>NC_081830.1:32301331-32610831 GCF_030867095.1 Alligator mississippiensis
CTCCACCTTCCAGCACTGGCTGGAAAAACTCCAGACCAAACTTCCTGCACTGCCTTTCCCCCCTCCCATTCTGAAGACAGTGCCAAGAGCAAGGCTGAGCTGCATCAGCCCAGTCCTGCTCCAGGTGTATGCAGGCAGAAGTTACTGAAGGCGTTACATTTTGGAGCATCTTCATCTGAACCCTCATGCTATGAGGGTTCAGACTGTCACAGGATCAGGCCCTTTTAAAATATTCTGCAGCTGTGCACATGTGTTTAGTCATGGCTGCAGAGTGCTTTCAGAGGCTAGATCAGGCAAAAACTGTCACTTCTGTCTGCATGTTATGGCTACTGAAGTTTGCATGCAATACAGATATTTAGAAAAGCAAAGATTCAATGCACAGATGACCAGTCATCTCAGTTTCATGAATTTATATACCAACTGCAATTTATGAGTAATCCTGTTTGTGAAAAAGACTTTCTGAAACTGGGAGGCGGTGGGATGCCATGCCGTAAGACGAGCATAGGAAAAGTGAAACCACGGTGAGTGGAGCCACCACAGTAGAACTTCAAAGGAAAAAAAAAATGGACACACTGGAAGGAGCAGGGGATGGCTCCTGCATCAGCATGGGCACGTTTTTTACGTGCCTGCCAGGGCCGATTGGCTGGTCAGACACCTGGGGATAAAATTAAAAGCCCGGCCAAAGAGCAGCAGGGGGTGCTGGGAGAGGAACCCCCAGCTGGTCTGGAGGGGTGGGAGTGTACCCACGGTCCCAGGGAGGAGACCTGGTGGGCTCCCCAGGAGGGGGGAGCCTCAGGGACCCGCAATCAGCTTGAGCCAGGGGAGTTGCCCACAGAGCCAGAGTGGGCACTGAACGGTGCCACTGAAGAGTGGGGTCCATGGGGACCCAACAGCAACTTGATACAGATACTACCAGTGGGCAGTAATGACTCCATCCAAGGAAGGGATGACATGATGGGGAACGAGACAGCCAAGGACAGACAATGCCTAAACAGGAAAAATGGGGCTGCAGAAGATGCTCAGGGAAGGAACACCACTGATTGATTGTGGCCATCAGACCCTATGACCTGGAGCATTGAAGACCACCCGGAACATCACCCTTGATGACGCGAGTGGTAACATCGTGGTTGGTGGTAGGTGGGGTGTAGGGAAGGCAGAGCCCCACAGAAAGGGACCAGAACAGACAACCAAGGGAAGACTTCAGGGGGCAGGACCAAACATCGTCCTCCCAATTTAAACCAATTAAGCATCAAAGACGTGGCAGGCAATGCCCCCTGGGGAACCACCCTGCAGTCGCTTGCTGACTAGAGCATCTGGCCCAAGAAGCCACAGCAAAGTCTGAGAAGCATCCCTACCCGTGACATACCAGGGAGAGGCATGGGAGGTTACACACTTCTTCCTGATTTTATAGGAACTCTTTCTCTAGACATTTTTTCTGTCTGCACCTAGCTATGAAACTGGTTATTAGCTCTTGCTTCAGCAAGTAACATTCCTGCTCACCTCCAAATTAGAATAAACCAATGTTCACTCACAGGGAATAAACCCCAAGAATCCCTGAAAATGTTAGAAAGTGTAGAGCACCTCCCCACTTCCTCATTGGCACTTCCCACAGAAGTCAGATTGCACCTGCACTCTTTGATCAGTGTTCTAGACCAATGGAGTCTGGTTTTGACATTCCTCTACCTGTAAGTGGCTCTGACCCAGGCCTACAAGGAGGCTGCCTTTCTTTCTCTTGCATGTTGCTGTGCAGCAGTAGAAATCAACCAGAGCAAAGTGTCATGGATTAAATGGTAAAGAGTTTGGTCTGATGTAAAGGGCCAGTCAAGAGAGCCACCATAACAACAGCAGTGTATAACTGAGCTTGGATTTCTTACATAAATCCATGCACTCGTTCTCTCCCCTGAGGACCAATGCACACAAGTAGCTTATGTTAGAATTTATGGTCTCATTCTAATTAGGTTTTATAAGATCAAGATGTCATTAGAGCCTCTGTGTTTCACATCCACATTTTTCAGCTAACAACCCTAAATAAACAGGGCCCTCAGCAGAGAGAGAAGCACACAAAACAAGCTGGATCATTAGAGCACCATCTGGCTACAAGATCCCCCCAGCTGCATGCAGTTGGCACAGCACATTGCCAGTAGCTATGTATAATGGCACCAAATAATTTCCACCCCCACTCTCCACCATTTACGACCCCTGATTCAAACCTTATCAATATGGCACGGTGTTCCATTAAATTCTTTAATGTATAGCGTGCGGGTAAAGTTCACAAACAATAGAGAAATTGATTAGTGGAATAATAAAGTATTGATCAGGCATGCGCCTAACAATGAAGCTTTGAATCAATAATGAACCCAGATCCATTCAGGGCCCTATTAAATCAGTAGCAAGGTCTCCAGGAATGGCAAATGGGAAAATAAAACCACTTCATATTGCTGCATGTTTTCTGCATGCATTGCTGTGTTTTGTGCAAGGTATCTCAGCTCAAATAAACAAATACCTTTTTCTATGCACCACCTCATATGCATACAAAGCTACAGCAGAGCTCTTCTACGAATTAGAGCAATATACAGACTTATCCTCCTGCAACACATTATATATATATATCACACAATTAACTGGTTAATCACGCACTAAATTTAGACCAGCCACATGTGCAAAGTAATTATCATGCCACAAAAATGACTTTCCAGCTAGAAAAAGAGCCAACTAGCTACAAAGTTAGTGCTTAAAAATGTGTAATAACTTTATAGCTGCTTTGTATGCAGTTTTAATTTAAATGTATATTAGGGCCCTTATTTGGGATGTCAACTTTCAGCTAGAGTTGGTCAGAAAATGCTGATCAGGTGCCCATTGGAAGCTTACCTACTTCCCTGACTGCTCACTTGGTAGGATGGTTGGGAGCATAAGGATCTATTCTCTGTGGCTTCAGTGCAGCGTTGCCATGCAGATGGCCACAGTGCTCTGGACCCAGTCCCTTGGGGTCCCTGGCTAAGAAGCATCCCACCCTGCAGACTTCTATGAGGTCAGTGGTATCAGGAATCCTGGCACTTATTGGCTCTCTGCCATGGAAACAGAATCCTGGAAGCTCTGGTTCCATCTAGAGTTCTGCTTCTTTCTTTGCAGCTTGGAACCCAAATGCATGGGAACTGGCAGTATTGACCAAAGTCTGATGGCTTTTAGCTATGCGCTGGGAAGCCTGCAAGTACTGACACCCAACAAGTCAATCCATGGTTCTCAGGACTCTCAGGCAACCTTGGACCTCCTAGCTGAACCTAAGTCCATCCTGACTTCTAGGTCTCTACTCCACAATGTGGAATTCCCTAGTTTCCCTGGACTTCAGAGGAGTCAAGCTGTGTCCAGCTTCCCAGGGGAAGCCCAGTGAGTGCCCAGGAGTTGAGCCATCTCATTCAGTTCATCCAAATCTAACTGAAACAGTTCCCCTTCTTTAAGAACCAAACAGATACCAGAATTGTCTTTCTGGAGGAAGTTCCAACAGTTTTCTTTTCATGGACATGAATTTTGAGCAGCTCTCTTTCCTTCCAGTATATCACAAAGCAAATATGTTCAACTTTGATCTATTTAGAAAGCTTTCTGTATGTGCTATTTTTTTTAGTTATCCTGTGAGGGCCAAAGCTTTTGGCAGGTATGCTACAGGTTAGCCCCATACCAGCCCAGAGTGGGCATATCTACACATAAGCTTTAATGCTCATTAGCCTATTTTAATGCACATTAAAGCATCACAAAAAAAAAATGTCTTTAGCTAATGTGCATTAAAATAGGCTAACGTGCCTTTTCTGGTACCTTACAATGTAGGTACTAGATTTAATGCACACTAATTAAATCACATTAATAAGCATGTAAGCCACTCAAATTCCCTTCCCCTGCTTCCCAGCTTTCTGCTTCTGGCCCCATGTGCCACTGTGCTGCCTGTCCCCTTCTCAATCTGCAATATGCCACAGGTTGTCCACCCCAGAACTACTACAATCAACTCATTCTCCTCCTTCATTGTTGCCAGCTAATGAGATTCTTCTTGGTGGTCCCTGAGTGTATGACCTTATGCTGTACTATTGACTAGTCTCCTTATTTTGATTTTCTCCAGTCTTCAAGACCATCCAGTTCTTCCTGGGTGACATTCTGATCCTCCTCTGTATTGAGCATGCTGTCCAAATTTGTACTATCACAAAACCTAATCAACATGCCTCTAAACATATATCTTTACATACTTTGAGTGCATAAAGTTCCTTATGTGCATAAAAGATATTTGCATGCAAAAAGTGATGTGCTCTGTGTTCATAAGTGGTTTCAGGAATGGGGCTTTAATTGCAAGTCAAATTATTTACAATGCGTAAGTTTTTCAGCTGTTGCTTTTAATGAAGCATCAAGTTGTAAAGACTGTGAGCGTTCTTATCACCCCCCCCAATACTGAGCTGACGGGATACACATATATGTTCAAAAATAGTGGTAGGATCCCTTTGGGATTTACTCATTTGGGGACAGAACCAAAGCTCATTGTAATAAATGGAAAGCCATTGATTTCAGTGGACTTTGGCTATGGATTTTATGTCCCCATTCCTTTTTTCCCTCTGGTTACTACCATGTTGCCAATGCCTGTGACTGCATCTCAAGCCTCATGTTTATGGTAGAATTCCAGCTGTGTAGAAGCTGACAAGAATTTTGCAATTGATTTCTCTGGGGCCAAGAAGACAGTTTTGTGTTTGCCTTCACATCCCAGTTGCTGAATTTAAGAGATTGCCCAAGATTTTCAGCTTTCATTTGGAAAAAAAAAGGAGGGTGTTTTTAGCATTTATTGTTGTGTAGAAAAGCTTGAAAACCTAGTGAGGATCAGAAGCCAGGAGACAAAGAAAATGGACCCAGTGTTTCATATTGGAAATTAAAAATGGACCCAAAGTTTCACAGGAAGTTGAGTGCCTCAGTAGAAGGACTCAGGTACATTAATGCAAGGAGCATAGGAAATAAACGGGAGAAACTAGGCCTCCTGCTCTCCATTGGCCATTACAATCTAGTAGGGATTACAGAGAGCTGGTGGGACTCCTCACATGATTGTAGCGTACCCATAAAGGGCTATACCATGCATACAAGAGACTGAGTAGGGAAAAAAGGTGGAGGTGTAGCTCTCTATGTGAAGGAGCAGTACACCTCCTTGGAGGCCAACATCAGCTCCGAAGATGAATGGCTTGAAACCCTCTGGGTCAACTGGGGTGGGGAGGGGGCATGGCAAGAGAGATCTAACTGTAGGTGTATGCTATAGACCACCAAACCAGGGTGAGGAACTTGATCTACAGTTCTCCCAAAAACTAACAGAGGCTGCATGGGCAAGGGACATGTTCATCATGGGTGACTTCAATTATCTAGACATCTCTTGGGGGGAACACTCAGCCAAGTTGGATCGGTCGTGTTCCTTCCTGACCTGCATCGAACAGCTTTTCCTGACCCAGGAGGTGCATGGGCCAACCAGAGGTAATGCTCTTCTAGACTTCGTCCTGGCCAAAGGAGATGACATGGTGACTGACTTAAACATACAAGGCAGCCTGGGTGATAGCAACCACGAAGCCATTACATTCATTGTCCATTGCAAGGCAGACAAATTGGATAGCAGGCTTGAAGTTTTGGACTTCAAAAATACAAATTTCAACAAGCTCAGGTCATGAGTAGGGAATGTGCTGAGGATCCAGGGACCGAAGGTGAAAGGAGTGTATGAAGAATGGTTGTTCCTAAAGGACACGATCCTTGAAGCATAAAGAAGTCCATTCCCATGCAGAGGAAATGCAGCAAAAGGGCTGGGAAGCCCTCTTGGCTAAACAGGGAAATCATGGTCCTCTTAAGAAAGAAGAAAGAGGCGCACAGTCAATGGAACATAGGGTCAGCCCCAAAGGAGGACTATATAGCAATGGCCCGCTTGTAGGGATCAGATCAGAAAAGCTAAGGCAGCGACTAAACTAAAATTAGCAATGGGAATCAAGAACAATAAGAAGTCCTTCTTTAGGTACATAGGGAAAGCGAGGAAAACGAATGGGAGTGTGGGGCCATGGCTCAACAACTCAGGACTGCTAGTCACCAGCACTCAGGAGAAAACTAAACTCCTGAATGAATACTTTACTTCGGTCTTTCACTGGGCCAAGGGGAAAATCAAGCCAAATAGAGTACAGAATGAGCAAGGTTCAAATGACTGCACCCCTACTAGTGCTAGAACTGGTGTGTGATCAGTTAAAGAAATTGGACCTATACAAGTCAGCAGGACCAGATGAACTTCATTTGAGAGTGCTGAAGGAGCTGGTTGAAGTCATTGAGGAACCCCAGTGAGGCTCTTCCAAAACTCATGGGTCTCTGGTGAGGTCCCCAAGGACTGGAAGAGGGCCAATATTGTGCCCATCTTCAAGAAGGGGGGGAGGAGGGAGGACCCGGATAACTATAGGCCAGTTAGCCTAACTTTTATCCCAGGGAAAATCCTGGAAAAATTCATTAAGGAGTCTGTGTGTGATAGACTTGCAGAAGGTAGGATTCTGAATGACAGGCAGCATGGCTTCATCACAGGCAGGTCTTGTCTTACCAACCTCATCTCCTTTTATGATCAGGTGACTCACTACCTGGATAAGAGAGAGGAGGTTGACATTATATACCTCAACTTCCAAAAAGCTTTCTATCTGGTCTCCCGTGATGTTCTCCTGAGAAAACTGGAAGACTGTGGGCTTAACTGTGAGCCAGTTAGGTGGGTAGGAAACTGGCTGCGGTGTAGGACCCAGAGAGTTCTAATGAACAGATTTGTGTCCTCTTGGCAGGAAGTGGCCAGTGGTGTCCAGCGGGGGTCAGTACTTGGTCCAGTGCTATTCAACTTCTGCATCAGTTATTTGGATGTGGGGGTGAAGAGCTCACTGGCCAAGTTTGCAGATGATACCAAGTTATGGGGAAGTGTAATCATGCTTGAAGATAGGCTTCAGATACAGGCAGACCTAGACAGGCTGGCAAGTTGGGCAGACCAGAACCAGATGAAGTTCAATGTTGAGAAACGTCAAGTGTTCCACCTGGGAACGAACAAACCCCTGCACACCTACAGGCTTGGCAGCACCAACCTGACCTGAACTATGAATGAAAGGGAGCCGGGGGTAATAACAGACCACAGTATGAACGTGAGCAGGCAGTGTGACGCTGTAGCTAGCAAGGCTAACAATACCCTGGCATGCATCTGCAGCAAAATCAAAGAAGTGATTCTCCCACTGTACTCATCATTGGTGAGACCACAGCTGAAGTAGTCCATCCAGTTGTGGGTGCTGCACTTTACCAAGAACATGGTAAAGCTTGAGAGAGTCCAGAGAAGGGCCACCTATATAATCAGAGACTTGCATGGCAAGCCATACGAGGAAAGGCTGAGGGATCTGGGACTTTTCAGTCTGAAAAAAAGAAGGCTGAGAGGGGACTGGTAGCAGCGTACCACTACATCAAGAACTGTTCATCAGGGCACCCTTGGGGAAAACTAGGAGTAATGGTCACAAACTATTGGAAGACAGTTTTTCTTAAGGTTGAGCCTAAAACAATTTCACAACTAGGGTGTCCAGACTGTGGAATAAGCTCCCTCCAGAGGTGGTACAATCGCCTACCCTGGAAATCTTCAAGAGGAGACTGGAAGGTCACCTTGCTGTGGTCACCTGACCCCAGTTGTCTTTCCTGCTTGGTGCAGAGGGCTGGACCTGATGATCTTCCGAGGTCCCTTCCAGCCTTACTATCTATGAATCTATATGTTTCTGAAAATCTTAAACACCATTCTTAGATGAATCACAAGGTTGTCTGAGGGACTAACTTACAATTTTTAAATGCCTGGCATTGGCTATACTTTTAGTATATTCAGAAAAGAAGGAAGTTGCACTTACTATCCTAGTTATTAAAGCCAGGGTCAGCAACCCCTGGCATGCATGCCAGAGCATGGCATATGAGGCCATTTTGCACAACATGCCACAGCCAGTTCATGGTCTGGACAGCTACCATCAGACATGGAGTCCAGGTTGCTCACATCAGGCTGCAAGCCCTGTTGAAAGCAGCCTGGACTGTGTGGCAAGTAGCCAGTGCCCAGAGCCAGGGCCAGCTCTGGCAGGCAGCTGGGAGACTGCAAACAGCAGCATTGGTGTCCAGAGCCCTGTGGCAGCAGCGGCTGCATGCATGCCTCATGACACATGGCAGGGAAGAGAATGGGAAGTGCAACCCTGACCCTCTCCTGCCATGCTCCTGGAGGCATGCATGCACCTGCCTCCAGCAACAAGGATCAGGCCCTTTTTGGCTGCCCCTGGCATGACAGGTCAAGGCATGGGTTGTTGTTGGGGTATTTTTGGCATTCCGGCTGAAAACATTGCTGCCCCCTGTATTAAAGCATCACTTGCTTCTCTTGCTATTTGCTAGGACCACTCAGAGGTCACAGGTCTGTTTTAAACTCTTCTTCCTGGTTCATTTCATTTGGATTTTTTTTAATTGATTAAATTAGTTTGAAAACCACACACTTCTTCTTACTACCAGTCAATGCCCTAGTCACCATCTTTATTAAAGCCTCAGTTTCTTCTTGGATGATACATGCTCATTAATTGTTCAACGCTCCTTTTCTTTACTTTAGAGATCCACCATGCCTATGGGATCTAAATAAATAATAAGCAATAACGGCATCTAATAATAATGCAATAATGATGTTTGTATTTGACTCATTCCAGGTTTATGATATATTGAATGTCTTAATGAACGAATAGAAGGAATCTTGAGCCATGTCTGCTGGGTGAATACAATTCCACACAATTTCCAACATGGTATGATATTTGTGAGCTGCATCCAAATCAGAAGCAGTGCTAATTAGTATGGGAGTGGTCTAGTTAGCCCTGTCACTAGTGCTAATTAGTCCACCTAAAGTGCTAATAAGAAGCTTAGTCTTGTGGTCAGCAGGTTGATGACCCCATCTGGCCCACCAAGTGATTTCATCTGCAGCATTTAGCGACAATTCAGCAGCAAGGGGAAACACCTACCTATCACAGACCAAGCTTCATTTCAACCCATCACTCTCAAAAGGTTGCCAGCCCCTAATCTGTACTACTTCTGGTTCAGGAGGCAGATGGCCATGTTTGAAAGTGCCAATCCCTGGCACAGTAAGGATAGTTTCATACTTGTTTGGGGCTGGAAGGGACCTAATAGATCATTGGGTCCAGCCCCCCTCCACTTGGACAGGAAAGACGGCTGCTATCAGATGACCCCATCAAGATTTTTGAAGATCGCCAGGGTGAGGGACTGTACCACCTCTGGGGAGAGCCTGATTCAAACCCTCGGCATTTGACTTGTAAATAAGTTTTTCCTTATGTTTAGCCTGAAGCAATCCTCAATCAGCCCATTTTTTCTTGTCCTCCCTTAGGGGTCTTGGTAAACAGTTGTTCCTCCAGGCCCTAATGTACACCCTTGATATAGGTTTATAGGCTGCCACCAAGTCCCCTCTGAGTCTTCTCTTCTCCAAGCTGAACAGTCCAAAGTCTTTCAGGCTCTTCACATATGACCTGGTCTCTAGGCCTCTAATCATGCATGTGGCCCTCCTTTGGACCCTTTTGAGCTTCTCCACATCCTTCCTGGAGTGTGGTGCCCAGAACTGGACACAGAACTCCAGCTGCAGCCTCACCAAGGCCAAGTAGAGAGGGAGGATGATATTGTTAGCCTTGCTGGAGATGCCTCCGTAGATGCATGCCAGTGTTCGATTAGCTCTGCAAGCTACCGTATCGCATTGGTGGCTCATGTTCATTTTGTTGTCTATCACAACACCCAGGTCTCGTTCAGATGCGGTGCTAGCAAGCGTATCACTGATGAGCCTGTAAATTTGTTCTGGATTATTTCTCTGCAGATGGAGCACTTTACATTTCTCTGTATTAAAAGACATCTGGTTGAGGTCCACCCACCTTGCAAGCCTGTCCAGGTCAAACTGCATTGCCATCCTGTCTTCCAGCATGACTACAATCCTTCATAGTTTCATGTCATTGGCAAACTTTGCCAGCTTGCTTTTAATACCCGAATCAAAATCGTGGGTGTAGGCATGCCTTTATTTACCATACGGGAAATATTTCATCACATGGTAAGCAGAAGCTAACCCCAAGTAATTAGCTTTGCTTTCTCTCCCAGCTAGGCTACAGTTTAGCTTCTGCTTGCTGAGGGGTAAGAATGGGCATTTGGATAATTCCTGTGGATAAGCTAAGACACCACATAACTTCACCTTCTTTTATCTCATGGTAAAATTATGTACATGTCCATACCCTAAGAGGCCTTGAAGTGGAAAGAAAGAGCTCCATGAGATTGTTCTCTGTTCAGAGGCCCTTATTGCCCAGTGACAAACTCTGCTCTGGCTCTTTTTTTTAATCTTTCATAGAGGCACAAATTGGGAAGATATCTGGTGTCCTCTGACTACTCTATGCTTCCCAAGGCCCTTTGCTAACCACAGAAAGCAGAGCATCCCTGTGTTGCTTCTACTTACGTCAGGTGGCCACAGGACCCCAAACTACAAGCTGAACAAAGGTGACTGAAAGCTCTTCCCCAGCTCCATGTATATTCCAATCAAGGAAACAGGGTAAGTGGGTATCAGGCATGGAGTCTGCAGACAAGTTCTAGGAGGCCAGTGGAAAGCAGGGCATGTTTCTGCAAGGAGGGTTAATAATGAGTGAGTATATTCTGCATTTCCCATTGTGGGACCAATGCCTCTTGCTATTAGCGATGTCATCAAAAGCTATTTGCATTATGTTAATCTCTCTAAAGAAGTCCATGAGACTGTGTTAATTATACCAATTGATTATCTGGCCCTGGGTTTTTACACCCAATATTATCTTTGAGGCATGCTATGACACTGCATGTAACCTGCTTTTAACAGGCAAATGACATCAGTGAGCCAGATTTTCGGCTGATGCAAGTAACTCGATTGACTTCAAATGGAGCCATGCCATTTTACACCAGATTACATTCCAATCCAGAGTTATTTTTTTTTTCTAATGGAGGAGTATGTGTTTCTCTTTGCTCTTGGTATCACTTTATGAACACTGCAAGTGATTGCGTTTTCATACATCAGGTGAGTGAAGCCACCCCCTGCCCCAGCTAGACAAGCAGAGATATCAAATTGCTCCTTTTAGCACTACATTTACTGTTTCCAAAGGTTTAAGAGAGCAAGAGCAGCTCATTCAGTTATTCACTTGGACTCAGAGCTGTTAGACATGGATCGTAATGGATAGTATTGATTGAAAGAAACAAAGCAGTTTTTTATCAGGGGATTTCTAGCTAAGATGAGAGGAGTTTGCTGGCTCACTCACTTGACAGCAAAATACTGTATTACAAGATCCACTGAAATCCCTGTGGATGGCACACCAGTGAAAGATAGATGTGCTAAGTAGTAAAGGTATAACAAATGAATAGTGAACAGAATTAGCAAGGGAATGGTTGGAATGGAGTCTCTAGTGCTTCTGGAATCTCCAGTGCTGGGGAAATAATTCCTTCTTGTGTAAACTCCAGAATGGGAACTTGGAGAAATTGGGAACCTCTTGGCAGTTAGAGTCACCCCTAAATCACCTGTGATTAGAAAGGTGAAGTTCTTTGTGATATGGTCATTGTGGAGGCTGTTTGTTGGGGAACCCAAGGCTGCTTGTATTACCCGAAACGGTAACTTAATCTTGACTAACAGGCAACATATGGGATGATATAGGTGGCTATGGTCCTGCTTTGAGCAGGGCATTGGACTAGACATGACCTCCTGAGGTCCCTTCCAACCCTCTTTTTCTATGATTCTGTGATTCCTGTGGAACAGACTGTGAGGAATGTCCTCAAAACCAGGGCTGTGTAAAGACCAAGTGGTTCAATAGTAGGTTATATGTGTATACAGTATATTGAAAGGCTTTCTGCCTCTGCATAAGGCTTTCACTGGCTGAGCTGTTCTGTTCAGTTGTCTTTTTTGCCCCAGAATCTATCAACCCATAAAACTTCTGGATAAGCAGAGACTGACATTGCCTAAATGCCAAATTTCCATACATTTCAATAGGAATTGTGTATGCAAATCCCACAGGCAGCTTTGAAAATCTCAGCCGTGGACTCATAAAACTCATCCACACTTAACTTCCGAGTCTTTTACTGTTCTCCAGCCTGCAATAAAATATTGATCTGAGAAATGAGTTAAAATCCCTGATACTGTAACATTCACAATCTATTCTTCACCAGTGCAAAGCCCCACGTCTTTAATTTCTAGCTTGAGTCTCTTGTCACTGAAGAAAGAAACAGGTCATGGCATGGAGCTTTTCGTTTCCTTTATTGACTTCACTGATTTTGGATGGGTCATGAAGGTTACAGACATTTTTGGAGGGAAAAATACCTTGCAGTAAGGCTCATTTATGAGCTAGGCAACACTCTATAATAGTTTCTCTTGTGCTGCTTGAACTTCCTTTACAATACCACACTGCCCTCTGACTGTGGTGAGTCATTCATTACCTGCCTTTGAAACAAAGTGGTCCCCTGTCTTTCCTTGATCCTGCTAACAAGAAAGCTCTAGGGGGGCTCATTACCTACTTCTGAATGCATGTATAACCCCTCTCACAAGGGGATGTGGGTGTGTGGATGTGGTGACTCAGTTTCCCCCAAGAGTACCTCAGTTTAACAAGAGGATACAGACAAGTGGGATTGATTTATTTATGCCCACGGTTCATTAGAACACAATTTGTGATATAACCCAGGGAACACTGCATGGAAACCTAATGACAAAACAACCCCTTTCAACAGTGCAACTTAAAACCCCAACTCCAAGTCTCACAAGGACCCTTTGTGGTGAGAGTCTTCACCTTCTGCAAAGCCCCAGATGTCCCAAATAACCAAAGACTTTCACCACTTCACAATCTCACTGATCACACTACCGTCAGCAGCCTTTTAAGTGCACTTCACTCTGTAGCAACCATCAGTTCCTTTCCTTGCTGGGGTCTCCTCCATTGGGAAGCTCATCCTCCTCCCAGCTCAGACCAGGCTCCTCCACAATCCCCCTGAGGCCTCTTTCAAAAGTGCTTGGAGCGTATCAAGGAGCAAGGCCTCTCCAGTGCTCTAGCCGTGCTGGCAAAATGGTCCTCACGTTGCAGCTCCTCTTCCCCTCCTGCTAGCCCTCAAAGCAGCCTGGGAGCTGTAATTCAATCCATTGTCCCCACTTCTTCATTTTCTTGGGCTTGGGGTGGCCCCACCTCTGTCTGCTTAACCCCTTGCAGGGGCAGAGCTTACATACGCTTTTTTTCACCTTAATAAAAATACATTAGGATGGGCTTTCCAAACACAAGGTTCACAAGCAGTTTTCAAGGGTTAAAAGACAACCTGCCTTTACTTATAGCTAGAGGGGAGTGGATGCCAGAAACTTATCCTGTTGTAATATGGGGGCCAGGTATGGAAGATGCTGACACCCATGTTTAGGCAGGGCTCCAGCATGTGAGAGAGGTCTTGGAGAAAATGATCCCTGCACAAAGAGTTTACAATGTAAGGACATGGTCCTTATGGCAGTATGTGTAGAAATGAATGCATGCCTATGCACTTCCTGTTCAGGGGATGATTCACCTGTGAAAGGCAACTTGAGCCTGTGTTTTCAGGATTGGGGCCTAAAGTTAATCAAACCTGATGAAGGAGGAGAACACTTTGTCTTAGGAATGGTTCATGACCACCTGTCAAATGCAGGTCACACACAGACTCACTCATATGAGGGATCAATATCCCAGCTTCCAGATGCACCAACAAAATGTAACTCCAACCATCACCAGCCTCCTGTCTTACAGTAAGGCGCCTTGGACCTTCCCCCTCTGAACATCTGAAATCCTGTGTGCCACCTCAAGCATCTTCTGCCACTGAGGTTGCACTGCCTTAATGTGCTCCAGCTTCCCACTTCTTCTTTGGCCCATAGCAGAGATCACCTTCCTCTTCCCAGTCACTGACAGTTTTGTGGCCCACTCCATGGCCCACCTTTACTTCCCACAGCCTTACACAGTTCTTCTCCCCTCTCTCTCTTGCCTCCATAAGGTCTCCTGAGAAGAAAAAGAAACAACCTTGTCAGTGCCCACTTCTTCAGACCCCCCTCCCCTCCCCAGCTTCTTGAGACTCTCCCTTTGATCCTTTCCCCCAACATGTTCCCATTTCCAAGCATGCCCCATCCCACCTATGCCTGCACATTTGCCCCAAACCCAGAAACCAGCTGGTGAAGCTACTATTAGCCTCTGAAGTTGCTCTGGGATCTGTGCCACCCTTTACTGGGACTCATGCATAACACAAGGGACATGTTGAAGGAAGGTCACACTTCTTTAGTGAGGTCACTGGAGCTGTACATTGAATTAAGGCTCACACCCCACACTGTACATCTAACCAGAGGGTCCCCCTGCTTCTGCTTTGTCCAGGGCTCTCCAGCTTTTCCCCTGACCCACCCAGCCTCTCCCATACCACTTCAGTCAGGTCCTTTCCTGTAGGCAGCAACATTAGGCATCTTAACTTTGTATTTTTTTGGTTTCAATTTGGTTTCTGTGTTCACAGGAGAGGCAGCAGAAGGTAGTGAGAAGGGCTCAGATCCACTTCAGAATTAGAAGGTCCCAAAAGATCTTGACTCTCACATGGGAGGGCAGGGGAAAGAGCTTAGACTCCCCTAGAGATCCCCCTAGGATCCATGCACACACAAAAGAAGGGAGAATGTAGAGCTGAGAGTCATCCCCACTTACAGTCTCCTCACTTTCCTTGTTACCTATCTCTGTATCAGCATCCAACTATAAGGAAAAGTGTTGGGGGGGGGGCATATCTCAGGAACCCCTCCTTTTTTCAAATGATCTCCAAATTGGAACCCTCACCTACTCTGATTGGTCATGAAGCACTCCCAACTTCAGGACAATGCAAGGAAACGTGTGGATTTTGACACGCTTAGCTAAGTCAAACTAAACCAAAAAGCATTCTCAACTTTAACCATAGCAGAACTGCTGCTCCAGTATAATTAAGCCAGACAAGTCCTCCGGGTACAGTTGGACTCTTCATCTCCTTTAACCCTTTTGGTCACCTGTTTGGGGCTTAGCACTCTCACACATTCACTCATATCAGGATTAAACCAGGGAACTTCACAAGTTGCTATGTAGCTGGAGCTGAAGGGCCAGGCTCTTCTATGGATTGTTGTAAGAGGCTCATGTCCTCTATGGATCAAGACTCAGGGAGCCTCCAATACACCCACGCACCAGTGCCTTCTAGAGAAGATCTGCCCAGGGCCAATTCAGAGGCATTATGGGACATATTGAAGCCCAGCTGGCCACAGCAATGAATGGTTCTGCTACTTGTACCCAAGGATGGCTGCAGTGCATTTAGTTCCCATTTATGAAGTTTCCACAGAGGGCTAGAAGGAAGGTTTGCAGCTTATCCTTGCTTCCATCTAGCTGTTCCACGCCCCAGGACAGAGAACCCTGTGTGAGGTGTACACTTAAGAGGAGGGCAGAAGAAGTGCTTCAAGGACATCCTCAAGGTCAGCTTGAAAAAAATGCAACATGCACCGTATCCCATAACAAAACCTCTGTTAGTGCCAATAAAACTTTTTAAACATTAATGAATCTTTGCTAACTGACATGAGTGGAGATGTAGCAATTGGGTTCACTAAATACAGTTTAACAGGGAATCCTAGTCCTGTTACTAAGAGGCAGGGATGCCCCTTAAAGACACAAATCTACAGGAACACCAAGCACCAGGAGGGTAGGGGTTAATAGCTCAAACCCCCAGGCCAGTTAGCTGAAAGGAAGGGGATAGGCTTCTGGGCACATATAAACCACAGGGCCGAGGCTGGCAGGAAGAGGTCTCTGACAAGTGGCCAGGGGAAGAGAGCTCCTGCACGGCAGAACTACCCAGGAACGTTGTGGTTGCTGGGCAGACTGTTGCTGTGGCTAATGAGGCTCCAGGAGTTTACAATGTACCCAGAGCTGGAGGGTACTCAATACTCAAGGAGTAGTTTGGGGTTTTTAAGGGGCCAGAGCCTGGCTTGTAGGACTTGTATTATGTTATAGCCCAGGGGCTCATATTTATGTTGTCATTTTGTGGACCAGGCTGAGGCTATTTGGGGAGGGGGAGGCCTCATTGGGGCACACTGCTGTGCAAAGCCCCAGCACCAGAGGGCACAATGATAGGGGGTGATCAGACCCCAGTACCAGGGGGTGCAATGTCAAGGGTGATCAGACCCCAGCACTGGGAGGGCATGATGTCGGGGAGTGAGCCGACCCAACACCCTAGGGTGCAGGTCAACATGTATATACCATCTGTGAGGTGTGAGCCACCACGTAGGGGAGGTTTGGAGTAGTGGATAGTGACCCCTAGCATTGGGGTAGTAAATGGGCAGCCTCCAACCTGAAAAACATCATAACTATTGTTCCATCAAGGCATGGCAGGAGAGATAGGTGGGTGGATAGCCCAGAGACAGAGGGTCAGGCCTCTGTTAGACAGGCCCAGGGATGGACCCCTGTCACATACAGACATACCATGAAGGAGAAGAACTAACAACAATGAACATTATTTGTGGAGCAGTAGGTAGCCTCTGCAAAACCTTGGTCCTTCTCACTAACAACTGATCTAAGGGACCTCCCTAGATACCGCAATAAATGGGAGTTTGTATAGCTTATTTTTATACTGGATGATAGCAGTGCTTCTCCCTCTCACTGGTATGTTTGGGTGTTTATACACGTATTCTGAGAGTGGGGGTGGGGGAGTGCTTTAATTAAAGCACCCAGAGTGTCTTGTGTATAAGCATCTCTGCGCTTAAAAGTGGCAGTAGGGGTGCTTTATCTAAAGCTTGTCAGACGAGCTTTAGGTAAAGCATCCCCACTGCCATTTTTAAGCATGGGGATGCTGATATACAACACACTGGAGGTTGCTGGAGTGTGATAATTACCACACTCCAGCAGACTCAATTAATTACAGCATGTTGGAGCAGACTCACTGCTCATGTATAGGTGCCCAATGTTCCTAAATAACCATTTATTTTGATTCACTTTTGATCTTAATTATAATTTCCTATATTCTTGTTCTGGTAAAATATTAACCTGAGTGTCAGTGTCCAGGTTAAATGATACCAATGCTCCTTGAACTTCCACTGGCAAAATCTAGTCCCTTTCATTCATTCTCTTGCTCCAACTATGTCTATATAAAACTTGTCTGATACGCTTTCAACTATATGCCCTTGAAGTTTTAGTGTGTAGGATCTGCAGCATGTAGAAAAATGGTTCCTCTTGTTAGAGTTAAAGCAGAACTTTCAAATGTTTGGGGCCATGTTGCCTTCCATGCTTGGTGCACGTCTGCCTGTGAGCTCTCCTTCCCTTAGAGGGTTCCTTACTAATAAAAAATTCCACCTTATGAAGAGCTTTTTTTGCCAGCAGAAAATTCCACCCTATGAAGTGATTTCTTCTGACCACATTGTTTCATGCCCACTGAATGGACACCTGTGGGTGCATTCAGCACTGCAGCCTGGGCCCTCATATTTTCTGTTACCCTGCACATTTGGATAGTATTTTCCTAGGGACAAGTCTCTCTCACACAATAGCCTTTCTTGTGAAATGCCACAAATAATCCTATTTCTAAGCAGAGATTCTCTGAAGCTCCCAAAAGCATAGTTCTTACACATTTTCTTTAGTTCACTAATATACTGATCTATGTTTGCCTGCAGATAAAAAATCTGTGATGTTCAAGGGTCCTATTCTTTTTTTGGCATGTAGGACTCCTCAAATTTGGACAGTTGTTTATTTAATTTTATATTCTGATCTTTTGCAAAGGTAAAGGTTTTATAAAGAGCTAGGGCTTCCTCCTCCAAAATGTGCAAGAAGATTGAGGATTTAACATAGTCATTTTTCTCATGTGCCCCTGTGGCTGGTAAGGAGCACTCAACCTTTGTTTGAATGCCCTCCAGTTCTCTGGTACATTGCCTGACATAAGAATTGCAGGTGGATGTTGCAACACTTCTGTGGCCAACTGTCCTTAGATTATAACTGTGCAGGAAGATTACTTACAGTGGCTCTTATCCTCCCATGTGGCTGTGTTGCTCTACGTGCTCTCAAGTCCCATTTTTTTTTCAACTTGGAACTCAATTTATTTCAAATTCTTTCTCATTTTTCACTACTGACACCATGTACTGACCACCATGTTCAATATAAACACAGGCATATGTGAATATGAAGAAAAGATAACTATGCACTTTATTTGTAGAACAGTAGGCAACCTCTGCTGTTCCTGTTGCTAATTAACTGCTGAACTGAGGGACCATCTCCCAATTACCAGTTTCCTCAGTCTTTTTTTGTTAGGGATCATCTTTAAAATATAACTTCTATCAATACAAATTAATCTACATGAGTTTGAGGATCCAGTCAAGATGTTAGGAGTGCTACAAGCTTCCTGCCAATCCCCTTCTATTCACCAGGGCTAGGGACAGAATATGCATATAAACTGGCTTAAGTGATCAGAAACTGGTTTAAACCTGTAACAGAACAGAAGTTCTATGCATAAACCAGTTTCAAAGTGGCCGAAACTGGTTTAAGATAAACCTGGTTGAATGTAATATCAGACTTAACTGATCTAGGTCAAACTGGTTTATGGAACTTCTGTCCCAGACCAGCAGTTTAAAATGAGACAGATACCTGGGGCTTGATTTTACTCTACCTTTTAGGTATTTAAGTAGGCTTAAAGGCCTAAGTGTGTTTCTATTCCATCCTGTTGGAAAACTGTTAATGCATCTACTTCTGTAATACACCTGCTATCTTACCCTTAAGACTGAATCACAAAAAAACAGTGAGGTGGAAGGACCCACCCACTTTTTAAATTGACTATTTTTCAGGAACTTAAGCAGATGCTTAAGTCCACTTACACGTCTAATAGGTGGAATAGAGTCTGGCCTCAAGTTTATGTCTGCAGAGCATCATCCTCAGCATTTCCAGAGGGCTGGCCTTAAGTATGTACCAACCGCTTGCTTCCATTCACCAAACTCAGAAATGCGGCAATGAAACCACTTCAAGTTGGCCAACCACATTTCTGGGTTTGGTGCTTATGAGCAAGTCCACACGAAAGTGGTTCTTTCCACATATGCTGTGAATGCAGTGCAAACAGATCAGTAGAATAGCTGTGAAAATGAAGGGAATGAGGAAATAATAGGACTACTTGTATTATCCTTGGGGTAGCGTTTTTTTGCACCTTCCTCACTACCCTCTGTTGAGCTTAATGCTCACAGGGACATTGATTACACATCTGGACAGAAGTGCATGTACCCTACCAGAGGGACTTTCACAAATATTATTGAGCTCTGGTTGTTACCATGATGCTTAGGGACCTAATGAACACCTAATTAATTTGTGGCTTTGTAGATTTTGTGGAAAGAGTGAAATATGGGGTTGTCTGCAAAGTTTGCACAATCAACAAAAAAAAAAATGTTCGTTCCCTGTGGGAGCCAGGGTCCTTGCTGCCAGAAAGGGAAGGGCTGGCTGGTGTGTGGGTTGGCATGAAGGGCAAGAGACAAGATGGCTGTGTCCCCCTCATCCCTCCTTCCCCCACTGGGGCCTCTCCATCAATCAGCACTGAGAGCAAGGCTGCATAAAGGACAGCCAGCAATCAAGACGGCAGCCATCCCATCATTCCTCCTCCCCACCCCCCAGCCCCCAAGACCTCTGCCAATCTGCCCCAAGGAGCAGGGCTGCCATGGAATAACTGTGGATTGAGAACTTCACACCATGATCAACCTGTGAAAATTGGTAAATCCCCCTATGATTTAGGTGGACCACTATCAATAATCATATAATTTTTATAGTACTAATTTTAGAATAAAAGCAACTGCTGCTGGCTACACCTGTACAGAAAATAGGTGTCTGTCCTGCATAGTTTATCAAGATTTCAGAAGATTTTCCTGCTCTGCTTTGGGATAAAATTCAAAATATAAAAACTAGCAAACCAAAAGCTGGGCACAGGTGAAGAGTGACTGCACAATATTTAGTTTAGATTGTTCTGAAATGTTTTGCTATGATCTTAACATTTATTTTACTTATTTTAAAGCTACAAAGTAATTAAATGAAAACATAGATTTGAATTGAAAAATGGAAATTTCATTTAAAAAATACTGAAGCAGGACCATTTGATGATTTTTTAAACATTTTTTCTTCCCTATTTTTTCTTCTGCAATGGGGAATATGGCCAAACCCACCCCTCTTTTTGTTGTTTCACTTTTTATACAGGAAAAAAATATGTAATTGAAAAATTCCTGACAGGCTATACTTAATTCTGGCTGAGTCCCCATAGTATTACAGGTAGGAAAGTCTCTTATTGCTATTCTAGTGAGTGCCCTAAGAAGTCTGTTTTCCCAAACTGCTTTCTCTTGCACACAATTAAAATATATACAGCTTTTACATACAAAGCGCCTCAGCAGGAGTCTCTGGCAGCAAAACAACTGTAAAATCTACATTAATGGGCCAGTCAGGATGAGTTTATGACTGCCTTGCATCACCAGAGTTATACAAAGTAGTCCAAGCTCCTGAAGAATCTAGCACAAAACACACATGGGAGTTCATCTCTGCATTAGCAGGTATTTTGCAGGGGTGTGATATATCTCTTTTATGCCTCAAAGAGGGAAATGAGGAAGGGTGGGAATGGGGGAGAGAGTGAGGTACAGATGATTGGAATATTAGGCACAGACAAAAAGGCATCTCCCCATTGTAACTCATGGCACTGTACAGGAAACTCCATGAGGTACAATGATCCCCCGGATCCAAAAGACATTCCCTGTGGATTCTAGGGGTTGGGAGACTGAGTTGCTGTTTAGAGCAACTTCAAGCCTGCAGCTGCTCTCTCCTAGCAATGTCCCTCCCTGCCTTGTCACTGTTTGACAGAAAGGGATGGAGGAAAGGGAGTGGAGAGAACTCATTCTGGGCGGTTGCCCAGCCATTCTGGGCTGGTTGCAAAGCAGCCAGCACTGAAGGGTGAGGTAGGGGGTTCCAATCCACCTGCCCCACCCTCCAGCACCAGCTAAAAAAAGCACAGACCAAACTCCTTTCACTTCCTTAACCCCCTCCCATTCTGAAGACAGTGCCAGGTGAAAGGGCTGAGCTGCATCAGCTCAGCCCTGCTTCTGGGATGTGCAGACAGAAGTTACTGAAGGCACTACATTTTGGAGCACCTTTGTCTGAACCCTCCTGTAATAAGGATTTAGATTGGATCAGGCCCTTTTAAAGCACTCTGCAGCCGTGCACTTGTGTTTGGTCATGGCTGTAGAGAGCTTTTAGGAGCGGATTGGGCAAAAATTGTCACTTCTGTCTACACCTATTAAGCTTTGGTCTGAAGCTTATCTTCAGCCCTTATTCAGCAGGCAAATGCCTAACTGTAAGCTCAGGGCCTCACGAACATTAACGGGACTATTCATGTTTTTATGGTCAGACACAAACAAAGGGAGTTAATGCATAACAAATATATTTCTTTCTGGTCCTTAATGCCTAAAAAAATGCATGACTGCTCATTCGTATTGATGGCTACTTCTCATGGAATAGAGCATATGATATTTTGAGTGTAGTTTAAGTGAAAAAAAATTATGTTGGCCTTATAACTAGAATTATTTAAGCATACAAAAAAAAATCTCTGGCTCACTCACTCTGTTACAACAACACAAGTAGATGCCCCCCCCCCCCCCACACACACATACACTCAGCCTACACGACCTATTTCAGTTGGATTTTTTAGAAGTGCAAAATATATTCAAATCATCATTTTGAAGGGAGCATGTCAGCAAAGACAGAGCAATGTCCCATGCTTTGTTGGATGTGTTCAACATGGCTTATTATTTCCCACCTCCTACCACATCTCCAAATTTTCTATTTCCTACAACAAAGGCTGATTGTGGAAGAAAACATTCCTAGGCAGACTCTAGACAATTTAATCCAGGACACAGTTTAAAGCATTGGAATCTCTCTTTCACAATGAGAGCTGAAATGAACCAAACCAGAGTTTTCCACAAAGTAGGGATATGTAGTATTTTAGTGTTTAGATTGGAGGGGGGGTTAGGTCTTCCCTTTCATGGAACAATGAGGCCACCCAGTGGTGAAAATGAATCTCCATGTTGTAAATCAGGGCCTGCAGTACTGAATGGATCGATACTTGAATGAATTACATTTAGCATTCTCCATTCTAAACATTAAAAACATCATGCGTTAGACTAAACAAATCATGCCACTGGCTTTAAAATAGGGTGTTTAAAGAACAGTGAGCAGTAGGTGCTTTGTATTTTCCTTCCAGCTTTGTAAGCTTGTATGACACACACAGCTCACGTTTTTAAATCTTTTCTCTACAACAAAGAGAGCTAAAGTATTTTTTTTTTCTTTAATGAAAACTGAGACTCTCACCTAATCTGTGGAAGTAACAAGATCTGAGGCTTCATGAGATGCACAAAATACCACAAGGTTCTTTACAAGAATCAGCAGCACTGTGACTTGCAATCCTATGCTTTGGGGCTCAGCTGACTTTGTAGCTCATACATTTGTACAGAGGGGAAGGTAACTGCTAGCTCTCCTCAGATTTGCACAGATGCTGGGGAATCCCAGTGTTTATAAGCTAAATCCCATTCCTTTCCCAGGGCAGGGAGAAAGCAACAGGCCCCCAGTGGAAGAACACAGAGGAAATTCCAGGAAGCAAACTTTGATTATTGCCTGACCCTTCCCTAAGGGGGTACAAACCTCCCACAAAGGGGCCTGACCTGCCTTTTGCCCTGTGTTCTTAATGCCATAATTGAAAGCAGCACAACTGGCCTGGACTCTGCTTCAAGCAGTCATGGTTTCTGCGGTGCTTCTGCAGGGATAGGAATATGAGCTTCAGCCATCACCAACAGCTGAGTACAGAGGAGTGGAATAGAGGTTTAAGGCTGCTTATCAAACTGGTTGAGGAAAAATGAGCCTCACTGATTTACAAACGAAGTAAATGTATATTTATATTTCTACATATATCTATATGTCTGTATTAGAGGACTCACCTTAGTGCCTGGGTATACTTGAGAACAATGTATTTCAGCTTCCTTTCAGCTGCAAGAACAGAACTCATCTCCGCATAGGAATCGGAGTGGGAATGGCATTAAAGCTGGGGTTTGGTTCACTAGTTATATTCATTCAGCACTTTCAAATTAAGTTCCAGGAGAGACGCATGCACAAGAAATCATGGCTTTGCAAAAACATTTAATGCTCATACATCTTTATAAAAAGGTGGCTGTCTGTTTAGCCATGAGACAGTAGAGCATAGCAATACTTCTGTTTTTAGTGGGCACTTCTACATGTGTGCATTTACTGCACAGTAACCAAAATTACTGCGCAGTAACCAAAATAATGTATCGGGTAACAAATTTACACCCAACTAGTTACTGTGCAGTAAATCATGTGTAGATGCCTTATGCGCAGTAACAATGTGTATGTGTGTAGACTGACTTGGGACTAACTTTAGCATTAATGCACCTTAACACCTGCACGTGTAGAGACCGGCCTTTTTCCACTTATTGCACAGTAACTTACTGCACAGTAAATTTAGCTGGTGTAAATGCATGTGTAGACATGCCCACTGTCCCATGAAACAGATGAAGTGGAGCGATAACTGAAGTGATATCAACTGGATAGTGTGGTTATTTTCACTCCAGAACCACCTTGGGTTCTAGATTCATGCCAAGGGAATGGATCCAATGGTCACACTGAGAAGCTGCCACCCTACTATTAGAGGTGGGTTATTGAGCCTGGGGGAAGTGCCATGGGCCTGCAAGAAGCCTCATGGTCTGGGTCAGGCCTGCAGGCTAAATAAGTTGGATGACCATGTTTTACATCAACCCATTGAAATTGCTTTGTGAAGGACCCATGGTCTTGTACTAGACAGATCCAATTTTCAAGTAGTCAGTGCTGTTGTAAAACCCCAGCACACCAGTTGGTATTATTATGCTTAGTAAGTTGAACATCCATAACTGATCATGTTAGTCAATTGTTTTCTGCATCTGCCACCAAAGAGTTTCATGAAATGAAGAAGTCAACAGTGAAGCACACTCCCTTCCTTGCTATTTTTTGTCACCAATTTCTATAGCTACTCTGCCAGGATTACTTCATTAACAGTAACAATTGACGTCCCTCACCACACACACACACACACACACACACACCCCGCTCTTTTTATGCTTTTATTCTGTGCAGTTTTGCTTGGCTGATGGAGGTAATATGTCTGATCTTCCAGAAGAGTTCCCATTGTGCAACACTGTCTGCTTTGTCCTGCCATCCTTTATACTTCTCTCTGGCTACCTTAGTGCACCCACTTACAATATGACTGGTGTGTGTCCGGGGGGGATGGAGGGGATGTTGTCTCTTGATGCTTACAAACCTAAATTTTTCATACTCGATCTATGTGTTCCCTGGTATATTTATAGACAGCAATCACATCTCCTCAGCCTTCATTTTGCTAGACTAACCAAGCCAAATTCTGTTATTCTGCTCTTGTTTAATAGGCTTCTCCTATCCATAATCACCCTACTCACTCTTCCCTGCATCTGTTTCAGTTTAGCTTCATCTTGAACATGAGTGACCGGAATTAGATACAGTAATTTACATGCTTAAGTCTTATGCAATGTCATTCAGATTTTCCCTTATATTGGACATACTTTTCCTGATATATTTTGGGATCATGTTTGCTTTTAATATCATGTACCTTATTAGTAACTTATAATCATGCTTCAGTTGATAAATATACCCGTACCTTCTGTTCCTCTGTTATTTCCAATAAATGGGCTTCCAGAAATTCTTGTTATAAAACCCAAGTAAATGACTGTGCAGTCTGTACTATTAAATGTCACCTCATTTCTATTATTCCA
The DNA here is from genome assembly GCF_030867095.1 of Alligator mississippiensis. Lineage (NCBI taxonomy): Eukaryota > Metazoa > Chordata > Crocodylia > Alligatoridae > Alligator > Alligator mississippiensis. The sequence goes on from NC_081830.1 coordinate 32,326,206, forward strand.
GGTGTCAAGGGTTTCCTGTATATTATCCCAGCCTGCCTTGGAATTGATGCTACCCAATTTTGTTTCATCGGCAGATTCCATCAGCACACTTTTACCTTTTTGTGAAGTTTCTTAATGAAAATATTAAATAGAACTGGTCCCAAGATCAATCCTTCAGAAACTCCCTCCAGCCCAATAGTTCCTCTTCAGCACATGAGATTGTTATCTTCTTTTTAGCCAGTTCCTTGCCTGCCTTACTGTTCTTGTATTAATTTCCATCTTCTCCACTCAACTAATAAATTCCCATGTGGTACCATATCAAATGCTTTATTGAACTCTAGATAGATTAGATCTACTACATTTCCCTTGTTTAGAAAATCAATTATCTTATCAAAGAAAGATATCAGGTTTGTCTGACATAATCTACCTTTGGTAAAGCTGTGTGGCATTTTTTCCCCATTTCCCATTAATCTCTATGCCTTTAATTATAGTTTCCTTCAAAAAGTGTTCTGTAGCCTTGCCTTCTATCGAAGTTATATGAACTGGTCTGGAGCTACTCAGAGAGTGTTTTTTGCTGTTATTGTTTTATTGTGTTCTCTTATACCCAGGTACTATAACTGCTTATAGCCAGTTGTCAATAGTGTCCCCCAGTTCGATAAGTTTATTAAAAATCCCTTACGTTAGACCTGAGGTTTCCTGCACCCCCCCCCCCCCCACCTTTTTTCAGAATTCTGAGAATGATGCGATCTGGTCCCTTGTCCTTGAGTAGTACATCAAGATCGTTAGTTGTGCTTTCACCTCAGGGGCTTTTTTTCTCTCCAGACCTGGCATTCCCATCTGCCTGCCCAAGGTCAACATCACCATCATGGATCACTGAAAAATGAGGCAAAGAATTAATTTCGCTTTGGAGCCATACTCATATTATCCCTACTCTCTATCCCATCCTCATTGACTAGCATCCCACTTTTTCCTTCCTTCCTTTCTTTTTCTGTGTATGGAAAAAGGGCCTTTTGTTATTTCTTTTATTCTGCTTTGCAAGCTCTACCCCAACTTGGCTTTTGACCATGCAACACCTTCTGACTCTAGAACATAGCTTTCTTCAGTGACCATCCTCTTTCTTCATACCTGTAAGCTCTTTGTTTATCACTAATTATTATTCCTCTAATTAGATCTTGGAATGTTTTTCCACAAGATTTTTCCCCCTTTTCTTATGTCTTTATAATCCACCCACACTCTGGGACATGCTACCCTCCTGCTTTTACCTTTACTTCCATCTTTCCTGGACATTGCAGATTCCTTATTTCAGTGCAAGTCTTGGTTACTGTTTCATAATCTTTCCATTTGGTTTCATACCCTGCACCAGTCACTCTAGTTCCTCCATATCATTTCCCAAGACCCTTGCATTACTCTATAAAATGTCAGTTATTTACTAATTACATCCGATTCCAGTAGCTGGATCAGACACAGTCCTCTCACTGATTACACTTGCCTGACAGTGGCCTCAGTACTTACTTTTTCTTGCTGTCCATCCTCCTACCCTATGGTGTTCCTTTCTGCACTTCTGTACCCTCATTTACCCAATGTTCCTCTGTCTGTGTTCTAGAATCAAACATGGTGTTGACATGGGTCTCTGACAATATTCTTGCCCCCTCCTCCGAGTTTGCTCCAGCCCTCATTCTAGAAGGTCAATACCCAACTACTCAGGTGGAGACCATCTGTCAGAAGTCCATTTGTCATGCTTTCAGCTCAGTCAGATCCAGGACTTCTTGTTTAAAAGCATGAGTCTTTACTAACTGGAATAATCAACACAGCTTTGCTGGCCAGGGCTGCAGCTGGTTCTCTAATCCCTCTATGTGTCCAGCTCAGCCACTACTAAAGGGGGACATGGAATGGGTATGAATTACACTAAACTTACTGGACAGAAAAAGAAACTGTCATTCTTATTACACATGTTCATTAGCTCTCAGGAATATAGGGACCTGGATCCATGATTACTAAACACTAGTGTAATACAAATAGTAGAGGGGGAAAAAAACCCTTTCTTAGGAGCAGTCCTGTTTCTAAGGTATCTAAATACCAGCACAGACAGCACTGTTCACTGGAGAGATGTCATGCCCTCTGTGACCTCATAGGCTTACAGTTCATATGCAGTGGGATAACTGCTCATCTCCCACACACTTTAGCTAGAGTGATTGCTCCAGCACTTAGCTTAGTCACTGGGAGACTGTGGCATTATGTATCCCTGAGTGTCTAGGAGACGATGACATGAGTGAAAACAAGGTAAAACTGGAAATTACTGTCTTCCTACTGCTGTTGGAGTACAGCAAGGCTGACTGTCTCAGATAAGGCATCCAGAGTATTTAGGAAACCATCCCAAATCTTGGGTATGGAAAATAAGTGGATATCTCAATGTGATAGTGCATGTTAAAATGGTGGAATCTCATTGTCTTCATAATGCAAAAATATGTTCCTTGGGAGATTGCCTAAGGGTAAGGGTAATGGGTACAACAAAGAAATTGTCTGGAAATTTGGAGGAAATGTTACTTAGAAAATGAAACTTGAATGAATGCCTGAATAAATGAGGAAAAGAATAAAGAAGATTATGTCATTCTCTTTATGTGGAGAGTGACCCTGAAGAGCAGGGCTGAAAATACAGGGGGGATCATATGTGAATAGAAATTTAATCAGCAGCAGAGGATGGTGGCAGGTTACATACATATACTGATAGTCGGAACATTGGATTGAAATGACTTCTGAGGAGAGACTAAGGGAAATAGGCTTAGTAAGCTTGCAGAAGAGAAGGCTAAGGGGGGATTTAGTAGTAGCCTTCAACTCCCTGCAAGGTGGTTCCAAAGAGGATGGAGCTGGACTATTCTCAGTGATGGCAGATGACAGAACAAGGAGCAATGGTCTCAAGCTGCAGCAAGGGAAGTTTAGGTTGGATACTAGGAAAAACTCTCTCACTAGGATGGTAATGAAGCACTGGAATGAATGTGTTACCCAGAGAGGCTCTGCAATCTCCATCCTTGACCCGGATCGACAAAACACAGACTGGGATGATCTAGTTGGGGATGATCCTGCTTTGAGCAGGGGGCTGAACTAGGTGTGACCTCCTGAGGGCCCTTCCAGCCCTATTTTTCTATGATTCTATGAAAAACCATCTCCTTTGGGTCTAGAGATGGGAAGTTCATGCATTGCTCCTCTTTTTTTATATTATAGTAATTATAAATGCCTGTCCCACAAAAAAAAAAAAATATCAGGAGGCCCGTTTATGTTAGGTGCTGAGTACATACCCAATAACCCTAAAACAGTCAGTGCAGGCAGGTGGGAAAGTAGATGGACAGAGAAATGGAGTGCATTGCTGGAGGTCATCCAGCAGAATGTGCAACACAACCTTGCTCCCTATGTCCCATGCAAGTGCCTGCTCCCCTGGAATGTTACCTTTTTGCATGCCCCCAACAGGGAAAAAGCAGACTTTGTAAAACTGTAGAAAGTAGATTAAAGCCATTGATTTATTTTTGGTATATATTAAAAAAAAAAAAAAGAATAAATGTAAATAACTGTTCCCAGCAGATTCCTGGAACCTTTGCAGCTGATAGTGAGGAAACCATTACTCCCTGGTAGGTGCCTCCCTTTGGAGCTCTCATATGAAACCTGAATTTTAAGTCAGTTATTAAACAAAGCCCTTTTAGCAATGGCAATGCTATGTGATATAGCAAGTGCAGTACCATGTACATCTGGCTGTTACATGGACCCAACAAGGGCATGACTGATGCTACTTCAGCATCTCACCCTCTTTCCTCATCCTTTCATTCAACTTTCCCTTCTATTCCCTCTGCAACACTTTCATTCAGGGGTGGGATATTGACATTACGAGTTAGTAGAACAGGGAGGTCAGAGATGAATCAACCTATAATCTGTTTTCTTGATGTCGTCCCCCCCCCAAAATCTCTATTTATTGCCTACTCCAATTCTATTTTGGAAAACAAATGCCATTTTAAACTTGTGATCTGTAAAAGCTAACATTTGAATCACTGTTTCATTAGCATCTCCATCTACAATAAATTGATCCTTCATTTGGATCGGAATGGTAGACATAGTTTAGTGTTCAGTGAGCATTACTGGATAGGATATTTCGGTGATATAATGCAAGCACCAGTAGCTACCTGAAAACTCATATTCTCCAGTTATTGTGTCATATTTTATGGTTATCAAATATGCAAGGAGCAAGACATGACAAGGTGTGGGGGAGTGTGATTTATCCACATGCCTTAGGAGAAAACCGGAGTGCTTTATTCCACTTATAAAAGATATACTTTAAATGGAGATATTGTTCTACTGTTTGTACAAATCTGATAGCTCTTGTTCAAACAAGAATAATTTCAGGAGGGCTGTCTGGGCTGTCTGGGCTGCAGGAGGGCTGTCTGGGCTGCAGGTCTGAGCCACCTTCACAGTCTTTGGACTATGAATTTATTGTCTTGAGGTTTTTTTCTCAAGGCTGCAGGGAGACCATTATCCAGGAAGGACTGGGTCTTCAGTAGCACATCTGAGGGCCAACAGTGAGTCAAGACCCTGGAAGCCAGGAAAGTACCAGCTCTGCCTCAGTCCATTTGCCAGGCTGCTACATATTTGGCAACAAGGAGACCTAGGGTACCCATCTCTAAAGGAATCTGCATGGTGGGCTGATCTGGAACCATGGATTCTGGAAACCCAAGCTCCCAAAAAAACTGTGGAGGAGCCAGCTGAGTGCGCTGGCAGGAAAGAAAAGGCCATTTTTGATACCCACCTGGCTGGATTGCATGGGAAACTTGCTGAAACCCAGCATTTGCACAAAACATTTTAATTTCAAGGTGGAATCATAGTAGTGGTAGTAGTAGTAATAGTAGTAGTAGTAATAGTAATAGGAGAATTTCTGTCCAGTACTAACTGCAATCCCAGAAGAGAGACCACAGACTGAATAGGCACAAGGATTCACCTAATTCCTTGCTTCAAGTCAGGAGTTAGGCATATCAGCAGAACAGTGTGGGCAAAGTGGAAACTGGAACAGTGAAGGACAGCCAGCCAGCAGAATGCATTCTGGGAACAATTCTCTGAGCATAGGCTCAGGCAGCTGCCAAACCTGAGCATTGCTAAGGAGGCATTCTGCACAAAAAAATAGTCTATTGTTCCAGTGTTTTAGCTATAATCGTTTTAAAATGGTATTACTGAAATGAGCTCCAAAATTCACACAAGCATTGTGTACCAATCTCATCTGAGGTTCAGGGAAAACTCAGTAACTTGGAGTGAATGCTTGCTGGAGTCTTCCTCTGTACTTCTACCTCCACCACAGAAGCTCCGCTGACAATTCCCCTAAACCTGTAGATCTGAGAAATCTCTGTACCTTCTTCAAATGACTTCAGGACTTATCCAGGTGAGGTCCCCCTCTGAGGCACGGTGACCTTCCCCATGGTCTTTCAGAAATGAGGACTAGACATATCGCCTCAATAGGGTCTTCAGTGAGGAAGAGAATATGCCTGCTACTCCTAGGGCAGCTCTCTAAGTGGGCAAAGCAAAGCATAAGGCTTCTCCTGCCTCTGCCAGCTCTACCTGGCCTAGAACACAATTACTTCATAATTTGTCCTAGCAACCACATGTTGAGAAAGTGAAGCCTGCTACTGCCCATCATGCACTGGCTATAACAATTGAGTGGCTCTCTGCCTATGTATTATGGGGTCTCCATATCCAACTCACCTGATGGGCAGAAGGATTACCCCTTTTCTACATGCATGGTTTTGAAATAGCATACCATGTATGTGATGCAATAGGAACAATAAAAAATAATTCAATTAAAAGTGGGAGCCTGAATGAGTGAAACATCTTGGTCATAGTGCCTTCTCCTGCTAATGATCTCTCCTCTCTCTTTTCTCTAAGTCTCTCCATTGTAATGTTTTAGCTGGCCTGGTGACTGTCTCTGCTCCCTCTCTTTCTATCCCATTTCCTATATCCTCATTTCCCTACCCCATTTCTTTCCCTGCAACCTTGTAAGGTGGCTGAACTTATTCCTTTCCCATAGGATCCCTGGCATATCTCCTCTCTTTCCTCTATCCAAAGGCCCCTGATATTTTCTATCCTCCTGTTCCCATGCCTATTCCTGAGATCCATTTCCACCCTCAAGCTCCACAAATCTACTCCCTGGGTGGGTTGACAATGATGCTGGCTAAGGCTGTGTGAGGCTTTGGACAGAGCCTCGGACCCGGAGAAGCTTTGGATGCTTCGGGGTCTGAAGCAGCATATCTGGATCAAAGCACTGGCTTTGTTAGGCTTTTTGAAGTGGTTCGGATCTTCTGAAGTGCTTTGGAAAAGCTTGGGAACCGCTTTGGAGATCCATTATACCATAGGGTATAATGGAGTAACAATGAAATATCCATAACTTTGTTGTATTTTGTCTGATTTGGATTAAATTTTCTGTAATTGTAGCCTCTGCTGAGAGTATGAAGTATGCCAAATTTCAAGAAGATCGGTGCAGGGGTTCAGGGGAAATTGCACCCCAGATTCTTGAAAGCAAATATGATGTCACATCTATGTGTTACATCACAGGGGGGTGAAAACTGCAGGAGTGGTGTCTCTGACTGAGGCCACAAAGCCTGCCAAGTTTCAAGAAGATCAGTGCAGGGGCTTGGGGGGAACTGCACCCCAAATTCTGGGGGTCGGACTCGATGATCTATTGAGGTCCCTTCCGACCCTAACATCTATGAATCTATGAATCTATGAAAGCAAAACTTTTGTCACATCTATGTGTTACACCACAGGGGGGTGAAAACTGCAGGCATAGTAGCCCCCAGTGAGGCCACAAAGTCTACCAAGTTTCAAGAAGATCGGTACAGGGGTTTGAGGGGAACTGCACCTCAAGCTGTGGACAAGCAAAACTTGTGCCATACGTGTGTTAAGGCGCAGCAGAGTGAAGGCTGCAGGCCTGCTAGCCCCTGCTGAGGCCACGACGCCAGCCAGCTGTCGAGGAGATTGGTGCAGGAGGGTGCTGCTGACAGATAAAACTGGTGCCATGGTTGCTTGTGCAACTGACTGTCTCTGTCTTGGGGCAGGGAGGGGAGACACTACTGCAAGCATGACTGCTAAGCTACTGTGTTACCAGTTACCAATCAATCATGATCCACTCAGGGACCAGCTCAATACACAGTACCTAGCTAATGTAGCCAGTTAATTGCCATCAATTAGCACCTACAAAAGCAGAGACTAAGGAGAGGAAATAATCAATACAGACAATCAACTGCCCCAAGACAGAGACAGTCAGTCCCACAAGCACCCATGTCACAAGTTTTGTTTGTCAGCAGCTCGGGGTGCAGGGCCCAGAACCCCCCTGCACCGATCTCCTCCACAGCTGGCAGGCATCATGGCCACAGCAGGGGCCACCATCCCTGCAGCTGTCACTCTGCTACATCTTAACACACACACTGTTACCCATGGCACGAGTTTTGCTTGTCCACAGCTTGAGGTGCAGTTCCCCCCAAACCCCTGCACTGATCTTCTTGAAACTTGGCAGGCTTTTTGGCCTTGCCAGGAGCTACCACCCCTGCAGTTCCCCCTCCCCCCCCCCCCCCCCCGCTTCCCCCGTGTTGTAACGTATACACGTGACGTGAGTTTTGCTTTCAAGAATATGGGGTACAGTTCCCCCCAACCCCTGCACTGATCTTCTTGAAACTTGTCAGACTTCATGCTCTCAGAAGGAGATACCATCCCTAGAAGTTTCATCTAAATCAGACAAACAACAACAAAGTTATAGATATTTCATTGATTCCCCATTATACCCTATGGCTGGATCTCCAAGGCGGCTCCAAAGCTTCGGAGCCGCTTTGACCGGATCGAAGCAGAAACCTGGTCCAGAGCTCCGGATCAGATCCCTGGCATCTGAAGTGGCCAGATCCAAAGCCAGATCAGATCCCTGCTGACTCACACAAGCCTAATGCTGGCAACTCCCTTCAGACTAAAGCAGCCACTGACACACATGTGCCTTTCTTTCTGAATGTCTCTTCATCACTAGAGCTGTATCTCAGCCTGGTTCCCATTTCCCATTGACTATCATGAATTACATCCATTATCCCCTCAGGTCACCCTCAGACTTTGAGAGCAACTTCTTAAACAGGCAAAGGTTCTACTCCATCCAAGTGCTGAACATCCAGGATTATTCCAGTTTTCCACCTAAACCAGCATCCAGTTTTAATGCTGGTATCACCAGACACAAACTGGTGGTAATTACTGATTACATTGGGCAAATTGTCCTAACTTTTTGTCTGAAAGGATTTATTTTATCAATACTTTTTGAAATCAGCAGGACAGATTGATCTGTGAAGTCAATCCATGGACTTCCATGAAGTTACTTGAGTGGCAGACTGATACAAAGTTGCTTGCACAGTGTTCAAGGTCCCTGGTTTGGAAATGGGTAAGGAGAGTGTCCAGAGTTAATTCCAGCCAGAATTTACAAAATACATACAGAGTAGTTGTTTCAGTTGTTTGCAGGCTTGAATGACATGTCAGCTTGAGTAAAAGGAAAAATGAACAAGTTGTAGGTGATGCACTAAATGTTTCTCTGGGATTTTGTACTGGAAGGAATGTGTGTATGTAGAGATGTCTATATCAGCCTACATTGTTGGGGGGTTTTTTAATACAATTTTTAACTGTTCTGTTTAACCTCTCTCATTCTTGTAAAAGAGTCAAATTCTATTTGTAGTGAAAAGACCTGCTGGGACCTGTCACTGCAATATGTTACAGCTCCTTGAGATAATAATAAAAATGCCCCCTCACCCTCAAACACCACCCCCCTCCCCCCACCCCAGACCTTATGATCCCTTCCAGCCCTAACATCTATGAGACTGGCCATGCTCTTTTCTTTTGCTAGTGCCACATGGATATCAACAGAAGAAGACTCTGTTTTCCAGTCCTGGCATATAAACAAGTTGTTGAAAGAGCAAATTGAATGCCTGCTAAAGGAAGAAGAGATCATCGAAGCTAATATTAGAGATGTAGAAAAAGACATAAGCAGCATGGAGGTAGAGCTCAGCAGGTAATGTCTAAGAGTGTGTGGTATGAAGCAAATATCAAACGCCCTAATGACACATCTAAGAGTGCTATGGGACCAATTATTCATGGAGCTTTCCAAAAATAAATCCTGCTACACCCCACCCCATCTGAGCAGTCTTCCAGCCTGTGCTCCTATCCCATGAAGAGAAGGACACTCGAATCGGTGTTCTGCTTCTAATAGGTGGTTGGAAGCCACAGTGAAGGGGGGAAATGTTAGCAGTACAGTTTTTGGATTCACGTCCCTCTGCTAATGGCCCTGACATTAACGCACCATACTAGGCTTTGTAATGGGAAAAAAGCCCTCTTCCCATGACATCAGGCTTTTATCACAGGGTAGATAGAAATCACCACACCGAATCAGACCTAGGGTCCAGCTCATGCTGAATCCTGTCTCCAGAAGTGGCCAGAGAAATGTGCAAGACAGTTATGGAATAACTGACCCCCAGAGAAAGGTTCTTCCTCCCTCTCATCAGTTAGAGATTGGTAGATGATTTGCTGGAACAACAGCTGGACTAGATATTTTGCTGTGAAAGCAGGGTGGTCCAATTCCCACCTGTCTATGCCAGCTTTAAACTTCAGCTGGGACTCAAGAGATGCTGCCTTTGACATGTGTGAATTTAGCACATTGCCAGGAGCTCCTGGCTTCACCCTTTGCTGCCCTCCACTCCAGTTTGTAGATAGAGCTGACCATCTCCAGCGCCACTCCTCCCCCCACCCCCACCAACCCCTGACCAGCAGAACAGTTCATAGGTTCGTGTGTGGCTGCATCATTTGTCACCAGATCCAAATGATCCCATGTGTACACTCAAAGCCTCTATAGGAACTAGTGTTCTGGAGCACAAGGATTTTCTTTATACTTCATATGTGACACAAATATTTCCATCCATTACCTGCTGAATAGTCAGGGCTATATAGGTGTACAGATTGTACCTAGAAAGAGAGATACCTGTCCTTATTCATGGTGTATCCACACAGCAGTCACTTCTGTGACACTCGTGTAGTATAAAGTTCCCAACAGGCTTTAAACTACCTAGATTGGGCACGATGAACAGTGTAGCCCTAGCAGCACAGAGCTGAGTCCAGAATACCATCTGAAAATGTACCCAGTGTATCAGGTAGACTTTGCAACCCTCACTGAGCTCCATGCTGATACAGCTACATTACCAAGGGTACTCAAGGTAGCTACTTGAAAGCCAGTTGTTACCATTTTGTGTCTCCATACAAACATCCAGGAATCCTAGATTTAGCTTAGAAATAAAATTGACTTGACAGACTATAGTTGGTTTGTTCCTTACTTTTCACTTGTTAACTGTATGTACGTGCTTTTATGGACTTATATTTGAAGCAGAAAGTCAATGGCCCTTGCATTCCCAAGTCAGTTAGGCACTTTTGAAAAGCCTAACTTTAAAGTATATAATGAACTGACAGAGTCAGAGAGGCAATGAAATGAATAAACTAACTGGTGAATTGGTGACTACTAGAGGTGTGTGATATAGCTGCATGCATGGGAATCTGAAGAAATCAGCAATCAGAAATCAGCTCTGTATTTCCGAGCCACCTTCACAGTCTTTGGACCATGAATTTATTGTCTTGAGGTTTTTTTTCTTTCTCCAATGAGCATAGGATAAAGCAGGCAGAAACCATGAAAATACATTTAGAAGCAGAGCTGCAAACAGCCCAGAAAACTTTGGAGGAAGAGCATGTACTGGAGTTGGAAATGGACCTTTACCTAAGGAAGCTGGTAGTATTACATTTCACCTATTAACAGCATTATTGTTATTATCATCATCAAATGCTACAGCAACAACAGTGAAACATTATTATTACATGGTACTTACTAGAGAAATTCATGTCAGTAGCACAAAACAGTATCAATTATCATTGCTGAAGATTTTTTTTAAATGAAAAACCTTTTTTATTAATGAAAATAAAAACAGAGTTCTCTATGGTTTCCTGAGAAACAAGAACAGAAACCTTATCAAAGTTATATGAATAGTTCAAACAGCATTTTAATAGAACAACAAACATTTGCTAAGGATGTTCTCTCCATTCCTCTTTTAGTATTAAATTATAAAGGCAAAGTTCTTTGAGTAGATGTGATATCTTTTATTAGACCAACTGAGTAGTTGGAAACAAGTTCTTGGCAAGCTTTTGGGTGCAATCACTCTTCTTCAGGCATTGGGAGTCTCTGCTGGTCTGAGACTCCAAGAAATGAGAGAAGCTAAAAGTGTGGCAGGATATCACCTTCCATAGATGAGCCTACAAACTTCACTTCGTAAGTCTACTAGATAAAAAAAAATCATGGACTTTATATAGACATTGGCTTTATGATACATTGCAACCTTTCTGACATCTGATTCACCAGGTACCTGCCTGATCTGACCCCTTACATTCTTTTTTTCCCCCACCTTTTATCCCCTCCTCTCCCCCACTTTTCTGCCCTTAGTAATAAATTGGGAAAACAATTTTCTTCTTAATTGAGAGCTTCTTTCTTACCCTGTAATATTTCCTTTTGGACTTTCTTTTCCCCTGCTTTCTTCCCCCTTGTTCCCCTGCTTTACCTTTTGTTTCTCCTTTTCACCTATTTATATTTTCACTACATCCTCTCACACTTTTTACTTCTCTCAGTCCTGTTTTCCTGATCTCCTACTATTTTCTTTTTCACTGAGAGCTTCTTTTCTACCTTTATATTCTATCACTATAATGTCTCTCTTCAGCCTTTTATTTCTTTTCCCCTGCTCTCTTCCCCATCCCCCTGCCCCCTCTGTTTTAGCTTTTGTCTTTCTAATTTCCACCTATTTTCACTGACATTTTCACTGACATTCTGCCAGACTTTTAGCTTTTCTCATTTCTTGGAGTCTCAGACCAGCAGAGACTCCCAATGCCTGAAGAAGGGTGACTGCACCCAAAAGCATGCCAAGAACTTTTTTCCAACTACTCAGCTGGTCTAGTAAAAGATATCACATCTACTCAAAGAGCCTTGCCTGCCTATGTCCTTAGACCAACACGGCTACAACCAAACACCATTGTTACAGATGTCTCTGAGAAAAAATTCCAGCAAGGTGTGTCCCCCATCCCACTTTACTGTCTGTGAAAGATGTTACCTTGCCATCTCCAAAACATTGGGGGTAACAGTTTAGTGTTCCCTGGTCATCTACAGGGCCAATTTTTGGTCACAGTAGAGCTGTTCAACTAGCAGCCTGGGAGCTGCATAGGTTTATCTTCAACCCCCTCTGGCCATTGCTGCCTTCATCCCTCCAGCTGCTTCTGCAGCCAGGGTCTCCAGTCTCCCCCTCCCTTCTCTGACTTTCTTTTCCTCCCCCTGACCCATGGGGTAGGGCATGGCAGGGTGGCATGACTCGGTGCAGCCTGCAGCGCTGGTGAAACCCACAGCCAAGGAGATGAGAAGAACTGCCCATGCAGTGCAGTAGTGGGGAGGGAGCTGTCTGATTACATGGTACCAGGGGAGCTTGTAGCTGGGGAGGTGAGTGGGTTGGTGCAGCCCCTGCTCATGGCTGTTAAGTCAGCCAGCTCTACTCTATAGGATCAAAGCCAGGGAATTTTATTCTTTGATGCTTAAGGACAACTATGTAGTCACACAAATAGTCAACCAGAAAATGAGAGTGAGAGCTCCTATCTTTTCCCTCTAAACAGAATGGCACCTCCCTATACTCCTACCTCCCTCCTAAGACTAAATCGGGTAGTCACAGGATTCAGCCACAGGTGTCTAAGTCACAGCTCATCCATGAGGGTCATGTGTTCGTGTGATGGCTGCTACTGCACATCCTTAGTCTATGTGACTACATAGTCATTTGGAGTCATCCACACGAGCATGGTTATGGGCCCAGGAAAAAGGAATCTCCTGGCTGCATAAAGTGCCAAAAATGCCCCTTAAAAAGCCATAAAATGGGCATTTCAATGATTTGGAAAGAATAGAATGTCACTACAGGTCTGTATATGCATAGTTTGTAGAGTCAGAAGACTCCAGTCACAGGTTACATGCTGGCAGGTTAGATTCACATTAGCTACTCAGTGGGCGTGTCTACACGTGCACATTTAATGTATTTTAGCCCAATTTAAGGTGCATTAAAGTTGCATGTCTACATGTGAGCACCATTAACATGCCTTAAAAATAGTGATTTAAGGCTATTCAAGCCTAAATGTGATACCTGCATAAAGCAGGTATCAAATTTATGTGTGAATAGCTAAATCACATTATGTGCATTAAGGCTGTCTGTATCCACTGACTTGAGAATAACATTAGTCCCAGGTCGATCCACACACTCGTGTTAATGTGCACTAGTGTGTGCACATGTGGACACATGCAGTGACATAGAAACTGTCCAAAATGGAGCAGATCATGTCACCAGGAATGGCCAACAGTAGCTGCTTCAAAGGAAGGTACAATAGCCCCCATTTCAGGCAGATGTAGCTTGCAGTTCAGTTCACAGAACAACTCTTATTTTACCACAAGCAAAATATTAGCGTGTCCAGTCAATGACATAACAATTTGATCTTTAAAGTAATCAGTGTTCACAACTCCCATGTCAAATATTTGCCCCTGTTCTACTGAAGCTAGGTGGCTACCAACCAGTTGCAACTGGTTTGGAAGTAAACCTAAGCCCTGGTCCAGAGGTGGAGTCAGTGGAGCACCTTGCAGGAAACCTATGTCTGGCTCAGACGGCAGGGACAAGGCCCCACATAGGATTTCCAGCCACTCTGTCCACTTCAGCCTTCTTTCTGCGTTGGCCATTAATATTAGGGCTGTGCGGGGCTTTGGACAGAGCTTTGGATAGGCTTTGGATGCTTTGGGGTCCGAAGCAGCACATCCGGGTTGAAGCGCTGGTTCCGTTCATCTTCCCGAAGCGGTTTGGAGCCGCCTCGGAGATCCGGCCATAGGGTACAATGGGGAAACAATAAAACATCTATAACTTTGTTGTTTTTGCCCAATTTGGATGAAGTTTTCAGAGATGATAGACTCTGAAGTGAGAATAAAGCCTACCAAGCTTCAAGAAGATCAGTGCTGGGGTTTGGGAGAAACTGTACCCCAAATTGTTGAGAGCAAAACTCCTGTCTCGTCTACGTGTTACAATGCAGGGGAGTCAAAACTGCAGGGCTGGTAGCTCTTGCTGAGGCCACAAAGCCTGCCGAGTTTCAAGAAGATCAGTGCAGGGGTTTGGGGGGAACTGTACCTCAAGCTGCGGACAAGCAAAACTCATGACATGGGCGCTTGTGGGATTGACTGTCTCTGGCTGTGGGTGGGGAGGGGAGAGACTGCCGCAGGCCTGGCTGCTAAGCTACTGTGTTCCCAGTTACCAATCAATCAATCGTAATTCACTCAGGAACTAGGGACTCAGGGACCAGCTCAGTACACAGGACCTAGCTACTACATAGCGACTTAACGAGCATCAATTAGCACCTACAAAACCAGGCTAAAGAGAGGAAAGAATCAATACAGACAATCAACTACCCCAGAACAGACACAGTCTTGGCATGAGTTTTGCCTGTCAGCAGCTGGGGTGCAGGGCCCAGAACCCCCTGCACCGATCTCCTCCACAGCTGGCAGGCATTGTGGCCTCAGGAGGGGCCACCATCCCTGCAGCTGTCACCCTGCTGTGCCTTAACACACACAGGGTCACCCATGGCACGAGTTTTGTTTGTCTGCAGCTTGAGGTGCAGTTCCCCCCAAACCCTTCCACCAATCTCCTTGAAACTTGGCAGGCTTTGTGGCCTCAGCAAGAGCTACCAGCCCTGCAGTTTTGACCCCCCTGTGTTGTAACACATAGACGTGACAGGAGTTTGGTTTTCAAGAATTTGGGGTACAGTTCCCCTCAAACCCCTGCACTGGTTTTCTTGAAGCTTGGCATGTTTCATGCTCTCAGTGGAGGCTACAATCCCTGCAAGTTTCATCCAAATCAGACAAAAAACACCAAAGTTATAGATATTTCATGATTCCCCATTGTACCCTATGACCGGATCTCTGAGGCGGCTCCGAAGCTTCCGCCGGTTCAAGGCGGAAACCCGGTCTGGAGCTCCAGATGGGATCGCAGCCATCCGAAGCGGCTGGATTTGAAGCCAGATCGGATTGCTGCCGACTTGCACAGGCCTAATTAATATGGCTGCCTGAGTGAATAGTAGGCTTCCCACCACTGTGTTCTTCCAGCTTCCCTTGGTGTGATTTCATTGAAACTAGTGATGCCTTATGCATGTAGAACTGGAGAAACACGTTTCTTCATATGGGACTACTTTCATAAAGTAGTCACTACTTCTGACCAAATCATGTGCCTGGCTGCTGGCAGGAGCAGAAAACCAGCTCTGTGCCCTATTATTTCAATGAAGGAATCTTTTTTTCTTCCCACAGGAGAAAGACAATGAAGATTTCAATTTGAGAATACTCATGCTCTCTGAGGAGGTAAGTGGGAAAAGCAGACAACATCCCTTGGGATGGTTTCCTCTTCATTTTAGCACAAAAGATGAGCAGCATGTCAGCATGTACTTGTAAGAGCATGAAATGCAGCACAAGGCAGTGACACACCTCTGAGGTTTGGGGGAAATTGCATGTAGGAATGTGTGGAGCTGTGTTTAGAAAATGAACAGAAGGCATAGGATGAATGCTATAGGACCATGTTTTCAATAACCTATGCTGCCAGTCAGGACAGCAAACCCCGCCCACCTCATCATTTCATCATGGCATGGCATGTTGATTAGCTTTATTGTTTTAGCTCAGGGCTGTGTAACTTCCAAAGAGCTGGGGGGGGGGGGGGGGCTGCATGCCCCATGGACTGCACCAGCGAGAGCCATGTAGGCCACACCAGGGTGAGCCTCAGGACACATGGACCACCCTGCCATTGCACCATGCACCCACACAGGCATCTCCTTCCCCAGTGTTGCACCGTGCACCCACACAGTCCTGGGCTCACCCTCTGCTCCATACACTGTGGCCTCAGACCCTGGGGTTTGGGTAGCCAGAAAAATACTTTGACCAAGACTAAGGACCACAACTTAAACCCCTTAGCCTATATGTGGCCCTTGGGCCACCAGTTGGACAGGCCTGTCTTAGCTGTTATAGCAACAACTATGACTGTTTGCCATACAGTTAATCCTATTTCAGACCCAGCTTCATTATTCCAGATAGAGTTTTACCTTTTAGCTTTTGCTCTCCATAAACGGTCTCCTGATTTCAGTAGTTCTATCCTGTTGTAGAACCAGTTCTCCCTAGTTACCCACCCGGCAAGAGAAAGGGTGTGCAAGTGGTAAAGGTACTCTCCTGGGAAAATTGAATTCAGTTCTTCCTCTGACATCCTGTGTGATGTTGAGCTGGAGAAAGCAATCCCATTCCAGGATCTGCACCAGCATGAATAATCCAACATGGCCTTTTTCACCATGGTGCTACCTAAGACATCAAGCATTCAGATGTTTCAATCCAATAGGAGCATATCAATGGTGCACAGAATGATTCAGGGGTTTGCCCCAGGTCAGAAAGAGTTATGGACTGACTAGAAAGTCAAGAGAACTTTCTTTAATCCTAGTTCAGCACTTCCCCTGCTAAACCAAACTTCCTACTTTCTGTTACCAAGTCTCTCTGGTGTTTGTGGGATCTGAGTTAGACTTCTTGCTTTCCTTTAATTTGATCAGGTAAAGGTTTGGTTAAAAAGGAAGATGTGAACAAAATCCACAGATCCTTTCATGCTTTGGAAAAGTTTATTCACTTCTTTCTTCTAACTGCCCAGAGCTTGTTCCATATTGCTTTATTCCATACTCTTTCCATCTGTGCAAAAAGCAGGCTTAACAAGTGATCAAAATAGCAAGGGAGAACTTTATGCCCACACTACAAAGGTATAAAGAATTGCACAAGCTGAAAGGCAGGGAAGAATCAGATCTCTCTTTTCCAGCCTGGTTAACTAATGTTTGGTCACCATGCAGTCCTTAGTCCTATCTCTGTTTCCTTCCAAAATTTGACCTCAGTGGGAGTTGGTTCTGATTAAGCCTGAAGAACATGGCTAAACTTTTGTGAGATCTTGCTGACAGGTTGTTGCTGCCCTTCAAACCTCTGCTGGGAAGGGCCAGAGAAGTAGTTAAGCTGAAGTTCCAGGCAGTTTAAGCTTTGATTCAGATTTGAGCCAAAGACTGTCTCCAATTAATTCAGCTGTAGATGGATGCCTCGTGCTGGGGAGCCAAACATGGCTTGTTGCAATGCCAGCCCTATCATTCTCTTGTGTACCAGTGGCTACAGAAATTGGTGTGCCTTAATCATACTAGCTGGTTGGGCAACTTATTAGATCTTTGACATAAAAGGACCTAATACTGTAGAGAGTGTATGCTATTTTTCAATACGACAAGGTTATATCTAGAGTATTATCACTATCTATCACTATCAGTTCATGCATTGGGCTCTTCTCCCACATCACTGCCAAGTGCCATTGACTGACTGACTTTGTCATGTCTTCTTTCATCTGTCAAGATGTCGGTCGGCTATCGATCAGTATCTTCTCTACTCCTTATATGGGAATTTGATAACAGAGATGTACATATATCGTTGCTATCCCTCACCTTCCTCCCGTGTTCCTGTTGAGGTGGAAGGATAGTCCCTGCCAGTGGAGAAGGATAACCCACTAAGGTAGTAGCCTGGAGATCTGGATTCAGTTCCAAATCTTCTATAGACTCTTTGTGCAACAGAGTGTTGCAGTGCCTTAAAGACCCTGAGATGGTTCTGAGAACAATACTCCAAACCTAATGTCCTTAGTGAATACATATGCATATACATATACATTATAATAATAACTACCATTATCAATATTAATTATTAATAACAATTAGTATTAACAACAATAATAATGATACACTTTGCATTACACTTCAGCCCTCCAAGCAGACCAAACAGCTTTACATATTTATGGCACCTACACAGAGCTATTCAGGCTAAGAAGTAATACCATGTCCATAGTATTACCATGGCTGTGCATATTGACAAGTATTGAAATTTCCATGCTGGCATGATTGGATTTCTTTCAGTGCTTGCTTTGGCCTACGCCACCTCCAAGGATAGCAGACTTGATTCACTTCTCACTGCCATCTGTTGTAAACTTATCCATCTCTACTGAAATCAGTGGAATGACTCCAGCTTTATGCCAATTTAAATGAGAAGAAAATTATGTCTACATTTTCTGCTCCCATATCATATCTCCTAGTGTAACTCCAGGGACTCTTAGTGGAGTTACTTTTAGTTCAGAATTAGGTCTGTAGCAGATAGTGTTGTTCGAAATATAATGAGTTTATGTGCAAGTTAGATATGTAGGCCTAAGGCAACTAAAATACAATGACATATCATACCATCTAATTTCAGAGTTCAGCTTTAATGGCATCAAGAAAAGCCAGCCAGAACAGCCATAGGCAGCTGCAACTTCAGATCAGGAAATTAGAGGTAAGTAAAGACAGAACCAGGGAAGAGGAACGTTTGGTACACAAAAGGAGTCTGTTCGAGTAGACTTGATTGACTTCACATCCCAACTGCCTTACAGGAACTAACAGAAATCTCTTCATTTGCTACAACAGACTGTGAATTCAGGTTCCTGGTGTCTGTGAATGTCAGTTTGGTCAGATTAGGGCACTTATGTACCCAGCTCCCTTTGAAATCCAAATGCATTTGGGCCCCTACCCCTCTTACATCCATTAGAAACCTCTAACAAAATCTGGAGGTATAAATAATATGTGCAAGTTGAGGACATGGCTGTGTAAGGTTTTTACTAGATACAGATCAAACAAGTACTGGAAACCACCTACTATCATGAATCAGCTCTTCTTTTCCCTGACCTATTACTCAAGCTTTTTTGCAAGATGCAAGGACTTAAAGAGAGTAACTGTCAATGTTTTGGTTGATCCAGCATAGCTGTAAACATTGTGGGTATAGTCTACATATATTTAAAGCCACATCTAGGTCAGGTGGTGCCCAAAGAGCAACACTTTGTGTTCAGGCTGATGACTTGAACTGGGCACAGTGAAAAATAAAATCATGGGGTTTAGTTGAGAGTGAGAAGCTGTTGACTATAAAACCATATTGATAACATAATACTGAACTGAATATTTTTGTTTATTATTGAATGTTGTCTCCCATTAGAGAAAGCTACAGGAACGTATACTGGATTCTACTGCTGAAGATGAGGTTTTCATAAAGGTAAGGTAATCACACTGGTACTTGTATCAACATATCTCTTTGATGATGGAGGGTAGAGGAGCATAGCTATAAGTCAATCTCACTGGTTGAATATGATCAATGAAGTACAAAAAGGTTCATTATGTTCTCAGTTGCTCAGCCTGTATAAACTACCATAATAAATCCACATTCAGGAAGGAGATTTTTGGAAAACAATAATGTCAAATGAGGCAATGAAAATAATTATTGGTGGTGTTTGCTTTAGAAATGCTGAGCTACCTGAGAGAGGTGATGCTGCTTTTGGTTGCAAATATGTAGGCATATTACCAAAATAAAAGGTCCTTTTCTCAATGATATTGATGGGGCTATACATACAGTGTTGCCTTCAATTAAAGGCCCTTCATTACAAAAAAACGACATTGATTAACCAAAAATGAGTCAGAGAATAGCAACTAAGATTATGTAGGACAGACTGAAAGAAAGCTGACACTTTTGAGCGTAGCAGCACAGATTTTGGCTA
This sequence comes from Alligator mississippiensis, assembly GCF_030867095.1. Classification (NCBI taxonomy): domain Eukaryota; kingdom Metazoa; phylum Chordata; order Crocodylia; family Alligatoridae; genus Alligator; species Alligator mississippiensis. Next base: position 32,345,927 of record NC_081830.1, read on the forward strand.
AATTAAAGCTGAGGTGGAAACAGAATATTCACCCACACGCATTTGAAGAATTCACACAGGAGAAAAACAGGCATCTTAGGATCTCTCTCCAAAACTTATTTAGGCTATGGACATCAGACAAAGCAAAGAAAAACATCACAGGGGTATTTTTAAAAATAGTGACAAATGACATCCTTTTGGTCATAAAGTGAGTGACTTCTCTATCCTTATGCTCAGATTGATAGAAAAGCTTTCTTGGCATCCATTCTCAGTGGTGACAGATGACAGAACAAGGAGCAATAGTCTTAAGTTGCAGCAAGGGAGGTTTAGGTTGGATATTAGGAAAAACTGTCTCATGAGCAGGGAGGTGAAGCACTGAAACAAGTTACCTAGGTAGGTGGTGGACTCTCCATCTTTGGAGGTTTTTAAGACCTGAGTAGACAAAGCTTTGGCTGGGGAGATCTAGTTGGGGCTGGTCCTGCTTTGAACAGGGTTTTGGACTAGATGTGACCTCCTGAGGCCCCTTCCAAGCCTCATTTTCCATGATCTATGATTCCAAATGTTAATACAAAAATATTTTTTCAGGAGTATTTTGTTTTATGATAGGCTATAAATTTTAGTTCCCAGCATTCCTTTCTGTGAAATCCGTGTAAAGGTTTGTTCAGCTTCCACTCACTACAAGGGTTACCTTTGGGTGAGCTGACATGTAGGCTTTTCCTTGGGAGCCTGTAGCAGGGATGTTCTACCCAGTTTGAATCACCTCTTTTGATAGAGGGTAAAACACAGGCTTAAGAAGATACTCTTCACCTATTGGTGTTTGCATTAGTGATAAGTGGTAATAATAATTCCCAAGTAATATGTATTGATTTTCAGTAAATCTGAGTAAACACAATTAAATAACAAGTCATATCTTTATTAGTTTCTGAAATTAGAAGTTATGGAATCATTTTGCACAAAATAAGTAGTTCTAAGTAACTGCTTCATAGCGTTAAGTAGTAATTATTGTACGTTATTAGCCGTTAATACTACTAATTTATTTCTGCATAAATATGCAGAGGGTTCAGTCCCAGGGCTATCCAGTTGGTTTTGTTAACAACCAAATTTCCCTATAAACTTACCCTAGACATAGTTCACAGCCCCTCTGACCCTCCATTATATTGAACAACAGAGTCTGGTTCAAAGACCATTAAAGTTAGTGTGGTAGTTTTCATGTATTGTGCTTTGGACTGGGTGTTATGCTGTAAAAATAAAATATCAAGCCCCAAACCTAAAATGAACTGCATATGCATACACACCTCATCACAGGAGCATGACCTAGAAGATTTCCCAGTACCTTACATCAGTATAAAGAGAAAAATGGTTTCCACCAGATTTCACAAACAAAGAGCCTTAAACTCTGGGGGTGGAAGTAATTATTGCTTTTCATCACTTTGGTGCCACCATAACATTTTATGGTGGCACCAGGCAACAGCAAATAGATGCCCATATCCTTTGTTGTACCATAATGTTGTGGTGACAAAGGGTAGTAATAATGTGTGTCACTTTATTGTAGTGGGCATCTATTTGCTTTATGGTGGAAGAGCACATACAACCCAGAGCTGCCTGTACTTTCCAACTGCCCTGGGCAGGTGCTGGAGGGGCTTGAGGTGCCCAGTCATGCAGGTCATAGAAATTCCCATGCAGGTCAGGCCACTCATGTCTTGGGAGCACCTGTCATGCCCCCAGCAATTTCTGTGAAACATCTGGAACTGGGGAAAGGCTTTTCCTGTGCCTTCAGATGCACCCCAGAGAGTTCGGGAGCCCATCTCTGGAAGTGGAAAATGCGTTGCCTATTGTCCCACAAGACCAAGGGATGGGACAAGGGGCAATGTGTGATTTAGCCAATAAAGCTCTGCTAGGACATATCCCAGCACAATTGATTAATTTTATTTAATGGCGTCTCCTTCTCATGGCTGCCATACTGAATAATCTCTACATCTTCTGTACTGCTTTGCAGTAACCCCAGATAAAGGACGTTTTGGTGCAATGTAGTTCATAGTCCATAGGAAATTATACCTACATTTGTATCTTTTAGATGCAACATCAAGCTCAAGAGCTGGAGGAATCCATAAAAGAATATGAGGCTGTAATACAGGTGAAGATTCCAAACGTTAAAATAATAGATGGTGGTAGCATCACTTATATAATTAAACCTGCAAAACAGAAGGAGGACAGTTTTCCAATTAAGAAACTGGATTAGTACTCAAGTGACCTGCCTTTGATTTTTGGCTCTATCACAGTTTTCCATCTGTTAGATACAAGTGCATTATATCTTTTCTTTATCTCATCTATTTAGATTGCACGTTGTAGGGGTCTCTTGTGTCTCTGAACAGTTTCTAGCACAGCAGATTGCCATGTCAACAGTAGTGTTTAATAATATTAAAGGAGTGTCCAATAGAACTTTGATTTCAAATTAACATGTCTGTCCGAAATGTAATCTTTTGGTCTACATTGCTATGACCTTTGTGTTCATGCAAAGGGAAAGAGGATCTCTACGGCCACGTCTTCAGTTCTAGGAGAATAGAAAGACATTTAATTTTTATTTTGAAATAACTTCTGCAAGTTTGGCAGGTGGGGGGAGAATGAAACATGAAATGGTCATAACTATGCACTTGACAGTTATCACATACATAGATGCAAGCCTGAACATTATGGTTTAGCAAGCATCAGAACACGGGTGGTGAAATTACTATGATATCCCTTTGAAAGCCTGTTTCACTGTGTGTGCACAAGGATATTTTACTCTCTTTGAAGCAGCAATATAGTTTCATCCTTGTCCCCTGGCTTGCTATGTACCAACCCAAGCTACATTCCTGAGATATTACTCTACCTGGTCACACACTGAATATCTCCTACAACATGTTGCCAAGCTGAGTTCTGCATTTGTTTGACCTTACTAAGACATCCTGTACAACTCACACTTTCTTGTAGAAGTAGAGACAATAAGCCCAGTATTTCAAATTAGAGACAAAACCGAGTGACATAAATTTGGAGGAAATGGAGATTTAATGGGTTTGTTTTGAAGGTTCTTCAGAATAAAGAGAAGACTCTTCAAGACCAACTGTTTGCTGCTGAGGAGGAAAAGGCTCGGTAAGTCCCCAAGTGAAAAACAAAGCCCTTCAAAGCCAATGTTATAGCTCCTTTGACTAGTCTAGTGAAATCTGTTGTGGAATGATTACTAAGTGAGTGATGAATGTTACTTGGACAAAAAAAGCACCGCGAACAAAGTTGACAGAAAATCAGTGAATGGGAACCTTCTGCTAAGTGCTGTTTGGCAGTAAAAAAAGGCTGGGGTTTCTACTCATAACTTCAATTCTTGTTAGCCTAAGTGAACCAGAAAACTGGGGACAACCAGCTCACATGCTCTGCGTGCTCACAATGAGCAAAATGTCCTCATTTGACAACAATTAATTAATGAAACCTGGTTTTATTAAGGGAAAGGGAGAAGCAGTCAATGGGATAACTTTGGAGGACCTAGTCAAGAGACAAATAGTAGATGAGGCAATCTTAAAGGTCTTTGGAAACATTGCTGACACAGTTCTTAGCCCAACAGCTGCGAGTGGCAGGTGGAATAGTTAACCACTATCTTCATCCTCCATTATGTCCCACTCATGGTTCTTAGCTCTAGCTCAATGAAACCCTGTCTCAAAGCAGGTTGCTCCCTTGCACTATTGGACTGCACAGAGGCTTCACAACCTTTTCCAGCTAAAATAACAGCTTCTGCCCAGGAAAAGTGCTCACCCAAGATCTTTATTGCTACTCTACTCTCAGGTCTTCTTTCCTGTTCCACCAATCTTCACCACAGTTCTAGTCCTCACTGCCAATCACATGTTTCTCCTAGGCACCTGAAGCCTAGAAGCTCTTTTCAAAATGAGTCAGTAGTAGGCAGAACACAAATCTAATCTTTTCCTGTACAGAGAAATATTCTTCAACAAAATCTTAATTTTCCTTTCCTTAAAGGAAATTCAGTGGTACACAAGGCACAACTAGATGCTGACTCCTTCAGAGAAAAAAAAAGAATGTAACCAGCATTCTCCTCCCTTTCCCCCACCTTTTTGTCCGGGGTCCCTTCTTCACTACAGTCAACTGCACTAGGAGGAATTTAGACCTAGGGGAACCAGAATAGAACTTGCTTAAATGCCCACTCTCAAATACAGGGATTGGTATTTTCTACACCCCTCAATTACCAATTATATGATATTTAAAAAAAATGAATTCATATCATTACATAAAGCCATGAAATTGACAGAAAGGCATATTGACTAAGATACCGAAATTAAATGTCAACAAGGCCTGGCTTATAATTATGATACTTCTGGGCATCATAGAGTTGTGTGACAGGTTACCTTTAAACCATTTTAAAGGCACTTAAAATGAGAGTGTGTACACATGAAAGGGTGTTAAACTGTAGTAAGTACCTTCAAGCAACTTAAAGTTATGTTAGTTAGGCAAGGGATATCTTTGACCTGTTCTACCTAGCTCAAGCTAAGGTATTGTTAGTTTGCTCCACAGAGATAAAGCAACCAATCTGCAGTCGTCCAGTGTCCCAAGATGCACAGTTCCAAGCCCCTCTAACCCTGGCAAACTTTCCACCCTCCCAAGCTCTACTGCTCAGGGGATGGTGCTGGCCCCAAGCCAACACCCCCACCCACCCTCAGTGTGTATGACCCTATCCCACATGGCACCATGCTGCCAGCTCCAAGAACCCCCAGGAGACAAGATTCAGGACCCTGGACCAGGGTTAAGGCACATACCCTTCACCTCAGAGGGCTAAAGCTTTGCTCCACATCCAGGCATCTCTTCCCTAGCCGGAAGAATTTGGAGTAGGGGAGATGAGGCTTCCTTCCCAAACCTCCTGCATTTCTGGCAGGGAGAAGGGCAGGGGCTGCCTAGTGCCAAGTGTGTGGATAGAGCATGGAGTACAAGAAGGCATGCTTTCCCAGGGTCATAGAGTCATACAATACTAGAGTCATAGAGAAACAGGGCTGGAAGGGACCTCCACAAGACATCCAGCACAACTTCCTGCCAGAGGCAGGAACATCCCTTTCTAAACCATCCCATACAACCATAATGTAAACTCTACATAAGACTAACTTCAACTCTTACACAACACAGAACTAATACCCTAACCTGCCACAGGTAAAGCAGGGGAACCATGGCACCCAATGTCCTGCTTCTATAAAAGGTTGCCAATATACACCCAAGAGACCCCGGGTATGCCCCCTGCTACAGAGTAAGACAAAAACCCCACGGTCCATAACAATCTGACCATGGGGTAACATCAATCAGCACACTCCATTTGAAGTCCCCAGCCTTAGCTGTAGTGGTAATAAATGCCCCCTCCCCACCCGCCACAGTCTTCTACTAGTTTCAGAGCAGTTGCAGGTTAAGGCTTAATGATGTTTCCAACCTGCACAACTGCATCTTGCCACTCAAAAGCTTGGTGAGCAGTAGGGCTGTGCGAAGCTTTGGGTAGTGATTCGATTTGGAGGAGATTCAGCCCAATTCGGTGGCTGAATCTCCGAATCCGATTCAAATCAGGGGACCAATTTAAAGGCCCAAATTGATTCAAAGCTCTCCAAATCTTTGGAAAACATTCAGAGAGCTTTGATGATTTGGGCAGTCCGTGGTGGCTGCAGCAGGGAGCTGCAGCCACTCTGAGCTGGTAAAGACTAGGGGCAGGGGAGGGGACCATAGGGGGAGAAAAAAAAAGCTGAGAAAAGCCTCAGGACTCACTGCTGCTGCAGCAGCCTCAGGGATTTTGGGGGTAGTGGGGCACAGTGGGGGGCAGCGGGGATTGCCCATGCCAGCAGGAGTGGTAAGTCTGGGGTTTGGGGGTTTTGGGGGGGGGGGGGGGTTGTTTTTTTTCTTAAAGGGCCAGAGCTGCCCCAGGCAGGGCACTCATGGTAGGGCTGGGGGAGCAGGGGGGGTGGGGACAGGGAGCTTGTGCAGAGCCCCCATGCAGCGTGGGGCAGTGGGGGGGCAGCGGGGATCACCCCCCCACCCAACAGCACCCGGTGAACACTGGGGCTTTTTTTTAAACAAGTGCCAAGAGTTATAGCAGCCACTGGTAGGCTGGGAGAGCAGGCAAGGGATGGGCCTGGCTGATTCAGAGACTCGGCTGAATTGATTCGGAACAGTGATTCAAATCACCGAATGGAATCACTGTCCCCCAAATCAGCTGAATCTGAATCCAAAACAAATACTAACCGCTTCACACAGGCCTAGTGAGCAGGGGTGTGACTTCAACTCCCTGCAGGGTGCTTCTAAAGAAGATGGAGCTGGACTGCTCTCAGTGGTGCCAGATGACAGAACAAGGAGCAATGGGCTCAAGTTGCAGCAAGGAAAGTTGAGGTTAGATATTAGGAAAAACTCTCCCACTAGAAGTGTAGGAAAACACTGGAACAGATACCCAGACAGGTTGTGGACTCTCCATCCTTGGAGGTTTTTAAGGCCCAGCTAGACAAAGCCTTGGGTGGGATGATGTAGTTGGGACTGGTCCTGCTTTGAGCAGGAGGTAGGACTAGATGTGACCTCCTGAGGTCCCTTCCAGCCCTCACTGTCTATGATTCTATGGTCTAACATTCCACACATTTAGTATGGTTTAAGGGTAACCTGTAACTGCTCCCAAAATACTGAGGAATATAAAAAGTAAATAGTGCTAACTTATAACCAAGTGTTTCATATATGGACACCTACCATAGCTTTTTCAATATGCCATAAAGATGGTGTGCTATATTTTACATATTCTGATATTGGACCTATATCAGGCACACTCCTGAATCTCGGTTTTGTGATGTGCTCTTATGGGCAATAGGATAAGGCTGGCAAAATCATATTCAGTTGCATTTTTATCTAGGATGAGAAATAGAACCACATTATAGCTTCACTGCACAGGTAAAGGACCAGAATAGTTTCCATCCTGACAATTAGTCATAATACATTAGAACAGAGAGACTTGTGGGCCATTGAGATAAATGTCCTAGCTTCTTGAACGGTTGTTTGACTGATTCATATTACCTGTACTTCTCACCTCCTCCCCTTACCTGATAACCACAGGAGAATTACTCAGAGTATACCTACGTTTACTAGAGCTCCTCTCCTATAGATCCTAAGTTGCCCACACAGTGGCACTGGCAGGACAAGAACTGAGCCATATCAGCATGATTTTGTCTCTTTTTCCCTCTATATCTATGGTACTATTTTACCTGGATAACACTTGTAACCATATGGGGTGTGCCCTTTATGTGCCCTGCACGCCTTATTTTCCATGTTGGTGCTTCCACTGGGTGGGGCAGCAGTGGCCTGCTTGCTGCCTCTCCTTACTAAATCTGTAGACATGCTCTATGGTATGTGCTGCTCCCTCCACCAATCATAACTACACTATTCAAACTAGGATCTGGCAATGTTCAGTCCTAAATAGGCCCGTTGTGTTAAAGTACTGTATCTTATTTGAAAAAGACCACACTCCAACAGTGTTTTTTTGGAACTGCCTAGTGATTTGTCCTTATATAGAGAGTTGTGTGTGCTATGCTCTGTAGCCTTTGAGCTGTCTGCTTTTAGATCCTTGCTCAGTCCTTCCTGCTGCTTCACCACCCAGATGTGTCATGTTATACTTTCTTAAAAATCAATTTGATTTGGAAACCTCTAATATAAAGGGAAGACTGGGTGTGTTTTGAGGACTTAATATCCCATAGCTTCTCTTACAGCCATGGTAGTGTGTCCTGCTATCTTTGGTTTACCTAGCAAAGATGGAAATCCTGGTCATTTTCAAAGATGGGCATAAGGACTTATCAGAAATGGTAGCCTTTAAGAAATCTGCATGCAAACAATATGAAGGAGCTTAAAAAAATTATGACTTGTGCTCCTAATATTTTTAGCTGCAAGCTAATCGTTGCCTTTCTTTGTGTAATGCTAGAAATGTGTATTTAACCTACAAGTGAGGCTGATAAGCAGTACTTCAATCGACACACAATATTCTTCTAATGTCTCCCTCTCTGTTCTTTTCTTTTTCTTTTGCGCTCTTATCCCTCTTGCTTCTGTAGTGAAGTCTTTGTAGAAGACCTGTCTAACTTTCCCATTAGATTTTCTTCTTTCCATTTGTCTTTGTTCCTATTACACAGAGACACATTAATAACTGAATTGCTCTCTCTCTTTGACTCATATAACTTTGTACCCTGTGTAACTTAAAATTTACTTTTAAAATGCCCAGTGAGAGATAGGTAGGCATTGGGTTGCAAAAGGGCATTGGGGAAAATTTGATGAGTGATTTGGAACGATGAAAAGTTGTACAGATCTGCCAATTATCTAGACCAGCAACATGTTAAGTGTAATTATGGTAGTTAAGAACCTCTGCCTGAGGTGATGTCTTACTAAGACTTGTGTAAAAGGAAGCTAATTAAAGGGAGGAATACATGCAAGGAAGGAAATAAGAAAAAAGAAAGGTATCTGGAAACATGTGTGAATTGCAGAAGTGGTGCTCCCTAGTGTCATTGTAAAATAGCAGTGGGAGATGTTGTCTAGCATTTGAAACAAAGGAACTGGGGAGACTTACTTCCAATACCCCAACCCATCTCTTATGTGCGGTTTGAATGAGCAGGCTTCTTAATCACTCTAGGTGCATCTATACACATAAATAACGCGACTGAATAAACTCCGGCAAAATTTGAGCTGGAGTAAATGAATCCTAACGTTACCATCTACATATGCATTTAAGCGCAGTAATTTACTCCGCTGTCAGATAGTACCTGTGTCTGATGGGATTATCCTACACCAGAGTAAATTAATCTACTGTGCCCTAATTGTGGCACATGTGTAGACGATGTTGCTTTAGTGCACAATAAATTAGTCTACTGCACAGCAAAGCGCATGTGTAGATGCACTCACTGTATCTTGAATCTCCATCTATATGGTGGAGGTAATAACACATACTGCATGCAGGAGGGACACAAGTATTTCAGTCTGCACCATATAAGTGTGTAGTATATCCAGGCAACAGTAAAAGACAAACAAGAAAAGTACCCAGCTTGCATGCAATGCAATAGCTGCCTTATGTCAATAGTGGGCAAAAGCATCTGATGCTTTATGAGTGGAAAAGTAAATATGCCTCTTGTTACCATCCAAGAAAATAAAACACCTTTCTTAGATCTGGGATCACCTCTTCAGAGCTACAGCATATGTTCTTATATGACAAGCCTCAAGTGAGACTGTCACAGCCATACAGCAAACTGCATAGGAGAAAGGGAAGCATTTTTATGGGTGATTTCTTCTGTTGAACCAACTGCATGGCCAGGAGAGATTTAGATAAGGGTTTGGGTACAGGTCTGAGATAAAAGTAGTTGGGGCTTGAGCTAAATGGCATGTGGAGCAATGGTCTATGTTAAACTTGATATGTAAATAAAAACAGTCTGCTGGGCTGCAAACTAGTAGATATCAAACTAGAAAAATGCAGAAGAGAGGATAACCTGATTAGGGAATGAGCAAGAGCATTCAAGAAGGAAGAGGTCATTAATACCTATGGAGTGCATCAAGATTAGGAAGGATGAGGTAGATTATAATGAGTACCATAAGCCATAAAGTCTGCAATTTATCTGAAGCTGTGTCTGCATCTTTCTCAGACTTAAAGAAGTCTGATCTGATGAAGTGAGCTTGAGCTCATGAAAGCTTGTGAGGTATGTGTGTAGTGGGGGGGAGGGGTGCGTGTTTGTGTGTGTGTATACACATACATACACAAAGAGTCATAGAGAAGTTGGGGTAGAAGGGACCTCCAGAGGTCATCTAGTCCAACCCCCTGCCTGAGGCAGATTCGGCTCTATTCAAACCATCCTATATAAAACCATCATTTAAACTCTAGATAAGACTACCATCAACCATGACACAACACAGACCTAATACCCTAACCTACCACAGGTAAAGCAGGAGGACCACAGCAGCCAATGTCCTGCTTCTGTGAAATGTCAATATATGCTCAAGAGATCCCAGGTAGAGGGCTATGCCCCTTGCTACAGAAGAAGGCAAAGACCACCCCTCCAAGTCCATACCAATCTGACCATGGAGTAAAATTCCTTCCTGATCCCAAACATGGTGATCAGTCTGATGCTGAGTGGAGGGGCAAGATTCTCTAGCCAAATCTCTCCCATTGGGCCCAGCAGGAGCATTGGCACACCACAGTCAAAGTCCCCAGCCTTGGGTGTAGCCAACACCCAGTGCCTCTGAGGAAGCCTTAAAAATACCCTGACACGTAGCAGAAAGTGTGTGTTTGTGGAGAGGAGAGGATTTGGGGGGGGGGGGGACGCAGGGGCAACCAGCAAAGCCCAGAAGCATGGAAAGTACCCATAGTAGAATATAGGCACAGCTACACCTGGATCATTCCCGATCACTGGCTGCCCAACCTCTTGAACACCTCCAGTGATGGAGAGTTCACTACTCCCCTGGACATCTATTCCACTGCCTCACTGTTCTTACAGTGAAGAAGTTTTTCTATATATCCAATCTAAACTTAGTTTGCTACAACTTCAAGCTATTCAATCCCCCTCTCTGAAGCAAAAGAGAAAAGGTGCTTTACCTCTTCCTTATGGCAGCCCTTCAAACCACATTCAACTTTTGTGCAGCCAAATTATACTGCAGACGCATATTGAGTCTGTGGTTTACCAAGGCTCCCAAGTCCTTTTCCATAGTGCTGACATCCAACCAAATGTCACCCATTTTTTATTTGTCTTTTTTATTATTCCTCCCAAGGTGCAGCACCTTGCATTTGTCCACATTGAACTTTATCCTGTTAGCTCTAGGCCCAATTTTCCAATCTGTGGAGATCCTTCTGAACTGTGCTTACATACTCTAACATGCTCACAATCCTTCCTAGTTTTGTGTCGTGTGCAAACTTGTTCACTAAGCTTTCTATGCCAGCATCCAAATCATTAATAAACACATTGAATAGCACCATGCCCAAGACAGATTCCTGTGGGACTGCACTCTAAACCTCCTGCCATTCTGATATGGACCCATTAATAATTACCCTTTGCTTGCAGCTATTGAGCCAGTTACCTAACCACCTTATAGTAGTTTTATCTAGCCTGCATTTCTCCATTTTGTTCAAGAGAAGGCCATGTGAGACCTTGTCAAAAGCCTTCTTGAAGTCCAGATACACTGTATCCACAGTATTCCCTTGAGCCACCCAAGTAGCTATTTTGTCAAAGGATATCTTATCAAGTTTGTTGGACATGATTTATTTTTCATATATCTCTGCTGGCTTCTTGTGATCAGCTTTTCTTCCTCCAGATGCTTGCAAATGACCATCCATAGGATACGCTCATGTAATTTCCCAGGTATTGAGGTGAAGCTAACCTATCCCTGGGTTTTCCTTTTCACCTTTTTTTTTTAAGGAGCACTACATTGGCCCTTTTCCAGTCATTTGGTACCTAGCCTGTCTCCTATGACTTCATAGTGTCACAGTTGGTAGGGTCAGAAGGGACCTGAGCAGATCATCAAGTCCAACCCCCTGCCATGGCAGGAAAGAGTACTGGGGTCAAATGACCCCAGCAAGGTGTTCATCTAGCCTCCTCTTAAACACCCCCAGGGTAGGAGCCAGCACCACTTCTCTTGGAAGTTGGTTCCAGGTCCTAGCCGCCCTGACTGTGAAGTAGCGCCTCCTGATGTCTAGTCTGAATCTACCCTCTGCCAGCTTGTGACCGTTATTTTTTGTCACTCCTGGTAGCACTCGGGGGAACAGGGACTCCCCCAATGCCTGCTGGTCCCCCCGGATTAGTTTGTAAATGGCCACTAGATCCCCCCTCAGCCTTCTCTTGTGGAGGCTGAACAGCTTCAGGTCCCTTAGCCTCTCCTCATAGGGCCTGCCCTGTTGCCCCCTGATCATGTGGGTGGCCCTTCTCTGGACCTTCTCCATGTTGTCCACATCCCTCCTGAAGTGCGGTTCCCAGAACTGGATGCAGTACTCCAACTGTGGCCTGACCAGTGTTGCGTAGAGGGGGAGGATCACCTCCTTGGACCTGCTTGAGATGTACCTGTGGATGCATGGCAAGGTATGGTTGGCCTTCCTGACTGCGTCCCCACTTCTTGCCAAGGGCTCTCAGATCTTCTTTGCCACTTCCTCTAGGACTCTGGGAGGAAGTTCATTCAGCCCTCCTGACTTTAATTAATTCAGTCCCAACAAAAGCTCTCCGACCATGTCTTTTTTTATCTCCTCCTTCAGCTTCCCCTCTTCCTTATCCAGATAATCCTCATTAGGTGTCTGGCTTCAGTTTAATTTTTTTTTGTGAAGACTGAGGCAAAGCAGCTGTTGAGTAGCTCCAACTTTTTTGCATGTTTGGTTAGGAGTCTCCCCTGGTTTGTCAACAGAGGACCCGCAGTTTCCTTGGTCCTTCTTTTCTGGCCAACAGACTTACAGAACCCTTTCTTACTGTCCTTATTGCAGCTTGTTCTTTATCTTTCCCTTCCTGACCTTGTCCCTGCAGGTTCTTGCTAGTTCCTGGTGCATGTCCTTGGTGACCTGCCCATGCTACCACTCCCTGCATGCTTTCCTTTTGCATTTGAAGCATTTTAGAAGCTCCTTGTGCAGCCACACTGGTCTTTTGCCATTCTTCTTGTGCTTCCATCATGTCAGGACAGTTTCTTGTTGGGCTTCCTATCTTGTGCCCTTTAGAAGCTCCCAGTCCCTTTGGGTGCCTCTATCCTTTAGGCTATCCTCTCATGGCACCATGCCTATTAATTCCTTGACTTGAATGAAATCTGCCTTTTTAAAATCTAACCTCCTAATTTCCCTCTCTCGGGATCTGGAATTCTATTGTATTGTGTTTGCATCCTCCCAAGTTACCCATCATCTTCACATCCTCTGCCAGTTCTTTCCTGTGTGTCAGGACAAAATCAAAGATAGGTGATCCTCTAGTTGTATCCTCCATGGTCTGGAACAGATACTTGTCCTCTGCACAACTTAGGAACCAACTTGACATTTTATGTTTGGTTGCACCGATCTTCCAAAAGATGTCTGGAAAATTGAAATCTCTCATTAGTACCATCCCATAACTTTTGGATAGATTTATTACTTGCTTGAATAGTGCCTCATCCACCTCCTCTTCCTGATTTGGTGGCCTATAATAAACCCCTATGATATTAGTGCTGCATCTTTCACCTTACATCTTCCCTGAAATGCATTCTGATTTGCTGTTTTCTTCCTCCTGAACCAGGGAACCAGTGTATGTATTTTTGATGTACAAGGCAACATCACCACCTTTTCTCCCAACCCTGTCCTTCCAAAACAGAGTGTAACTCTCAATGTTGACATCCCAGTCATAAGAGCTATCAGATCATAAGAGCTATCAGATCTTTTCACAGGCTGCAGCTTCCAGCTCATCTTGTTTAATCCCTATACTTCTCACATGTGTATATATACATGGGATGTATTTATCATTTTAACCTACTCATAGTTGCTTCTTTGAGTCCTTTCTCCTCTAGACTGTGAGCTCTATTTCCAGAGGATTTTGATTACCATCCCCTGTGGAACCTAGTTTAAAAACCGTCATACAAGGTTAGCCAGGCAGTGCCCAAAGTAGTGGTCACAAAGTAGTGCTGACAAGGATGATTGTACATGGGAAAGACACTTCAATAAGTGGTGTATGTGATGGTTCCTCAGCTTGCTCTTTTTCTCACAAACTGACTCAATGAGAAGATGGACAGAAGCACTGGAAGTATATGAAAGAAGCAACATTGATGAGGAAGTTGTTAACTCAATGAGCTGAATTGAAATGTGAAGATCTTTTGAAATCCAATGCCCTAGGCCCCAACTATTTGGGAAACAGTTTAATGTCAGTCAGTGGCCCATTCAAGCTGAAGAGCCTTCACTCCACGTGGAAGCAGACTTGAGAACTCAACTCTCTGAGCATTTTTATTTTCTTGGACAAGGTCATTCAGACACAGATGTAGTTTCCAGGGTCTCTGGATTCAGAGCTCTCTCTGGAGGAGGCAAATGCAGGCTCTTCACCAATTGTGTTTTAGGCAATACAGTTCTTCAGGTACCCGTGAGACCCAGGTCACTATTTCAGTAAAACCTTGCAGAGGCTGTGGATCCATTCATAGAAGGGACTGATAATATTTCCTGTGATAGGGCCCAGCCTCCCAGGGCTGGCTATGATACCCGCTGATCATCACACGGCCCTGACCCCATCCTGGCTCCTTGGGGTACCCTCCCCTTTCAACCTCACCTGCCTTGATGTTTCTTATGGAGTACAGGGAGGCTACCCTTGGGTCCCAAAGTAAGCCCCAAATCCTCAACCAGCCAGTCTCAGTCTTACCCCTTAGGGCACTAAACTGTGGCCCTCTTGGCCCTGTCAGTGCATTAGGGCACCAGGAGCCTTAAGGGCTGTATTCATGGCCATGAATACCTCATGCCTCCCAAGACTGGAGGGGCATGGCGATCACCCACAGGTGATGGCAGCAGGGGTGTGGTGGCAGCAAGTGGGAACCACTTGTATGTGGCCACGGTGATATCGGCAGTGGGGTGGGCTGAGTGAGGACTGCCCGCAGGAGGCTGCAGCAGTGTTGCTGGTGGTGGGGGTGGGGACAAGTGCCAAGTGGCAATCGGCGACCGCACTCAGACACCACCGGCAGTGTTGGCAGTGGGGGGAAGAAGGGGTGGCAAGCAGCTACCACCTGCAGATGCCACCAGCAGTGGCGACCAGTCTCAGGGGGTGAACGTGCACCCACGTGCACCCCATACGTGTCGCCAATGTTGATGGCCTCCATCCTTCCCTGTAGCCATGCCTATGCCTCACAGATGCTGTTCTGACAAGGCTCTGGACCTTCCTGTAGGGGCCTCTGCCTTCTTGGCTTTAGCCAACTATTATTCTGGTTGCAGGCCTCCAGCCATGGCACACTAGTTCTGGCCCAGGTTTCTCAGCCTCAGCCCTCTCTGTATCTCAGTCTCTGGGCCCCTAGCCCCTGTCTTGGTCTCAGTCTCAGTCACTGTGTCTCTAGCCCCGACCTTCAGTTTCATCCCAGCCTTTTGATGTGCCTGACCCAAGCTAGGCTGCTCGACATCTGACTCAGCCACCCCTACCTCAGGCAAGGCTGTTCCCAGGTCAGCTCTGCTCAGCACCTCCCCCCTGCATCCCTGGCCTGGGGCAGGACTGCACATAGCCTAACCCAGCCCCCAGATGCCCCTGGCCCAGGAAAGACTGCTCATGTTTTGCCAGCCCCAGGTCCATTTAACTTGGCTCAGCCCCCTGCAGTTATAGCCTCATGTAGCCTACTAGGTCCTAGACCCTGGAAGGGCTCTGTGCTGGGTGCCCCTGAGGCTTTTCTGCAGTCTCCTATCTGCCTCTGTTAGCCATTTCCAGTCCTCTGGTCTTAAACTGAACTGCAACACAAACACAAGCACCCACTTCCAAGCTAAAAGTCTCCCTCACTCTGGGTTAATGTCCTCCTGCATCTGTACTGCCATGTGAGTTCTCACCTCCCACCTGTCCTAGGTGGTTTGGGTGCTTGCTTGGTTATCTTTTAGCCCTTCTCTTCCCAGAACTCACTCCCTGCTTTGCAGGGCCAGACTGCTTACCTTCCCCCCCCCCTCCCCCCCCCCCGTGCTGAGCTTATATACCTTGGCAGACTGCTCTTTCCAGTTAGATGACTCCTAGTCAAGCAGAGTGGTTTCCCCTTGTGCCTACTGGTCAGCATACCTCTCTTTGCTGCAGCTTAATCCAGCTGCTTGTAGCCTTTACTCTCAGACTTCCTGGGAATCTACTTCACATAGTAAGCTTGATGCAGTGCAACTGGCTTTTGCTCAGCCTCCTGCCTACACAGCAAGGCTAGCCTGCTGCACCTTCCCCTTAAAGTTTAACAGGAGCCACTGGTTCCCTGTTACACTTCCTTTCAGGAAGGCCCTGAAAAAGCTGAATGAAGAATGCCTTGCACTTGAAAGCTTGTCTAATGCTATCACAGCTACATATTTGGTCCAATAAAAGATATCAGCCTAAGAAATCCTTGCCTCTCACATTGCTTACCAAAGCATTTCCTTCACATATGAGCCACCTAACTGGTTCAGAGCATCTTAAAGACCTGTCTGTCAGGAAAGACAGTTACCCTTCACCACTGTCATTCTCTTCTGCAAAAAAGGACCCACTGGGTCTTGTTAAGCAATTGCTCATGTCATGGGCTATCTTGATGTTACGCTAACAAATTCTGGTGTCCCTTTCTGTCCAGTGTGGATAGAAAGCTGACTGGTACAGACGACTGTGCAGCTCTTTCCAACTGTGGGTCTCTAATAAAAATGAAACAACATATAAATGGTACTCAGCTCATTGGACCTGCTGTGTGCAGTTAAGAACCTGACTTCTTGTATTACTGGAGCTTAGGAGAAGACAAGTGCTCTCCAGAAATAATGCCATGATAGCCCATTATTATGATAATGGATGAGTCTGGATGTAGACATGATATATCTGGAGAGTGGGATTCAAAGGGCTTTAAACTGTTTTGAAAATAAGCCACAAGAATCTTTCACTTTCTTCGTAACTACATGGCAACATTGCTTGCTTGTTTTAAGTTTTCTCTGCTGGATTTTGTATTAACAGAATCCATTTAAATGGTTCCCAAATATTATGGGGCTTACACATTCATATCTCAACAACAGTGCTACTAATTTTTGCTAGGATTTCATATCTGAACCACATTTTCTCATTTTGATATTGAACAAGATAAGGCTTCAAAAGAAACTCCAGATATGAGCACATGGGAAGCGTTAGCAAAGGTCAAACCTTAAGTGACAATGAATCTTTATAGTTAATGAAAGAGAATCCTAGGAAAGTCCATGCAATTAAGAATGATTGCATGTAGGGCAGGGGTCATTTATACAATTTCCCCAAAATTATATGAGTTTAAAACAGAAAGAGGACTTCAGTCAGGCAAGACTGCAAACATCTCTAACATATAATGAAGATTAATCTACTTGACGAATGACCAGCTTGGGGCACTGAGGAATTAACCTGATATTTCTCCTACAACTCAAACTAAGGATTTACCTGTGGTAATAGAAGCATAGATAGATGTGATGCAAGTGGCTGAGAGTACAAAGAGTCTGGCTGTCCCTGATAAAGGTCCAGTGGACTCTGTTGGTGATGACCTGATGAACACACCAGTAAGAGCATATATTGGCATCTAAATCTATTTGCAGATCGCATTGTCCCAATTACTATAAAAAATTACTCAAATCAAAGCATTGAAAATGACTCCAAAGACTCCTGAGAAGCTGTGGACTGAAGATGGAACTATACAGATTGCTCTGTCCTTAAATATAAGGCCTCTATAGGTTGTATAAAGAGGGAGGGAAGTGTTGAAATATTTACATGCCTGTTTGTGCTCAGAAGCTGGTAGAGCCATCTTGGCATAGAGGGTAGAGAGCTGGGCCCTTGGAGATACAAGTTCTATTTCCTCATCTGCCACTGGATTCCCCTGCTGAGTGACCTTAGGCAAGTTCACTCCAAATCTTATCCATTGATGTCAGCAATCTCCAGATTATGCTCTAGCCCTTCTGAATGAGTCAACAACCTACATCTGAGTCAATAAATTACATTTGACTGTGAGAGTATGAAATAAGTGGCATTTTTTTCAAGTTTGAAAGTTTGCACAGTATTTTTTGGACTTGTAAATATAGTCAATGTTAGTTTGAGACTAGATGTATGAAAATATTATCAAATGGACCAGCTTCTTTAAGAAGTAAGTAAAGGCATGACAAATCAGATCATAGGAAAGTAGGACTGGAAGGGACTTCACAAGGTCATCTAGTTCAGCCCCTGCTCAAGGCATAATCATCCCTGACTAACCCCCTGCCCCCCAGCGAAGTGTCTGTCTAACCTGACCTTGCAAATTGACAGGGATAGAAATCCCACAGCTTCTGTAGGTAGCCTTTTCCAGTACTTGACCATCCTCGTGGAAGGTTCTCTGACCTAAATTTCCACTGCTACAGCTTGAGTCCATTGTTTCTTGTCCTGGTTTAGCTAAGTGCAGATGGTAGCCGTTCTAAGAAATTGCATTATAGAGCTATCTTGGTACCTCTCCCTACGTTGCTGAAAAGGTTTTCACATCTGGACCCTTATAGTAAGCTGTTCTTCCATGTCCAAACATTGTGCTCATAACTGACTGGAGATGCATCCTCTGGAGAAGTAGATCTGATGCTCTATTCTCTGTTCCCAGAGAACAGCTCAGATGAGCAATCTCAAACTCCCTTGAGAAGTAGGTAGTAACTGGAATCTGCAATCAAATCAATATCCTTTTATCTTTTACAGAAATCTCACTTTACCAGGTAACGTCCTGAACATCAATCCTAAGAGCCTGCTGTTTGAAATAGCCAATGCTGAAATGGTAAGCACTTATGTCTTACTGTATACAGTAAAGCAAGGGTTTTTTGGTGCTATTTTTTATTGGATCAACTGTAGAGTGATAGGTGCATGATTGCACTCTTAATATGTTTTACATATGTATGTGGAAACATTTCATGAAAAACTTGCTAAACTATATGTTATTTCTATTGCAACCTTGAGGACACACCATAGAAGTGACAGGACTCATTTTTGTAGGGCCCTATGCTAAGCATACCACCAGGGTGTTCACTTTGGCTCAAATCCTGTTTCACCCTCAGATGAACAAGTGATACTGAGTCATCTAAGGCAGACACAGAAATGGTATATACTGCTCCTTGAGCTGATTTTAGATCTTATCTCCATCTGTGTGACTAGAATGGTTCTTCTGAGCATGCTCAGAAGGCATTCTCTACAGCCACCTGAGACTGTTGCAATCCCCAAGGTCAGACTCTGTGTGTAAATCCAAGAAGACTTAGTTGGAGGATACTACTGGATGGAGGAGGGCCCATTTATTTTTTGTCCAGAGATCTACTGGTAATAACACTGTGCAGGAAGTATGAGAGACAGGTTCTAGGCCTACCTCAGCCAAAGGGGGCTTGAATCCACATCACCCACTTTCCAGCATCATGCCAGGACCAAGCAAGACCTCTACCCTGCTCTTGTACTTGAGACACTGGGCAGACAAGAAAGAAAAAAAAAGGAGTCAGAAGAAAAGCAAACCAGAAATAGCCTTTCTCTGGTTAAGTAAGTGGGGCACTGCCCTAGAAAGAATAGTGTCCTGGTATCTGACTCCCCGTACTGCCCTCAGTGTTGTTTTAATATTAAAATTAAATAGTCAATGAGAATTTTTTAAATTTTGAAAAATCCTCTTTATCCACAGGAAGCTAAAATAAGAGAAAAAGCAAAGAACCAGAAGAAGCAAATTTTTGGTGGTAGGTTAGTGAAGACCTTGCTTACAATTTTGAAGTACCTATATATTCATTGTCAGCATACATGGATAGGCAAGCTTATGGAAAGAGAAAAGTGGCTAGCCCTCTGGAGAGACATCTTTGTTGCCCTTCTATGATCTTTTATAGTAGAAGTGGAGGGAGGCCTCCCTACAAAGAGAGAGTGTATCAGCTAGGACTTTTCAGCTTAGAAAAATATGACTGGGGTTCAATATGATAGGTGTCTATAAAATAATGAATGGTGTGGAGAAAGGAAATAGTAATTTACTGTTTACTACCTTTCACAAAACTTGAACTATGGGACATAAAAGAAAAATATTAGCAAGCAACGTTAAAACTAATAAAAGGAAGTTCTTTTTTCATACATTATAGTATTAACTTGTGGAATTCATTTCCACAAGATATTTTAACCAGGCTCAAAAGAAGATTGGAAAATGTATGGAGGATAGGTCCATAAGTGGGTATTAAACGTGACAGAAGGGTTGCAACCTCTAAATTAGGACTTCCTTGGTCTCTAAATACTGGAAAATATAAGGGAAGAAGGGCAGAGGCCAGTTTAGTCTATACAGGCCCTGCATAAATATCTTTCCTTTTGGCATCTGCTCTGTGCCACCGTGAGGAAGGACAAACTGGTCTCGATGGACCTGTGACATGAACTAGTATGGCATTTCTTATGTTCTTGGGAGCTTGAGTCTGCAGTCCAGTGAGGCAGACACCCCTGGGCTTATTTCTGTTTAATCAAAAGATTGATTAATAAAGAAATCATGAGCAGTCCTCTCCCATTCCCTGCCATCAGGTGCCTAACCCTATTTCTTTGACTCATTCTTCCGGTGCCAGGCTGTACAGGTAAAATGTTACTTATTATGAGCCACAGTGCTTGCCAAAAGACTTCAAAGGAGAACATTTGAGACTGAGAGTTTGAAAACTCTCTACAAGCTTTAGGTGTCTAATTTCTACTTAAGTTAAATTTATGCATCCAGATTTCTTACACAGCTTCAAATATCCAAGCCTTAACATTTTAATTAAATCCAAAAAAGAAGGCATTTGATCATAAGGTCTTTAGCAGGGATTTTCCTTTCATTCTATGTTAGCACAATGCAGTACCAGTTCATGACTGGAACTGATAGGTGGAACCACACCAATAATAATAATAATAAAAACAGGAAGTAATTTATTTTAAGAAGTAATTCACTGTTATAATGAAAAAAAAACAACATTATAAGTATCAAATAAACAGTAAAAAGGAGGATGAAAGAGAAAGAAGTGAAAGAAGGAAGTGAGACACTGACAGGGAAGGCACTGAGAGAGTGGAAAGATTAGTGAGACAGGGAACAGGTTGCCAAGGGCTGGCCAACAAGCAGGTAAAGTGTGGCCAGACAAAAATATGTGGGTGCTAGGGAAAGCCTTTCCTAGCTTCAGAGACCATGTCTGGGTTTCATCTTTTAAGGACTTGTTCCTCCATACAGTGGGGTCAATAGGAGAATGCAGCTTCCCATGGGGTTGATAGATGTTATCTGAATTTGACTCCAAGACTGGACCTCAAAAAGCCATGGAGAGAATTTTGTCAGCATCAATAAGCCTGCCGGAGACATGAGCTTTCAGTGGGAATGGGACCAAACCCTTAAGGCAAATAACCTTCATTTGCCTTGCACTGTTTTTGGGAAAGTTCCTGCCAATGAGTGGGTTTGTGCATAGATGTGCCATGCAGGGAGCTGGTAGAACATCCATTGCATTTCTCTCTCGTTATCCTACAGGATGAATCTCAAGTGGATTTTAGTTCTTTTGTGGTGGCTAGCTGGCATACTCCTGGCCACTACATTAGTCACCTTCCTTGTCATCTGCACCTGCCTCTCAAGTCAGACAGTGACAGAGGCCTACCAGCGAACATCACGGCACTTTTGGACCTATTACTTCTGGTCTTACATGAAGCTGCACAACCCTGGCTTGTTGCCTCTGTGATCCCTGTTTGCAGAAACTGTCCAACCAATTCAAGCATGCCCACAGAAAAGCCTTGTCAGTCTACAACATTGTGGAGCTTGAAATGATGGTTTCCCTCCTAAGGTTTGTGATTTGTGATGCCCTGGGCTATAATTTTACACTATCCCTTCTGCATTAGTGACTTGCATAAGAAATTCAAACTTCAAACTCCTGGGGCCAGGGGGTCAGCTGCACATCCAGATAATTAGCAAATCAGCATGGTAGGAATGTGCTTTCATGTTAGGGCAACACTGTGCTAGATAACAGCTAGAACGGAACTGTTAATAACAGATAACATCTGTTTCTATACATGTCCGCATGTTAATATACAAATGTATTCTGTAGGCTTGGCAGGCACTATAGATGTTCACTGAGAAAGGACAGACTGGTATTCTCTATTGGCTCTAAGGGATGAATTCAGATTATTTTATTTCATTGCAGAATGAACTGAAAACTATCGATCCACTCTTCAGCTCTGGACAAGCCTTGGTTCGGGCAGAAACGCCCATGTTGCCACTTCTACTGCACATTGTGGTAGGCCAAGGTGTTTCTGGGTGCTTAGATAATTATCTGTAATCGCAGCAGTACATTTTTGTAAATTAAATACCCTTTGCCTTGCTTCCATGCCATTATCTCACAGCAAAGAATGAAATATCTAGATAGCATATCATGGTGAGTATTTGCTCAGCTCTGTTGAGGTAGCATTGACCTAACTTGCATCTTTCATCAGACCACAGAAACAGGAACCACATATTTCAGAAAGTAAATACAACAGGAGTTTGGCCCTATCGTCATGTTTCTGAAGGACCATGCAACTTAGGATCCAATAGAGCTGCAGAGAACTGGAACAAAGAGGGTAACTCCAGAGGTTTGGGGTTTTTTTATGATCACTAAGGATAATATGATTATATAGCCTCAGTGTGCTGTGTGACATTTTCCATTGGGCCCTGCCAGAGATCAGGGGAGGGAGGAAGAAAGGGGAAGAGTGGCTCTTAGGTGGCAGTATGCAGCTTCAAATTTCACATGGTAAGACTGGTGTGTGGGGCTCAAATATTTGCCCTTGCAATCACTTGTGTAACTGTGTTAAAGCAGCCAGTGCTAGCTAGTCTGTAGTGAACACACTGGTTAGCTGAGATTCAGCAGCTGGAGACAAACCAGCAGTCACTCAGCCCAGACACAACAGCGTGCTCCCAGGCCCCACACTGAGGCCTAGAGAGGAAGGGAAAAGGGAGTAAAGAAACCATAGCCACCATGGATAATACAAGAGATGATCAGCTTCCCAGTGCATGATGGACATACTGTGACTTAGCATTCTCAGCAGGACAAAGGGCCAATTCTTGCCAATACCAAACTCCTAGAATGAATTATAATACGACTTCTGTGTACAAGACCCAGGCTAGATCTGCAGGGATTACAGGTCACCAGCTACTGCTTGCAAACTACCACCTTCCTCTAAAAAACCTACAAGAGTGAACAGGAAAATCATTGGAGTTTGATATCCCGCTGTCAGCTGCTCAGGGCATTTTCTCATTGCCACTGTCTGCACAGGCACACTCAAGGCATCTCTACTTGGCCATGGGCATATGGGTGGGAGCACTGCCAGGAAGCATGGCAAACCCACTCTGCATATGCTGCACCATGAAATGATTTCATGCACTTACCCTCAGTGCTGCCTTGGACAGATGCCAATGCAGCTGCCTAAAACAGACATCTATTGGCATGTTTCAGGCGCTGCTGTAAGCCTGGCAGCTTCACATCCCTGTAGGTATGCAGCCCACACAGCATGGACTTTACTGTGGCATTATGCAGCAAGGTACAATAATGGTGTAGAATGAATCCAACTTGAGTAAAGGTATGAATTTGAAGTGGCTTCGTCAAACCAGATTATTTTGGGTTCCATGTATCCATGCCAGGGTATAAATTGATCTTCATTCTCTTTAATTTAATTCACTTTCATAATGAAGTAAGGTGAATTTAATTCAGAATACGAGTGTCCAGTCAAGGGTGTAATGATGTTTAACTAATCCAGTATAGAAGTTAATTTGAAATAACTTGCCCTTATGTACACAGGCCTTCAGTTTTTATAATACTACAGGAAAGGCAAGGTATAAGACCCCATCAAGGTTTACGGCAGTTCTCCCACTCTGAAGTCCTATATTTCTCTTCCTGTGAGAGCAGGAAGGAGCTCCATACTATCAGCATGAGACTTGTTATCATAGTTGAAGAGGTCCTCAACCACCCAAGATCTTAGTATCTACCATATCTGGCTTGGTAAAGAGAGTTATGGACCAGGAATTTGTTCTGTAGCTTGATACAAGGTTGGACAGAATCACTGCAAGGAAAAACTAGGGGAATATTTGCATTGCAGGAAACTCCTCAAAGCAGACTTTCCTTAGAAGTTTTGCATAGCGATGCATGCCATGCTACTGTAGGCATACCTCTCCCCTGCACAGGAAGGGACTGTTGTCCTTCCAGGATGCCAGCAGGACATGCCAAGCCATCTCTGAGCACAATTTCAGGCACAAGGAGGGAGACTTAAAACTTCTGTAAAAATATTACTTCTGCATGTATCTTCCAAGCATCTACAACTCAAATAGCACTGTGACAACTTTAGCATGAGCTACATTTTAGTTCCCACTTGAATAAACAGCACAAGCATCTCTCCAAAGCCCATGTGCCAGTTTATACTGTTCTGGGCCTATTTTCTCCATTTTGCTAGCCAGGAAATGTACACCAATTGGAAAGTCTTCATAAGAGCACTACAAAGGCATGTACTTGTGTTGCATCTCTACTTGTAGTATCCTAGTTGGTAGGGTCGGAAGGGACCTGAGCAGACTATCAAGTCCGACCCCCTGTCATGGGCAGGAATGAATACTGGGATCAAATGACCCTGGCAAGGTGATTATCTAGCCTCCTTTTGAAGACCCCCAGGGTAGAAGTGAGTACCACTTCCCTTGGAAGTTGGTTCCAGCTCCTAGCCGCCCTAACTGTGAAGTAGTGCCTCCTGATGTCTAGCCTGAACCTACTCTCAGTCAACTTATGGCCATTATTCCTTGTTACTCCTGGCAGTGCTCAGGGGAACAGGGTCCTCCGGATTCCCGCTGGTCCCCCTTGGTAAGTATATAGATGGTCACCAGATTCCCTCTCAGCCTTCTCTTGTGGAGGCTGAACAGGTTCAGGTCCCGTAGCCTCTCCTCATAGGGCCTGCCCTGCTGCCTCTGATCATGTGGGTGGCCCTCCTCTGGACCCTCTCCATGTTGTCCACATCCCTCCTGAAGTGTGGCGCCGAGAACTGGATGCAGTACTCCAACTGCGGCCTGACCAGTGTCTCATAGAGGGGGAGGATCACCTCCTTGGACCTGCTCGTGATGCATGACAAGGTACGGTTTTCCTTCCTGACCACATCCCCACATTGGCAGCCCGTGTTCATCTTGAAATCAATAATGACATCAAGATCCTTTTCTGCCTCTCCACTGATGAGAAGGGAGTTCCCCAGCCTATAGGTATGCTGCTGGTTCTTTCTCCTTAGGTGCAGTACCTTGCACTTGTCAGTATTGAATCCCATCCTATTCTCATCCACCCACCCCTGTAACCTGTCTAGATCTAGTTGTAGCCTGTCCCTCCCTTCTAGCGTGCCCACTTCTCCCCACATCTTAGTGTCATCCGCAAACTTGAGCAAGGTGCTTTTCACCCCCTTGTCCAAGCTGCTGATGAAGATGTTGAACAGTGAGGGCCCGAGGACCAAGCCCTGGAGGACCCCACTGCCCACATCCCTCCAGGTCAGAAATGACCCGTTCACCACCATTCTCTGGGTGCGGCCCTCCAGTCAATTTGCGACCCATGTGACTGCGTAGGCATCGACACCACATCGATGTACTCACAGTCCAACACCTTTGAAAATTTAGCTTTTACGTTTTCCTTTCTTATCTCAGTGCAAACAGAGTGCAAAGCCAACACCTGTAGAAAGCAATCCAAGAGATACTGCTTTAAACGTTCTCCAGGTATGAAGGTATAGGATAGGCAGTATGTATTCATAGGCATGAGGTAAATGACTTCTCAAGATGTTCTTGCTACTGCTACCTTTCTGAAGAGGCTTAATTAAAACAACTCCCCCCAAAAAACTCAGCATTGGTTTCAAATAGGCTGCAGACGTTTCTGATTGAAGAAGGTAAGCTTTGATTTCTTTATGTCACATGTAAAATCAAAAACAAGAAGGAAAATGACATAATAAGTATTAGTATGGCTTGCAAGATTGGCTTCAGGTTAATAGTTAATGTTGATGATCCTGAATATTAAATACTATATATTTAGAGTTGTTCCACTAGCTAGGGGGTTTAACATGAGATGCAGCTGACTCTGAAGTACATGTGCATGCCCTCCAGCTTGATTGTACTTATAGTTTAGTTTTGGAAAAGATACAAAAATGGCTCAAGTGGTGCTATATGAACAATTAATAACAGCATCTTTGGGGAATTCACTGCTGGAAGAAATAAGGACAATTATTGCATTCGAAGCCTGCAGAACTAAACAGGCAACTTGAGTCTTTGTGCCGACTTTGCCACTAAAGGTTTTTCAGTATTGCAGATTTATTCCCTTAAAACCAAGCTGCCTTTCTTCTTGCTGGCAACTCAGCCTCCACAGCAGTGAGAGCCAGAGATATAGAGAGGTATCTCTTGTGATGAGATGCACAATAACGACAGATAGTTTTTCATGAATATTTTTCACCTTTGATTGTAGATCTTAGGGACTTACATCTGTGATGTGGGTAAATCAGTTCAGATAAAAGAGGAACTTACAGTCACAGAGCCTTATTCCAGAGCTGAAATTCAAGCTCAGCTAAAAGATTTTGGAGGTTAACATTTTCAGGTGACTTAAAATTTTGCAAGCAAACTTCAACGTGGTCAAATAAAGGGAGAAAAAACACATCCAGATGGTAGATATGACATCCAGGTGATTATGCAGTGACCTACTCCTTAAACTCCAGCCTTAAAACTAAGCCTTCCAGATATCTCAGAGGAATTCTGCAGCTTTATTCTAAATACATCTGTCTCCCTCTCCTCCCTCCTTTTCTATACCATGGATTATCTAAATTGTTTTTATAGCAAATCTGATTCAAGCATTTATGAATACAGGATTGTAATAGGGGAAGTTCACCCATAGGGAACTGTTTATACATGATTATCTTACAACCTATAGCAATCCCCCTTTGCCAGGAACCATGGGGAAGGGTGGTCCCCAGGGAAAAGCAGGGAGGAGACAGGGAGGAAGCAAGATAGATGGGCTGTGAGATGCAAGTGCCCCTGACTTGTGGCTTCTTTCATGTTTTGTAACAACTTTCATGTAGTTATGGACTGACTGGGACAGGTGAGGAAGTCTTTTAAAGCCAGAGGGAACTATAGTGGGTTCCCTTTTCACACTTGCTCTAGGGGGACTGGGCAGGTTGGGGGGACTGTTCCCAGCCCAGCAGGAGTGGCTTTGAAGTTTTCCCGCCCCCTGGGACAGCAGGGAGAGCAGGAGCAGCAGGCAGGGAGCAGGGGAAGGCATGGGGAGAGACCATGCCTTTGCCTGGAAAGAGGGAATTCTTACATGCTTTGGGGACTTAAATGAGTTGTAGGCAAATACACCTACCCAAAGGAAAAATCAGTAGTAGGAAATCTAATGGAGCTCTCTGGCCCCTCTAAAAAGAGATGGAAACTCAGAGCAGAGACTAGAGTTAACACCCCAGCAAAAGTAAATCCAGCCTCTTTCGCCTTTCCTCAGCCACTGTTTTCCAAGAGGAGGAGGTCTCAGGACAGTAGACAATCCTTCCACCTGTTCTGTCAGTCCTGAGTCAGTAGCTTTAAGCTTCAGCCTACAAGGTGCCTGGAAAAATTTCCAACCCCAGCATGCAGTGGACTGCATGCATGATTGGTTATGAGTCAGACAGTTGTGGGGAAAAAGAAGATGCTGGAAAAGCTAAGTCCAGCATTGAAAAGGGCATAGAATTTGCTGAAAAAAGTAGAAAACAGAAGTGGAAAACATAGGGGAGGATGGAGTGGAGACAAGGTGGAGTAAGATTAAAAAGGGCAGAAGGCTGGATGGAGGGGGAAGGAAGAGAACTCAGACATTAAAAATAAAGCCGAAGAAAGGAAATGCCATGGTGACTCTTGAGGAGGTCATAGGTCCTAAAAATTCCTCAAAATATTTTGCTACCAGCATCACCTCTGTTTTACTGGAACAAATTTTGAGCCAGCTGTTAGCAAGCAGGTTCTTGTTTCTGCTCAAATGCTGGAGATTTGCCTGTACCTGATGAGACTGAGCTGAAAGCCATCATCTTCTTGATGAGAAGACTTCCCATAGCATCTCCTAATCTGACACTTCCAGGGCTCCTTAAGAATTCCACTAGTCATGTGTGTTTGCAAAGTAGCAAACATGGATTTACGTGATATGTAATTCACAGGCAAATCGAGTTGGCCAACCCCTTCAGCAATATGCCTATCCAAAGAGGTATCCTTAACTGGCATTCATCCTATGTCGCACTTCACCAAATGTCTGGCGGGACAGCAGGAAGGACTTATCACACAGTGTTGCATGCTGAAACAGGCTGTCTTTTTCCACAGGGTCCCATTTTCATATTGGATTTGAAATACTAAAATCATCAAGAAGGAAAAAAAATTTCACAAGGAGGGCCATCAAGTCAATATCTTGTCTGCTGTGTTGGGTGGGGGGTGGGGCGGGGGGGGAGGAGGGGAGCAAACCACTTGACAGGATAATCTATTCAATGGCTAGGATTTATTTTAACAGTCAGTTCTGCAGTCCTTTTAACTTGAGAAGAGAAGTGAACATTCTGATAACAGCTGCCTCCAGGTCAAATGTGATGAGAATTCATAAGTCACCGCCTAGCGGCTTTGGAAAACCAATGAAGCAAAACAATTTCCAAGAATAAGTCGATGAGGTTTCACATTTTTCTTCACAATGTCATACACGGTGCTGATATCTGTTGGAGTGGCTGCTTATTCTCTCTCCACAATTTGCAAATAAACTGCCTTCTAGACTATGTTGAATGTGAGCTGTTACTGTAACCACAGTTTTGCTGGGTTCCCATAAAGGATTGAGATGTCAGATCTTTAGGCCATCAAAGAAGAAATAGTAATCCAGCAATAGGAGTATTCCCATTTTTAATCAAAATAAAGTCTTGTTCCTTTGCTTCAAGCTACCATTACTGGGGAGTGGAGCCAAGACTAACGTTCCAGTAGATGTAGATATGGTGCCACAATATCACAAACACAATCCTGGTGCCAATAATGTGAATGGCAAAACTTTCATTGACTTCAGTAAGGCCAATTTCTTGCCCTATATTTTGAGATTTCACAAGCATGATGAAGGGTGGGTCTGAAAAAGAGCCAGACAGCTGTGAAATGTGAAGATCATTACACCTTTCCCTACTGATTGTTTCTTAAGTCCTTCCACTGGGTTGCACTATTGCTTGATAACATATTTATGTTGCAAGTAAAGGCTGCTTGAGCTTCCATGTGGCACTACACCTTAGGTTAGTAGGGCCTTCTCCCCTCCAGAACAGTGATTCACCCTCCCCATAGCTTATAGTCTTTCTCCTGGCTGCCCAGGGGGCCACCCAGGAGGAAGAGGCTAGGAAGTAATTTGGAGAACACTTAGCCAGGGGTAGAAGAGACCTAACGGGGTGTCTTGCTACTTGGGTAAGTGCCCTAACCAGCAGGCGATTGGCCTAAGGAGTGTTTTATACATGCCCCAGCCATTTTATTCTCCCTAGGTGCCTATTCAGCTGCAGTGCAGCCTTCTGAGCATACTCAGAAGGGAATTGCACAAAGGGCCTAGCTACCTGGGATCCAAACCCTGCTCAGGGTATGTGGTTATGCAAGTGTCACTTAGGTGCAGAAACAGGAAATAGAATTTAACTCGTTATGTTTTGGTTGGAAAACTAGGACCCCTTGCTCCAGAGCCAAAGATGGTCTTTGTAGGTAAAGCATTCTCTTTTACAATGAAGCTGGACAGAAAGACCCAGGTGGTGAATCACTTGCTAAGCAGGAAATGAAGATTTAGAAATGAAAATGGAAGAAACAGCAAAGGAAGAAACTTGGCACATGACCCTCATAGTCCACATAGACAAATGGATGCACATATATGTGGTGTCTGACCGGCTTGCCAGGCTTTGGCTGGGAGCCCGGAATGTCAGGTGGGTACTTCGACGGGTGGAGTGGAATTAGGCACAGACACGTATTGGTTGCAATTAAGTTGTTTACTTACGCTACTGATGTACACAGCGTAGGCAGAAAACTGGCTTAAGTTGCGGTTACAAACGTAACAAGGGCCCCTTGGAACGAGATGAGACATTTTATAGACGGCTTATCGAGCATGCAGGGGAGGGGGTACATCAGGAAGGTCAGTGACGGGGAGTCGTTGGTGGATGATCAGTCCGCCAAGTTTACTCCAGGATGTGTGCGGAGTTCTCCGACTTGGGCAGAAACTGCTTTTACTTTTATATGGATAGCAAGCCAATTGCTAGTTGCCAAGTGGGAATAATTTGTAACCGGCCAATGGGTGGCGCTCATTTGAACGATGCGGCCATTGGACTTGGCAGGCTTTTCTACTGTGGCGAAATTTTTACTGTGCCAATCACGAGGGCTCAGGGATTTTCCACTGTGCCATAGGCATTCAATTAATGGGTTCTGACAATATACATTACCATGCACACAAATGCCCATATGTAATGCATGAACACATATGCAGACATGTACACATACAAGCATATTTAACTCCTCCTTCCCTTTCTACCCTCACCTTTGAGCTGCTAACAACTCCTGCCTTTTCTTCCTCTACCACCTAAGAAGAAACATAGCCTCATGGTCATATTATCTTATTTGATATGAGTGCTACTGTGCAATCATTGCAAAACCCTCCAACTTCCCTCAGGTAATTTCTCCAATGCCATTACAAGAACTGATGGTATATTGAAAACTGAATAAGCAGTGACAATGATGACAAAGGAAACTTAACATCCAAATAAATAACACTGCGTGGAAGGCTGTACTGGTTGGAGATTTTTTTTATTTCATACAGTGAGATCCTTCATTTTTAAATGTATCAGACGCTGCCACCAAATTACCACCATAGGATCTGGGAACCTTGCTGCACAACTTTGATATAGCTTGCTGTGCTGCCCTGCAAGAGGGACCTAGTCTATATTCTGGTGTGGTTACATGGCAACTTGTATTAGTATCTAAGCGGGTAAGAAAGTATTTCTTTGCATTGCTACTCTAAAAACAAATTGCTCAGTTTATGCACAGACTACTGAATACTATAGATGGCCACTGAAGATTTTAAAAATGTCCACCATACCCTCTAAGATGGCCCAAACACCTAATTCTCAAACACATTGATAATGGTTGCCTAGGCACATATGGTAACACTTTTGGACCACCTGCCTTATTTAGGTATAAAACAAGGGATCCCATAGGAGCATAGGGCTGCACTTTAAAATTTGTCCTGTTTTGGGTTTTTTTGAGTCTGGCTAATAAGGATTGGAGCAACTTGCCATAATAAACATGCTCTGGTAACAGTCCTGTCTTGCACATCACAACAGTGTCAAGTGGAAGGACAAAATGCTTCTTTCCTGACCTTAGAAAATTAGAGCCTAGTGGTTAGGGTAGTTTCCTTGGAAATATGAGCTGGAATCCCCTCAGGCAGGAAAGGGAATTGTCCTTTCATTTACCCACAGCTCTGGATGAGCAATCTAGCTACAGAGATACTATAAAAAGGGATGGGTGCTTGATCCTTCTCTTGCACTAGCAAATAAAGCCGAAATCTCAGCTCTTTTTTTTTTTTTTTTTTTTTTTTTTTTAAGAAAGATGCCTACCTTTGGGGGAGGGTTCACAGCTACCAGTTTCAAAGGGAAGATGCCTCTTCCATTTAGCAATGAGCAAGTTGCCAAAGCCGCCAGTACTGGGCAGAGTTGAACCCTTGTCATCATCACTTCCTATTAGCTAGGTCAGATGGTTCTTTGCTAAGTGTGCTGGTCAGTTTGGGTACCATTTGGAGACACTTCACCCTTCCCATGCCCCATTCAGGGAGCCTAGGGGCCTAATTCAGTACTCTGGATTCTGCTGAGGGCTGAATGCCTAAAAATTAGACACTGTGGCACATGAGTCCCTTAGTGGACTTAGTTTTAAGTGACATGCTCAAGGTCACACAGGATATATGTGACAGAGAAAGAAATTGAATTTAGGTTTTCCCCCTAAAATATAAGAACGATGTCAGCATAGTTTAGCTCAGATGTTTCCTTGCCAGTGGCACACCACCCATTAGTGGGAACATGTGTTCCCCAGGGACAGATAGCAGTGGCCCATATTTGTGCTGCTGCTAGTTGCTCCCAGGGAACACCCCTGCATATGCACTTTGGCACCTGGGCTGGCCCTAGCAGCCTTACCTGGGATCCTGGTGGCCTCCCGGGGCTCCAGCGGTGACAATCTGGGCACATGGAGCCTGGCCAGCAGCTGGAGCGTGGCTCTGGCTAGCCAGGCTCTGGTATCAGGAGGTGTACACTGTCACCACATGCACGACCCCGCTTTTTTCTAGGGGGCACTTTTTGACACCAGGATCTCCAGGTATCAAAAAAGCTACCACACTGCAAATTAGCAGTGCGAGGAATGCCTGCATGCGTGGCACGTATAGTTTGCGGTGCCACTGATGGGTCTGCGGTGCTACAAACTGCATGTGCACGCTTTTCTGGATGTGCCCAAGGGCATTTTAAGGGAGTTTCTTCTTTTTGCTTCAACTTAGGGCCAGATCCATTGCCAAGTGAAGGCAGTAGACTTCTTTCCCTTTACTTATCCAGAGAACCCTTCTGGTTTGGGGATTGAAAACATCCTGGCTCTAACCCAGAGGCAGCTTACAAGGCTTCTGGTTAAAATGCCAGAAGCCACACCAGCTGACCCCACTGCAGGTTTAACATGGGGGTTCCTGGCTTCATAATAATACATCAGCCTCATAGGAAATGACCAAAGGAAGAGATGGAGCCTATCTTTTGGAAATCCTAACCTGGACCTTGTCTTTCCCAGAGATAAACAATGAACCACTAACACTGATCTTTCTTTCTCCCCCCCTTTAAGATTCATGGAAAAGCCAGAATGTTGAGGAAGATCCAAATTTTGCTTGGTGTCTTTTTTGTCTTTGCTTTTGGCATTTTGTATGAGTTCTCTCGACACCCAGGCTGCCTCTTCTCATGTATGCCCATTGCCAAGAAGCTCCCAACATTCAAAGGAGTTATCAGCCAGGGCAACAGCATCATTTTTCTGGAGACCACTGACCGGCTTGAACCTTCTCCATTGGTTTCTTGCTCTGTAGAATCTGCTGCCAGGATCTACCATGACAGACCTATTGTTTTCTTCATGAAAGGGCTGAAAAGCAACATAAGGTGGGATCCAAAGAACACCTCCACAGCCTTCTCGCTTTTATCTGCTCTCAAGAATGTCTTCATTGTCCCTCTCCAGATGGAGACTTTACTCCAGAAGACACCTCTACTTTCATGGTACCATAAGGTGAGTGGAAATATTAAGGGGGCTGAAGTGCTGAGTACATGGGGGCCTGAGGGCCCTGGCCCACCTCAGGAAGAACAGAATGAAAGAAATGTGAGATTCTGCATAACAGGAAGGGGTGACCAGGTTTGATGAACCTTCAGGCCACTGCACACTGCTTTAATCCCATGCCTAAATTTTTGTGATCCTCACTTTGCTGGCCTTTTTTCAAAACCTGATCTAAATCTTACTGAACTTAATTGGAGTCTTTCAATTGAATCCCGTGGACTATGACTTAGGGAAGGAGTATGTAAAAATATTTTTTTCCTTAGTTTTTATGTTATAGAAATAATGACTGAAGACCCTTTTTCACTATTTGAAAGAAACACATTTCTTAGAAAATCTAGTAATTTAGCCATTAATATTTAATGGATGCATCTACACATTCATTAATGCATTTTTGCTATTGAGCATTAAATTTAGTACCTCTAATGTGAGGTACTAAATAAATGCACATTAGGCTGCCCTAATGCGCACTAGTGAAAGCATATGCTTTTTAGCGACACTTAATGCATAGTCGTCTATTTTTACTGCATATGAGTGTATTAGCACAGTTTTTTTACATAACACTTTAATGAGCAGTAAAATAGGCTACTGTACATGAAAGAACATGTGTAGCAATGACCAAAGTGACTGAGTTGAGGGTATGTACTGTAAGGATTTTTTTTTTGCAAGGCAGCTAACTGGCTCAGCTGTTCAGACAGATGCATTTTGGACTGGAGGCAATTGCATCATTATGACCCCTTTCCACCCCTGCAGGTAAATGAAACTCAGGAGAAGAATTGGGTTCACGTCAGCTCTGATGCCAGCAGACTTGCAATTATCTGGAAATATGGTGGGCTCTACATGGATACCGATATCATCTCTATCAGGCCTATTCCAGTAAAAACATTCATAGCAGCCCAGGCTTCCCAGGTTGCCAGCAATGGGATTTTCAGCTTTCCTCGCCATCACTCGTTCATTTGGCATTGCATGAAGAATTTTGTAGAAAACTATAATGCGGACATTTGGGGACACCAAGGTCCCTATTTAATGACAAGGGTGCTTAAAACCTTATGCAATCTTAGTAATTTTAAGGCTGTGGAGGACCAATGCTGTCGGAAGATTTTCTTCTTAAATCCCCAGCGTTTCTATCCCATTCCCTATCCATTATGGGAAAAGTACTATGAGGTCTGGGACATACACCTCAACTTCAGTGACTCCTATTTCAGTGACTCCTATGCCTTGCACCTGTGGAACTATATGAATCAGCAACAGAAGGCAGTGGTTGCTGGAAGTAATACACTGGCAGAAAATCTGTACAAAACCTACTGCCCCATCACATACAAAAAACTTATTCTGGACAGACATTGGAGTGTTTGCAAGAGAGAATAAAAGACTGTTCAACTGGATACAGCAGAACAAGGGACCTTTCCCATTTGGGTATTCCTCTGACTAAGATACACTGTTCACAAACTTCTCCTCCTCTTCATCAGTGTGTGGCTCTACAGGTGCATTAATGCACTTTAATTCATGCACATTAAATCTAGTACTTCTGTTGTGAGATACTAGGAAAATATGTATTAGCTTGTTTTAATGCACATTAACTAAAAAGCATTGGGGTGTTTTTAGTGATGCTTTAAAGAGCATTAAAATAGGCTAATGCACATTAAAGCACACGTATAGTTGTGCCCAGTGATTCCCACCTTTGTTCTGTCTCCAGATCTCTCTGTAATGAACTGCCTCCTTTCCCAAATTCCCCAGGACTGAGTGAAATGTGTAGAAAGGCAGAGGGTGCAAATATCACTTGAGCATCAATGGTAAACATGTCATATTCTTTAGGGGAAATAACTTATGCCTAAGTCCTAAGTGATTTAGGAGTCTCAGTCTAATTTTTGAAAAGCTGAATTGATGTTTAGGAAGCAAAACTTCATTTTTCATCAAGTCTTATGCCCTAAGAACCTAGTTTTAGAGGTATTTATGTGCCTCAAAGCAGATAGACACTTAATGGGATTTTCCAAAAAATTAGGTGTCTATCTATCTGCGCTGCTAAGCCCTTACTGCCATTACAAATATGACCATTTGTATGCTTTTAAAATGCTATCTGTGTACAGTGAATATTTGCAGGCAAGAGCTCTACAACCTGACTAGGTATGAAAGAAGACTAAAGGATCTAGGATATGTTTCTGGAGGGCATAGGACAATAGAAAAGGGAGTTCTGGCTCTCCAGTTAGGATGTGTAATATCTGGAAATGTGTCCCTCATGTGCAGCATAGAGCGGAGGATGTCTGGTTATCCCATCCTTCTGGACTTTTGCTGGCCATCACATGGAGCCAGGAAGGATTTCTTTCCCTTCCTAATTGCTATTGCTGTCTGGGGTTTTTTCTGACTTCCTCAGAAGCATTGGGTGCTGGCCACACCCAAAGCTGCAGACTTTCACTAGGTGCGCTGATACTCTTACTGGGCCTTAGAAAACCTGGAGGTTCCTGGCTAGGGGGTCTTGCTTCTCTGCTGAGGGTCAAACTGATCTCTGTATTTGGGGTCAGGAAAGAAATTTACTCCATAGTCAGACTGGAATGAACTGTGGGGTTTTTGCCTTCATCTGCAGTGGGAGCATGGTCCTCTATCTTGGGTCTCTTGATCATATGTTAACAACTACTTCCTATCCTTGCAGGGGCAGGATATTGACAGTGCCCTTGTCCCCCTGCTTTACCTGTGGTAAGTTAAACAGAGTGTGATTTTGGTGTCCTGAACATCATGTTTGGTAGTTGTGTGTGAGGGTTTAGTCCCAAAGATTTTAAGAACAGGCTAGACAAACACTTGTCTAGGATGGTCTAGACAGGGATGACGCCTGCCTTGAGCAGGAGGTTGGACTACGTGACGTCCTGAGGTCCCTTCCAGCCCTACTTTTCTATGAGTCTACGATTCCATAACAACAACAAGAAAAATAATAGCCCAAACTATTCCAAATTTTTCATTCACAGAGTTTATTTCCCTCTTATATACTGAAGCTTTGTCCTCAATGTTCCTAACTGTGATGTTTTAAACAAAAGTAGAAATAAAATGTTTAACCAAGTTCAATGGCTCCAAGCTTCTTTTCTCTCCTGAATCTCCTTTCATTCCATAGACTCCTTCCCCTCTCCTGTTTTTTATTTTCTTATTCTATTTCTTCATTTTTTTCTTCATTGCTTCTTAGTAAGACAGCTTCCTTGTGGTTTCTAAGTATGTATGGGGTTTCATCAGTCATAAGTATGTATATGGCCTAATCAGAATTGTTTCTGTGAATTCATCCATGCCACACTCCCGTGACATAAGGCAATGCTATTATAACCCTGCCTATCCACTTGCCATTCCTCCCTCCCCTCCCCATTTTCTTCCTTTGTGCCCAGGATTTGGCCGACAGGAGGACTAAGAAGATCTGGCTTCACCTTTTCCTGTCCTCCCTTCCTTTTAACAACACCTGGTCCTCCTTGCCTTACAATCTGTCTGTTCCACCAACCCCTACCCTCTGGTGTGATTTGCAAGCCAAAACAGTGAAACCGTTTTCCTGGCATTTGATCTTTGTATCTTTTGCCTTTACTTAGAAAACAGAGCTCCTGGGCTCTTTTCAGGTGCTAATTCATACCCTTTCAAACCCAGAGATCTAAAGAATTTAAATACTGCAAATCCCTTTGGTCTGAAAGGCTGTTAACAAATGCAGTTCCTGATGGATGGCAAGTTAGTAACCCATTACCCACTGTTTGCCATGTGCACAACGATAGCTTTTGTAAATACTAACAAGCTGGCAGCAATCTGCACTGTTTTTGCAGCTGCAAGTTACAGTAGAATTAAGTAGGAAAAGAACCCCCCCCCCCCCCACACACACACACTTTTGCTTAAATGAACCCTTTAACCTTCTTCCTTAGGGCCTGATTCTTCACTTAAAACACAGTTAGTCGGAAGTAACTACACAGATCCATGGAGTTACACAGTGTAACACCAATATAAGGGAGAGGAGAGTCGAGCCAAGCCTTTCCAGTTACCCGAGCAACAGCTTGGCTTTGGGGAATATTTCCCCATTCCTTTTCCAACGGAGCAGCTCTCTAGGCTCAGCACGGTGGGTCTGCTGTCATCACAGAGGTGCAAATCACATAGGTATAAACTGAGCTTTCTTTTTCTCTTTGCTTTCTGATGAGGGAACCTGCATTTTGGCTTGAAATCACCTGGGAGCTGCCTTTTTCCTGGGTGGCTTTGGATTTCCCGGTGGGGTAAGCGGGGAGGGTGTAGAGTTACAGCACAGCAAAGTCCTCCCAGTATTCCACGCAGCTTTGGACAACCCCTCTGTGCTGGGAACCACTCTTAACCTTCCACACACATCGTCCAATCCGGCCCTTTTAGACCCTCCCTTTCAATTCTCCCTCCTTGGGGACAAGTAAGTATTTGCTTTTCTTATGTCCCGGGGCTTCATTTTGCAGGCTTTCCATCCTGATTCAGCACTATACAGTGCACATGAAAAGGCAATGGGGGTGGGGGGGGGGAAGTGTGAGGGGGATTTGTTTAACTGGAACAAGCCACCGAGGCTGTTCGCACAGCCGTGCAGTCAGAAGAAAAGAATTTCAGAGGTTCTGCTTGGTTATGTATTAGCTGCTCTGTCGTCTGTCTAATGGGTGGATCAAGTTCAGCATAGTTTCTCCCTGTACTTTGTTGGGAGCTTGGTTTGCAAGCAGTCTGGCCTCTCTGGAGCAAGCCAAGGTGGCATAGATTTAGCTCCTTGAATCCTTGCTCTCTGAGAAGTTATAACAGGGGGGAGTGGGGGTAGGCAGTTCTCTTGCAGCCGTCTAAAAAGGAGGAAAGCCTTTGGATTGCATTAGGGGCTTCACTAGGTCTCGATCAGGCATTTTTGGCTTCTGACAACAGAAGACGTTTCCAAAAACTAAAAAAGGGAGGAGGGATTGCATGCTGTTTTCACTGGAGGCCTGGAGGAGGCCGATGAGCTGGCTAAGCAGCTTCTGGATCTGAGATCCAATCCTGAAGGCAATGGCGTAGTTCAGGACCCAGCGGGAGATTGTTTCAGTGAGGGATGAGTGGTTGGGGTCCCACCACGCTGCCCAGCAGTCATACTGCTCCCAGCTTGTGGGCACTGATCCCAACACGTAAATGTCCAAAGAAACAGGAGGCCTGGAAAGGAGGCATGGGGTGGCTGCTGGCACCTCTGTTTTGCACAGGGATGTGTTAGTTTTCATATAGCTTGGTTTTTCAGTTTTTTTAGAAGGGTGGGAAAACCAAAGGCTTAAGGAAATAATTAACCCCCCACTGGTACTAGAGAACTGAGGGGAGCTAAGGGGGAAAGACAGAAATAAAAGAGGGGAGGGGAGGCCTAATTTTATAACCCTAAGCTTACTTGGTAACCTGCCCCTTGACTATTTCTCTGTCCCACTCCACACCCCTCCTTGTGCATCACTTGCACCCCTGAGAACATGCTTCCAGTCTCTCAGCTCTTGCAGTTTCCCTAACTCCCCTGGCCCTCATTTCCTCAGGAGAAGCAGGATAAAGATTTAGGATTGCAAGGAAAGATGGTCCTGTGCCTCCATATTGAGCTAATGTGCAGGGCCAGGTTTAAATTGTAGTTTTGCTTTTTGGTGAAAACTACAAAATTAAGTGACTGATGACTGTGAATGCATTCCCCAGCGAGCAGCAAAAGCCTAGCAGCCCAGGGGAGGAGGGAAGGGGTCTCAAAAGGGACAAGGGAAGGTTAGGGATGGGTAGGGGAGGGCTACTTGCTCCTCTAGGTGGGAAAACTTGGGGGAGAGGGATGAGATAACATACATGTGAAGCAAACAGCCTTTACCCAGTGCCAGGGCCGTCTTCCAAGGCAGCCCCCAGGTGCCCCCAACTCCCCATGCTCAGTTTTCCCACCCAGAGGCGCAAATAGGTCCCTCCCTACCCAGCACAAGGCCATCTGCCAAGGCAGCCCCCAAGTGCCCCTAACCCCCCTGCATCCCAGTTTTCCCACCCAGAGGAGCAAACAGCCCCTCCCCTACCCAGCACCAGGGCTTTCTGCCTAAGACATCCAGCAGCTTCCAAGTCCAGGAAAAAGCCTCTTTGCAGCAGTTTGGCCTTGTGGAGAGACTAAGCATGGGAAGCCAGCACAGACCCATGGCTATAAAAGCAGCCAGTCAGAGAAGCAGGAGGCTTTTGGTGCAATTTTTCACGCAGCTATATCATTGCGTACCCACTTCCCTACCCCACTATATGGGACAGATGGCTACTACTGCTGTTCCTGCCTTTTCCAGTGAGGGGGTAGGGGGCACTTTTCAGCAGTGATCAGAGGCCTTGGGAGCAAAGCCTCTGCTGCTGCAATTAAACCTGGCCCTAAACCTGCCCTCTCAGTCAATCTGGGGGCATGAGGGGGTGCCACAATCTGAGTGTAAAATAGTGATCCTTGCCACAATTGGGCAATGATACTAGTGAGCTGGGCTCATGCTTTAAACCAGGACCTACTAATATGTCTGTGTTGCCAGCAAAAACAATGCAAAGAAATACCATGCAGCAAATCCTTTGTGGTGTAAATCCCAATCGCTCCACTGATAGCAGCACGCTGCACTGATTTGACACCAGCTGAGGATCTAGCCCCAGAATTCACTGGGGTATCAGTGCACTCCTCTCAATGGATTGGGCTATAATGGCTGCTAGGACACAGGGATGTGATGGGTTGCTAGGTTCACCTGTACGAGAGCTGCAATGAAGACGGCTGGCAGGCAAGTGAGAGACCAAGCAGGTCACTCATTAGCACAACATAAGGCCAACCCGGTGAATCACTGCCTGAGGATTTGAAATACCAGCCATGTACCATCAACACAACAAAATTACATTGTCCCTCTTCATTTGGGTTTTAGTAGCACCTTGGAGCCCTGGTTATGAACCACTGATCCTATTGTGCTAGATACTGTACAAACCCAGAACAAGGAGGTGGTCCTGGCCCCAACAAATTTACAGGTCTGACAGTGAATGATTTTACGGACAAATTTCACTTTTTTTCAGAGTAATGCACAAAACAGGTTGCATATACTGGCTATCCCAATCTCTCATGTTTGCACAGTTTTGAGTTTCAAAGCAAGGAAGCAACCTCCATATTCCATTTCTAAAATGTGGTGCCTTTTCTTACATGGTTTATCTCCACCTGCCACAGTCTTGTCCTTGCAATTTGATGATGCACTCAGAAAATTAAAGCCAGTTTAATGCCTTGGAAGCCAAAACTATCAATATTTTGGGGAAGGTGCATTCACATTTACCCAATGGAACATGAATGTAACTTGTGAAGTCCTCATGTTCCAAGTTACCTCTCTCAGAAACATCTGGCACCTGCATCCTGAATTCTGCCTAACATGGTCTTGTCATAATTGGGCCCCAATGGGGGCAGA
Organism: Alligator mississippiensis; assembly: GCF_030867095.1. Classification (NCBI taxonomy): domain Eukaryota; kingdom Metazoa; phylum Chordata; order Crocodylia; family Alligatoridae; genus Alligator; species Alligator mississippiensis. The sequence continues at coordinate 32,386,195 of NC_081830.1, forward strand.
GGGAGAAATTCTGGCCTAATCAGAGCAAGTGGGAAAATTCCCACTGAGGTTAGTGAAGAAAGCTGTCACAGTCAGTTCTTAGCCAGTATTAATCCTCATTGCTCCACTGAAACCAAGGGAATTATGCTATTTTATACCAGCTGACAATCTGACCCAGCTGAATTCAAATAACATTTTGAGGAAATAAACAGGTTACCCAGATACATTGTGTACTCTGCATCTTTGGCAGTGTTTAAGACCTAGCTAGGCAAAGTCTTGGCTGGGATGATCTAGTTGGAGCTGGTCCCGATTTGAGCAGGGGGTTGGACTAGATGTGACCTCCTGAGGTCCCCTCCAACCCTCATTGTCTGTGATTTGAAATAAATCTCTCAAGCCAGGCCAACTTATCAAGCCTGACACCATGGGATAGAGACTTTGACTTGTACAGAACAAAGCCATATTAGAAATGTACCCACCAAAGTCTCCCACATGGCACGATGCAGCACAGAGGCAGTGAAAAACATAGCAGCTTGGTCACAAGCCATTCTACTGCCTGCCCCAAGAGTGTGTTTTGGTGTCTGGGCCTAAGCTCCACATTCATGATGACGACCTGGTTAACACACCATTCCCTTGGCAGGTCCAGAGATGATTAATATTTACCAGGTTGCACAACAGCACCTGCCTCCTATGTAATGCAGCAAGTCATTAGTGGCTTCTAATGAGCATTCTGAGAGTAAACAGGGAAAAGACAAGGGTGAGGGAACCTGGGGTGGGTCAGAATCAGATTGTGTTCCTGGCCACACCTTTTAGCCTCCACTACAGGAACAGACAGGCTTTCTAGTGAACACTTTTCTTATCCATCCATGGGGCACAGGAGAACCATGTCCTTCTAGGAGCATTTTGGTGGGGCAGGGAGGCGCTGAAGCTTGAGCCAGCTGAGTTGTTGGATGGATCCAGCAAACCAGCACAGCTCCATCAGCTTTAAGGGACATTGTGAGGCCTTTTGCTTTAGACACAAGTATAATAGGAGGGAATTATGATATGGCTCCAATGACCTTGCTGACTAACTGTATACAACTTATAAAGTCTAGTTATTTACTGAACAACAAAACCTATGTTAAGGAACATTATTAAAGTGACGACGTCAAGCTCTCAAGAGCTAGGAAATGTCACAATTAAGTTGACTTGTACACCCTTAATTCAGACATGGCATTGTGATACAATCTTTAATTACATGATCACATCCTACTTTTCCCACAGGACCCTTGCCTAGTTCAGAGCCCAAGGGAAACGGGGGCTCACTTAATGAGCTGCTATTCAGTATTTCATATTCTCCTCATTGTGTGGCACCCGGCCTTATTTACTGCACACTATTCAAACCCTGCTTTGAAGACAGAATTATTAATGTCCTTGTGAGTTTTTCTATGGTGCCCATCACAACAGTGTCAGAGTGCTTCACAACCAGTAATGAATTTATTTTCATGGCACCTCTTGGAGGTGAGAGGCTAACATTATCTCCATTTTACATATATGGAACTGAGGCCAAAGGAGATTAAGGTCAGAGGTACCCAATAACTCCGGATGCTTAATCTGAGACACTGAGGACTTGACTTTTCAGAGAGCTGAGTATCCTAGGGCACTTCATATATTCAAAGCACAGCTCCTGCTGACTTCAGTTGCAGCAGTGAGTGCTCAGTGCTTCTTCAAAAAATATCCCAGACCTCAGAGCTACAATTTCAGGGAAAGTCCAGCTCATCCCTGTCTGGAGCATGCTCAGTGCTGGAAGAACCTGTTGGAAATTTAGCTGCTAAAATCTAAGATCTACTATCTAAGAAGTCCTGGTCAGTATTTGCAAGCTGAAAGAGCTTGGCTTCCAGTGCTCTGGATACTCAGCTGGGAAGCATGAATTATGGGCTCTATTCCAAGGATCATTTTTCATTCAATGATTGTTTCAAGTGACATCCATGAACAGTGATGGAAGCAGAGATTTGTCCCTTGTTCATCTCCCCTTCTGGCCCCATGAACCTTGCATTCTTTTTGGCATAGTGGCCTGCCTCTTAATAGGAGGGATAAAAAAAGCTCTAAAACCAATGTAGCCTCTAGTCTGGTGGCTGTGGCAGGCTATGGGTTTCCATTCTCCCAGCCTGAGGTGGAGCGACATCAAACCAAACTCTCTTCCTGGACACGTGCTCTAACCTCTAGGGTATTATGGGACCATCCCCATTTTTATTTAAAAAATGAAGCAGCTACAACTACCTTTTGTGAGGGGTCTGATCCTATCAGTGTCTGGAGCACGTGCACACCTACCAGATTGCGCTCCTCTTGCTGCTGAGGTTTCTGGATCCCACTGGAGCTTAGGGAGAAGCTAGCTGCTGAGACAATCAGGCTGGGGAACTTGTAGCCATGTGCACAAGGCAGAACTATAGACATTAGGGAAATACAAGGCAGAATAGAAGACGCACTGAGTTTAGGCCAGTGATTCCCACCCCATGAGGTGACAAGAGGTCCTTTTAAGGGTGATACAAGGTTCTGCCCAATATTTCCAGAGACTTCAAATAGGACCCCCCACCCCCAGTGTCAAAAACATTCTGACCTGCTGTGAGCTTTCTGAATGCTTTGCAACAGAATTGATCTATTATTTTTCTATATTCAAGAATCAAGTGAAAGCTAAGAGCTGGCATTTTCTGAGGGATGCTTTGTGTCTAATGAGGGATGTCTTGAGTCTAAAAAGGTTGAGAACCACTGGTTTAGGCAATACCCAAGGGTAGGCAGAAGCTGAGCAGGAGTTTTATGAATTAAATGTTTGGATTTAGCCACCTGAACTCTCTCTTAATCATGTTTTGGTCACCTAAGTCCTGAGGTTTTTTAGATTTGCCCCCTAGATCTTTTTCTCTTCCTTTCTCATCTCACCCTCACTTTGGAAAGTTTCCATATTTCCAGGCTGGTTACTCCTTTCTCATACAAAGGAATTTCCCCTGTCCTGCCTCTATGACTGTAAGGGTAGGAATGTAGGATTTGTCATGCCTACATCATCCCTTGATAAGCCATCACTAAGATCCTGCCTACAGCAGTGGCTAATGCAGTTCACAATGCTTCAGAGGAATGCAACAAGTCTCACAGGGCACATCTACATGAGATGCTTTAAGACACATTAGCCTAAATTTAAGGTGCATTAGGGAACATATCTACATGTGTGCACCCTTAATGCACTTTAAAAATGGCACTTTGGGGCTAATCGCACCTAAATTTGATACTTGCAAATGCAGGTATCAAATTTAGGCGCTAATAGTTAGGGCACATTAATGCACATCTAGATGCGTTAAAGTGCACAATGCTGTGCCGTGTGGACTGACTTGGAACTAACTTTGGGTATTTTTACACATGCAAATGCCACAGAGCCCAGGCACTTTGAAAAGTGCCTGGTGCTGGGATGCTTGCAGTTATATAAGTAGCGAAATGCACATCATTGCTGAGAAAATGGCGGTGGCACCCTTTGGAAGTAAAGCACATTGGAGGTCCTTTTGTTCAAAAGTGCACCACCGCCATTTTCTGCATGCTGACGTGTTTTGCCACTCAATTAACCGAGTCTGCTCTAAAGTGATGGATCTCCAGCATATCACGGGATGAAAAAGTATGTGTATAAATGCCATCTAGTCCAAAGCCAGTCCACATACAGCATTATTTTTAATACCTGCATGTGTAGATGCCTGCCTAAACCCACCTAATGCACATTAAGCTAATGTGCATTAAATTTTTGCGGACTTAAATGCATGCCTACAAAGAACTGACACATGCATGTGTACATAACTGTATTTATATGTGTGCATATATATGCAAAGAAAGTACACACTGCTCTATACTTCCTGACTTGCAAAGTCATCATTTTTTTTCTTAGAAAGTGAATTCCCCCACTTCCCTTCTCCAGCAAATTATACATACACACATATATATATATAATACATATAACAGCAGTAGGAGGCCTTCTGCGATCATTGCTAACTGTGAGCGGTACAGAGCACACACAGCTCTGTTAGTACCCATGTAACCATAACAACAGGAGCTGATAACCTAAGGACAGAAGTGATCCTTTCAGGTTTCTGTTTCATAGAGCACAGGTAAACAGAGCCTGGCTTCACCTCCCACGCCCAGATCATGTTGCAAGTCACACAGCCTGATGGTCTAGGTCTGGGGGGTTCCCTTTGTTTAATGTGGCAACAGAAAAATAGAAGTTTTCACAACAGATGGGACAGCAGTTGACTGGTTAATTTGCTTGCATGTGAATGGTTATCCAGTAGAATTAAGTGATTAAGAGTGGTGAGCTAGGGCTGTGGTTTTGTGTGGCTTTGTCTTGTTTTTCACAGTACCTGACAAAACTCAATTTAAACTTAATTGAGACTTTGCAGCACTCCCACAGTGCAAACAAATAAAAATAAACTGGTATCATTTAATGTGAAAAATATGTGAAGAGCCTGTAATTTTAGCCAACAGAAATTAGCCATGACATCCCTGCCCCATGTACAAGTGAGAAGGGGTGGATTGGACAGGACAGCTTTCAAATGAGGTTTTATTTGAAAACATATATGTGCCCCCTCAAAAATAATGAAGCAGGCAACAAAACAGGTCAGCTGTAATCCAGTGTGGTACTAGAGGAATAGTATGAAGGACTTTGAAGTGCTGGGTTGTGGGATTTTTTTTTTTCGCATTGCTTGAAAACTCAGACAAAGGTAAATCCTGGAGCTCAGCTGCTATATTGATTTGCTCTTTTCAGCCTTGCTTTTCATGAAAAGCAACAAAAGGCTAAAAAATGATGGCTCCTAAAGCAAATACTTGGACAGCTTCAAAATAAAGAAATGATCCGGTGAGATCCCTGAAAGCTTCTCTTTTTTACTCTGACATTGTCTCTGACAGGACTGCTCATGAGGGCACCTGCATGATAGGAAGGGTTTCACTTGACTCTCTCCTCTGTTCCTGGGTTGCCAGCAGTTTTTACCCTCTCACACACTGCCCAGTCTCCTGCTGTAGCCCAGAGAGAGACCAATGCAATAAGTCAGGTAAGTTCAGTGATGTTAGAAAGAGCCATCTCAACTAATTAACCTAAAACACTAACCTGTTTCTATTATTTATGTTATAGTAACACAGAGACCCCTGCCATCACAATAGGGACTGTATGTGAACAGTGAGACAGAGATGTGGCAGACAAAGTAAAGCAACTTGTCCTGTGCCAGCCAGCAGGCCACTGTGGGTCACTGGTGCCCTAACCAGTGAACCATGCCACCTCCCTCAGTCACTGAATTATTCTATCTATGTCAAGCATCAGATGACTCCATGAATGGGCTTGCTTTCAGCACAAGCTCCTGCAGTCTTGTGGCTGTCTGGTACAGTAATACAGTAATAGTGCAGCAGTTAGCCAGGGGAGAGTTGTTTGATGCACTAGAACTAGCAGGCAGAGCAAGAGCAGGCCTGGCAGAGAGCTCCAACGTCTCGAATGGGAGATGCCCAGGCTGGACTTTGTAAAGGCACAGACCCACATGGGACAGCAAGTGTGCAGCAGGAGTGAGGCCCTGATCATTCAGTGGGATCCCTGCAGGCAGCCTGATGCCCATCCACAGAGCCCCACTGCCATCGGTAGGCCTGCAGACAGGCACTGGGACGCATCAGTGAAGAGCTCCCTGCAGGATCAGGGCTTGCTGCAGATTAAGTCAATGTGGTGCCCCCAGGTAAGGCCAGAACAGGGGCCGGGGTGGGCACAGAGGAGGCTTTTGAATGCCCTGTGTGTTGCCTTGGAGGTCTCAGTGGGCAACGTAAGAGCTAATGCTGACAGACATGCATGCTTTTCCAATGGGGAATCATTTCCCTTGTGGAGCTGAAGTGGACACGAAATGTATGACAGGGCCAGCTCCAAATCTACAGGCCAGGTAAACCAACTCAGAAAGCCATGATGCAAGTAGTGAAGTCCAAAAAGAAATGGGGAAGGAGTTCCTAGTGGATATAAAAAATGAATAGGTGAAGGTTGCAAAATATCATACAAATCCATCCCATCTTTGTCTCTTTGGACTCCTGTCTCATTCGGTGCAAAGTGGTATAGTTCCACTGACCTCAGCGGGGCAAAGCTGATTTATACCCAGGGCGTGTATGTGGCCACATCATTTGCTTGGTCTAATTAGGTGCCCCTAAAGTAGACACGTTTCTGGTAATGTGCCTATTCATTTCAAACAGCAATGTTTGCTGCTCTCCCACTGAAAGAAAAAATTGTAGACAAACCTGTATTATCCAGCTGTGTCTGCAACATCTATTCCTCCTGGGGAACTACTGAGGGAATGCACCTATGGCAGACCCACAGTTTCTCCACACCAGGATACCACCAAGGTAGATGATTTGCAAATCTACCATTCTCTGGACACGGGACACAGTTCTCAGCATTAGATTCTCCCTGTACTTACACCCTTAAAAATCAGGGCAACCCACAGAAGACCGCACAGTCTCTCCCTTGTCAAACAGAGTGGGAGCAGGAGTCAGTCCAGCACATACAGCACAGGAAGACTCTTCTTAAGGGTCTTGGGTAGGAGAACACTCATGGATTTCTCTTCCCTTGGTTGTGGCTCTTGACTTTCTCTCCTTCTCCCTGTGGCATTACATCACAACAGTCCTGGAGAAGCCTATAGGGCCAAATCTTCAGCTACTACAATCACTGCAGCCCTTTGAGACCCTTATAGCTATGCCAGTTTACATCAGCAGAGGATCTGGCCTGTGAATCTCTCTTTATGCATTCTCCTGGCTGTGATCAAGTGCTCCCTTCCTTCCTCTGAGAGTTCAGCCCCAAGCAGAGGCTTAGAAAAATCTGGTGGAGCTCAGCTTTTCTGAAACAAGCCTGGAGTTGCATGAACAGCCACTCGGTTGCCTGGCCCTGTTATCACTTGTCTCCTGCATACACACATTGCACCTCAGCGAAGTTCAAACAATGGAGGAGGTGTACTCATGTGAACCCCTTCCATTCTGTAGTTCTCAGTTTAGCTATGGTGTGTACTCTACCACCGGCTGGCCTGCAGAGTATTATTATTGCTACACATGACACACCTAGTAACTTGCTGTTGCCCACACACAGTTCTCTGTTGCCATTTCTCTTGGTGCTCAAGTGATACAGACAGTGCAATTTTGATCTGAAAAATATGGTATGTAATATTTTATAAATGGCAGTTTTTATCTAAATATCTGTTAGGATATGCAACAGCAGGTATCACATCCTGTTAAAAGGTGACTGTGAACACTGGGAGTGAAATTTAATTTGTAGAATCCAATGGCTGTCACCCATATTTTAACTGTTAAATAACTTAGATTTTAATTTGTAGATTTTTTTCTGCACCAAAGTGTTAGCTATAAAGCTAATAATAAAGATTCCTTGACACCATAGAGTGAGAAAGAATTTTTTAAACCTGATTGTATCATTTCTACAATCAGTCTATATTTTAGGACAAAAGTGGGAAAATGAGCAAATGGCATTCTAGGTAACAATCTAGATTTAGGTCAGAGAAAGGTAATGCAGACAAGTCCTTTTGGTGGTTCGCTGGGAAAAACCAAAAATGTTGCAATATTGAAGTATAATAAATTGGTTTGTTTTCCATGTCTTGTTTGAAAGCAGTAGAAATGTGTGCCACGATCAAGTGTACGTGTATGATTCTGTGTATGTCCACATGTTCTCATGGAACTGATCATTTTAAACCTCTGTAACACAGAGAGGTTTGATTTTTTTTTAAATTTCTTTTGTCAGGTACTAAGAGTTGAAGCATAAGCCTCAGCATAATTTTGATCTGTTGATTCTCCACATACCCACCAATTGCCTTATCAATGAACTTGCATAACTTTTTTTTCAAACTTTAGAAACATCTATAGGCCTCATGTAGCCTACGAAGAGAATTATTTGAAATGATCTCTACTAGGCACTGTAGCTTTTATAAGCATGTACACTTGCATATATGGTATTGGGTAGATATGTGGAAGTTTTAGGCATAGCTGACTACTTTAAATATATGTGGGCACATATATGGAGAGGTGTTCTATGAAAGTTTATAAATGTATGTGCATGTGTATGTCATGAGTGTATGCAGGAATAGACCCCACAGCCAAGATATTAAAATTTAAACTGAGTGTAAAAAATCAAATTCTTATTTTTAGAAAAGTTAGTTCTAAATATTGCCAAAAATAGGCATTTAAATGTACCTCAACAAGGGGACTGACTTCGCAAAATGCTGAGCAGCAACTGGTATGGGCTTTACACAAGAAAATGTGTACACAGACAAACCCATGGGTATATGAGGCAGCAATATATGTAAAAGTATCAATCAGAGTGGGTAAAAAAATGTTCCCACAAAAAAGGTCCATAAAATATGATGGGTTTTCATACAAAAAAACCAGATTAAAAAAAGTTCACTTCCCTCCTCCCCCCCGAAAACAGAATTTTCTTGCAAAATGTTCCATTTTGTAAATAAAACTGTTTTTTGTCTGAAAAAGGACCTACTTATACTAGACCAGCACTAGTGCTGTAGAGGTTGTGTGTATACCAATAAAGCGTAGACCAGTAGACAGGCAAAACCAGCGTAGATCTTGATGTGCCTACAGAGTGTGAGCACATGGAGTTACACATGCTTTTTTGCCTTGTAGCCGTTCTCCCAGAATATTTATTATCCATGGTATTCGCCTGCATTCAGGACACAGTGGCCAAGTATTCCAGGGCACGGCACCCCCATGAGCTACCCCAGCAATGGGGCAGTCTTTGGGAACATGCTCACCAGCCCTGGTGGAATCCCTGCCTTCAAATTCCAGTCCCGCCGGGACAGCATTGATTGGAGGAGGTTTAGTGCCATCGATGTGGAACGAGTGGCCCGGGAGCTGGACATGACCACGCTTCAGGAGAGTATCAACAGTGTCACCTTTTGCAACCTTGATTCAGAGAAGTGCCCATATTGCCAGCAGCCGGTAGACCCAGTCCTCTTAAAGGTCTTTAAGATGGCACAGCTGACCATTGAGTACCTGCTGCACTCCCAGGAATACCTGAGTGCCAGCCTGGCACTGCAGGAGGAGCAGCTCCAGTCAGCAATGGAGAAGATCAAGCTCACCAAGCAGGAGGTGGAGAAGCAGGCAGAGGAAATGAGGGGAGTCAAGGAGGAGAGCAGGAGGCGAAAGAAGATGATCGCCACCCAGCAGCTTCTCTTGCAGGCTGGGGCCAATAACTACCACAAGGTGAGGTGAAGGGTGGAGGACAAAAATGCCTGACAAGCCTCAGTGCTCCTGGGGCCTTGAAGGGCAGTGGTCCTTTCACTGCTAGCAGTCACCTCTGCAGCAATAGCAGCTCAGTCACCAGCCCCGGACCTGGCACCAGTTGCTTAGACAGTAAATTTCCCCCTGAAGCCTTGGCTCAGCCAGGCATGTGAGCTCCTGTTTAAGTTTAACCAAGCAAAGAGCTGCATTGACTATTCAACTTCTTGCAGCTAAGCACAGGCATAACTGTCTTGCTAGACCGGATCTTAGCCCAGGCCACTGAGTGCCTTCAGAGGAACAGGCAGGAGTCGCAGGGGGGCGGGCATCAGGCACGTACAGAAATCCATGACCTTGTCCAGAAAGTACAATCACTTCTGGACACATTTCTCTAGTCACCAACTATAGAAATGACCCACTACTACAGCAGGTTGCTCTGCACTGCAGTAGGGAAGGAAATGGATGTTTGTGTAGACAGTACAGAGTTTCATAACTCTGGAGGAGAGCCCCTGTTGATTGTTGGTCCCAGGTTCAAGCCCCCTCTGGATGTGCAGGTCCTAGAACTCAAGCACTCTTTTTTCCCAAATAAGTGCCTACAGTCACCTTTACATATTCATATGGGGAGGGAAGGGAAAGTGTCCATAGTCATCCACAGGGCTACATGTCCTGGAACAGAATTCCTCTGTGTGCATAATGCCTTGCAGATGGCCAAGATGAGGTCACTCAGTTGACCAGGAAGCAGTAGACTCCCATCCCTGCTTTCTCTTGAGGGATCCCACCTGTTGTGTAACAATTTGGCCCTTATAGACCATGCTACATTCCCAGGTGGCAGTTGCCCCTAGGACGTCCCTCAAAGGGGGATGCCTAAAGGGCAGAACGTGAGCAGGAAGACAGAAAAGTGGTGCTCCCTCTTGTGGGCAACTCTGTCGAGCTGGGAGAACAAACCATCATTCCCTCTACAGCCCAGGCCTCTGTCCACCTACACTATCAGATTATACTTTTCACTGATTCCCTGAGGGAAGAAATTGGATTTACCAAGAGGAAGGGAAGATGAGGGATTAGGTCACCAACCACGGGTGAGAGTCCTGGGAGCTATTCTCTCCTTTGCCTTGGGTCACTTCTCATCTCCCAGTGCCTTAGTTTCCCATCTTTGTATACCTCCTCTCAAGTCACCATAATGATTAGAAACCAAAGAGTCACTACTCTGGTTAGCTACTACTTTTATTATTAGTGTCTGCGTGTTTATATTCATATATTCCGAACAGTCATATACTTGAAGCTATTCCTTCCTTACAAATGGCTCGAACTTCATTTCTCTACTTTTTGGTTTAGGATGCATTTGAATAAATACATACACAAAGTGCAGTAGTTCAACCCATCTTTGGATTATGACTAATTGCATAGGAATATAGGCATATCATCTTTTTCTTCATTTGTTAATGAACCTACTTCTCCCCTAGGACTGCTTTTCCCCTTGATGTTGTTAAAAAAAATTCTTCTTGTTCCCCTACACCACTTTGGTTGGCAGCATTAATTCCTTTTGCTCTTCTCTGGCCTGTGATTCCCACACCTCCCAAACCTCACACACCTGAGCTGTCTCTGAATGTGCTTGAGTTTCGTTGTCATCTCCAACCCTGTCATAAGGTCTCTCTTGGCCTTCTGTGAAGAACAATCCTGACAATCTTGCTGTCATATGCATCTGACTTATTACTCAAGCATTGTGGGAATTCTTTGTTTTAAACTAGTAGGATGCTTTTTGGGGCCAGGGGGACAGAATGAGATGTGGACAGAGTTTCATCCTTCTAAAGTGACTCCTTTTACTCATTCTCTTTCTGTGACACCCAGTGTCACCTGTGTGACAAGGCCTTCATGAACTACTCCTTCCTCCAGGCCCACGTTCAGCGCAGACACGTCGAGGCCAGTGAAGCTGGTGAGTAATGATGCTCAGTTTCTTTTGGAAAGGTTTTCTCTGTCAGTGATAGGTGATGGAAAAAGAATGGAGAAATGGGAGGAAATTAAAGGTGCTGAGTTCCTTTAGCATCTTTCGAGAGCTGACTGTGGCAAGCCCAAGAAAGAGAGAGAGTCTGTTTTGATTTTTTTTCAGCAATCCAGATTGCAGGTCTGTTCCTTTCTATCCAGGCCTCTTTTTTGTTCTTTTTTTTGTATCAGTTGATTTCTGACTGGGAGTCTCTATCTCCACAGAACAAAACATTGGGGGAGAGCTCTGCAAAGGCAGGGAGGGAGAGGAAGAGGAAGGAGGGGAGGTCAGAAGAAGAGAGAGTTGTGCCCATGAAAGGATGAAACTTCAAAATATCTTCTCTGAAATGAGGCCAGGCTCATCAGGCTTGGAGGTTTCACATGAAACGTCCTGGTAGATACTTATACAGGCACCTCACTGGGATCAGTAATTTGTCTTTTCTCAAGTTATTGACCCACCACTCTCTCCCACTTGAAATCACTTTGACTTCTCTAGAACAGTAGTTCTCTACCTTTTTTGTACCAGAACCCATTGGTAAACATTGATGGCCAGCCCTGACCCAGTGCCCCTCACTCCCACCCCCCTGTCCCCTGCCCCCAGGCCCCTACTTAAAAGGAGAATCTATTTTTAAAGTTTGTTCATGACCCTTTCATCTATTCTTGTGATCCAATTTGGGGTCAGGACCCACAGGTTGAGAAACGCTGCTTTAAAACATGCAAGTGCTCAGCACCTCCGAAAATCAAGCTTCATAATTAAGTTCCCATGTAGGGTCAAGGTGACTAAGATGAAGCAACCCAGTTTAAAAAGTCCCACTATCCTCCAAACTGCTTGGGACCCCAAATCAGTGATAAAGTACATGCATTCAGATACACAAACCAAAATGTGTTTTAAAACAGGTTCATGTGCATGTGCCCATGTGTGGTTTTCGAAACAGTTCTTTATTATTTAAAAGGAAGAGACAACATAGCCTAGTGAAATGGGCACTGGATGAGAATTCAAGGCCCCACTTTCTGTCCCCGTCTCTTAATTGGCAGAGCTTGCATAGACCACTGCCCCTTTCTGTGACTCAGGTTTCCCAGTGGTAAGACAGAGACCTCTGAACGCGGGAAGCCACCAGAGGAAGGAAGCAGCGCGTGGAAAACTCGGCACATGCCCTGCTTACCCTCCCCCTCAGCTTCTCCTTTCTGTCACTTTGTGAGACAGGGACCTATGATCTGACTTGGTAAATGGCAATTCTTATGTCATTATGAGATAATGATGCTCATCTCCTTGGGAACGGACTTTGAGATTGACAGATTAAACCTGCTAGATCACAGCTAGGTATCTTGGTTATTCATTTGCCCAGGCCAGGATTTGGAACCATGAATGTAGCAGATGGGCAACAGGAGGAGGCACAGAGTCTCTTTAGCAACATGCAGAAGGAAGGAACAATTTGAGCCTCAAAACAAGCAACATTCAAGGAATACTCTTGGGGGTGTGATATTAATCATGTCCAGTAGAGGGCAGTGGTGCCATGCATATGTGTTGCACTTTGTGTTGCATGTGCATATGTGTTGTACTTTGCAAAGCATCTTAGGTTATGATTTCAGATGTATGAAATATCTATAGTGAAAGAGAAGATGGCTTAGTATTTAAAAACCTTTCATATTTTGTTAACACAGCATAATATTTTTTTTTCTGTTGTTTAACTCAAAACTTCTGCCCCTTTTCTTGATGGACCGAAAGACTGATCCTGCAACGTTAAAATCAATGCAATTTTCCTGTTCACTGTAAGTGTAGGGTTGGATCCAAACAACCAGGGGAAGAATCTGGCAATTCAGGTCCCTACTCATGGTCTCTTTGTTTGAATGGGCTTTACAGAGAGGCAGAAGAAGAAGCAGGTGGAGCAAATGGAGGAGGAGATTGAAGAGCTGAAGGTGAGGCTGAAAGAGACCCGAGCCCAGCTGGAGGCTGAAAGGGAGGTTGAGAATCAACGAAGGGCTCAGGTATGAAAAAAGTTATTTGGAGAAAAAGAGGGGAAGGAAAGAAACACACTGAAATAAGCAAAAATTGCAATGAACTTTTTCTAACAAAAGGAAAACACCTGGTTTCAGTTTAAATTTTGCGCTGAAAAAATATATGTTTTCTGATTAGACCTCTAAAATTTGTCCCTTTTATAAGAGAATTAATTTTGAAAAAAGAAAAAAAAGTAATACTTGAAAAAAAGAGGTTCCAGTAAACTTAGAGTTTGTCTACACTAGAAGACTGCATTTAGCTGGACTGCTTTAGTTATACCAGCAAACATCCCTAGTGGAGATACAATTTCTATTCAGTGTTGTTTGCAGTACAGTGAATACCGCTTCCTAGAATGAAATAAAATATGCTAGAAAAAACACTTTTACTGCCAATTTACCTGTGTGACACTATGGATCTTTCTGCTATAAGAATATTGTCAAAATATCATACTCCCATCCAACTCCATTTACATCAGCCAGTTTCTAAGGTACACCTGGTCTGAGTCTGAGGCCTAATAAACAAAGTGGGTTTTTTGTGCTGATATATCTATGTTGGTTAGAGGACACCAGGTGATACCAGTACAATGTCTGCTGTGGATTCGGTTATACTGGAAGAGCCAGAATTATTTCAATCTACTTATTCCCCTTCCCCCTCTACCAGTATAACTGTACCCACTCTAAGACGATTGTACCACTTAGACTATACTTGTGTTCCCAGATGAACCCAACGCTTTGAGCAGATGATGGAGGAGGTGAGCTTCTTAAGAGTTCACTTCCCTAAAGCCCAGTTAGAGTCTCCCAGTCCCTCAACAGGCTCAGTTTCTCTCTCTATGACCAGCTCCTCGCCAGCTTGGAGTTTATGTTTCCTTGGTAGGAAGCAGAGAAAGTTCACCAGAGAGAAGAGGAGGGAAAGAGAGAATTTGAAAGATGGAAAGAGGAGGAGAGGACCAAGTTTCAGAAGGAAATGGATGGCCTGAGGCAATTGTTCCTCACGGAGTTCAAGGACATTGCTAGCAAGAACTCTGCCTTAGAAGGGGTAAGTGAAAAATCAAGGGTTAAAATTCTTCCAATTGAAAGAGGTGCTCAGCTTCCCATGTGTCAAGTATTTAGTTCAATAAGCCTCCTTGCTCTTTCATGTCATCTTAATGCCTTCACATCAGAAAAACAGGCTAGAGGGTGGTGGCAATGCTTTTCATCACTGTAACGCTAAGTGTAGCTCCTGCTTGAACCAGTGGTGAATAAGGATCACGCCAGGACATTTCAGTGTGAGCAAAAGCCTGGTCTGAAATGCCATTGGGGCTCAAACTAATAAAAGCACAGAGATAGGAAATCAAAGGCCCAAGCAGGAGTTGCTGCGCCTACTCAGCTGAGTCATTGGGATTTGGGAGACTGTTGCCTTGCACTAGTTCTGTGCTAACTCAGGCCTTTTTTATAATGTCACTGCATATCAGCTTAACCCCCAAGTGGCTTTCCCTTTGGTGCTCTGAGAAAGGAAAGCAGATATATTGAGTTGGTCAAGGCTATTCCTTGCCACTCCCTGGCATGTGGGTTTTCTCTTGGCTATTTCAGTGGCATGTCTCACTTCATGGACAATCCTAGCACTGTGCACTTAGAGGACTGGCTAATAGTTTGATAAGTGAGCCACAAGTGTCTGCAGTCTGGTCATTTCCCACCAGGTGTCACTGGTAGCTGGTGGAAGATGGTATCTGTTGGTACAATTTGCTCTTTCCTGCCTACTCCAGAAACTGCAGGAGCTGCAAGCCAAAAACCTGGTGGTGTCCAACCTGGGGACCCTGCGGGATGAGGACACTGATGGCAAGCGGCAGCGGGCAATGACCCAGAGAGAGTTCCAGGGCATGAGGGAAAAGATAGACCTGCAGGTGAGGAAAACATCTGATCCATTGCCCACAGTCACCTGTTGGGGACCTCTCTCCTTGAGAGAGATTAAATGAAAGCACGGGGCAGGTAGAAGCCAATAACTCCCCCATCGGGCCACACTAGAGCCCAAATTCAGGAAATCCCTGACACACATACTTAAGTCCAAAAAGCATTGAGGCACATGTTTAGCACGTGCCTATTCCTACATAATTTCCTAAATCGAGGCTGAAATGTATTCTCTGATCCACAGTCAGTTAGGGACATGGGAGTGGATGGGGCCTCCTAGACACTGAGTCCAGCTGCCTGCGTTCATCAATAACCAGAGAAATCCCCCAAACTGACACTGCAAACTCTCATTCATCAATAAAGCAGTCGTCCTCATGTAGTAGAGCTAGGTGTCCTTTGCTTTCTCTGGAACCCTAATCCAACCAGGGGTTTGTTTCACAATGACTCTGCTCTTCCTTTTAGTCTTTTTTTTAACTCTGTGGGAGGTTTATTATAAGTAACATGCGCCTACTTTGTGACCGCCTGTACACAAGCTCACTTGCTCACGCGTCCCTTGAATCATCATGTAGGATCATCTAAACCACTGGGCCAGCTCCTCAGTCAGCTACAACTCATGTGGCTTCATCAATCCCATTATGCCTATTTGAAATTGGTATACAGTAGGTTTCCTGACCAGAGTAATGTTCCCATTTCAGAGTGGAAGTTCATATTCACCAGGGAAGTTCATATTCACCTGTTATACAATCTCAGCAGCTGAAAATGGAGAAATATCTCAGGTATCAACCAAAAGGTTGCAATAGCCAGGGATCACAAAAGCCTAACAACCCCTGGAAGAAGAGACCCCTAGTAGCTTTAAAGTTGCTTTTTCCTACCAATGAGCCTCTTCAGAATACAGTGGCTGCACTCAAAGAGCCAGATATCATGGGGGAAGGAGACATCTGAGTATTGTTAATTTGGGACAAAGTTAATACCAAGTTATGTCCAACTCATGGCAAACTAAATGAAAAGAGAAACAATATGTGTTTTTCATCTCTCAGAAAGCAGAATGGAAGAGGAAGCTGAAGGAGCTGCAGCAGGAACACCAGGTGGAAAAGGAGGAGGTAATGACCAGACACGCTCATGAGGAGCAGAGCAGCTGCCCATTCCTGAGGAGTACAATAAGGTCTTGCTTATGCCATGTTTATGTCCAGGCCACAAGAACATTTTCAGTAGTTTTTCCTCTTTTTTTCCCTCCTTCCTAATTTGATGTGTCAGCAATCTTGTGTCACATCAAAGATGCAGAGAGCTCCATCAGTAGAGTTCAGCCCATCCAGTGATAACAAGGATGCCTGTTGCCTTACATTTGGCACAGACAGAAGTTAGATTTCAATGCCCTGCCTAACTTAACACACAGGAACATTTTTGATTTAAGGATTTGCAGGTTGAAAGCATTAGTATCTCACATAATCACGCCATGTAGTGCAGTACTAGAGAGGAACCTTCTTTCCTTTTCTCTTTCTGCAGTCGCTTTCCTAAGACATAGCTCATGGTGCTTTATAGTAAGGGTAGCACAGAGAAGAAACACTTTACAGAGCAGGTCGAAAACTGATAACAGCAACAACAAGAAAAGGCACTCAAAAAATGAGACTGACTCTTAGGCATAGTCAACAGGAAAGCATCACACAGGGTAGCATCAGTGGTAACAGTGGCTTTGCGCTTTGCCCACGTGCCTCCTTAGATGAGGGAAATGACCATCCACTGACATTTAGAATCATAGAAAATGAGGGTTGGAAGAGACCTGAGGTCACAACTAGTCCAATCCCCTGGTCAAAGCAGGACCAGCCCCAGCTAGATCATCCCTTTGTCCTTTGAATAGCCCAGAAACAGCAGTACCTCCCTTTCACTCACCATTTGAGTATAACCTGCATCTATGGCCCAGAGGGAAAAAAAAAAGATGTAAAGTCTATATAAATATGCCACTGGGTTGGACTGTATAGTGACAATTCAAGGCAAACTAAATATCCAGGTGCTTCCCTCCTTAGCAAAGGGGGAGACAATTGCTCTAAGCTAACAGGGAAGAAAATATTTTGACCACATTTTATACCCAGCGGGTACATTTACACATGCACACTTAATGCACAGTAACTTAGGTTACTGCACAGTAGCTGAAAATAACTGCATAGTATAGACACGCTTCTACATGTGCATGCCCATACTATGCAGTAACTATGGTGATTTATGCCGATTTGGGTGTAAATTTGCTACCTGCATGATGCAGTTAACAAATTTATGCCCGAGTAGTTACTGCACAGAAAGGCCCGTGTAGCGTTACTGCACAGTAACACTGTGTGTGTGTGGACTGTCTTGGGAATAACTTTACTGCACTGTAACACCTGCACATGTAGATGCCAGCTTACAAACCACTTACTGTGCAGTAAATGCATGTGTAGACACTCCCAGAATGTGTTAGTCTCTTAACTCCTCTCTTATCCCTTTCAGTTGAAGATTGAGAATGAGAGACTCCAGGCCTCCCTGTCTCAGGACCAGAGGCTAGCTACTAGCCACTTCCAGCAGCAAAAGGACTTGCTCAGTGCTCGGCTCAAAGAGCAGGCCAGGATCATCCAGGCACAGGAAAAAACGGTAAGATTGCCAGGTTCTCTTGTTGCTGTGTGTGTCATAACCAGTCTAGACATAGATGCTTTATAAGTATGCTGAAGCCTTACAGGAGTGCAGGAGAGGTTTCAAGCTCATATATTAGCAAGCTGTTGGTTCTGCTTCTTAGGGTCATGGGTTCAATCCCTGGTTCAAAAATTATGCAGTATAGGTCAGTTTGGACGCACCTATTCATATGAATATCTGCTTATGACACTGCTGATACTGTGGCAAGGTCTTTGATTTAGGGACAGAAAGAGAATGACGTACACTACATGCACAAAGATAAAGCTATTTCTTTGAAATGCTGACAGTATCTACCTAGGAATTAAGGGCTGAAATCTAAAAGATTTCAAGAGAAAATGAAGGGGAGTTAAGGTACCTAAGGCATCAAAATGCCTTTAGAGCTGGCAGTAGGCATCTTATAGGCTCAATATGATTTGACCTGCTTTCTGATTATTTCCTAACCCTCTGAGGATGTGATGGATGGAATGAATGCCAATTAAAGATAAAATATCACAATTCTGTAGTGACAAAATAAACTGATCTTTGAATGACAGATAACCCATTGTTTTACAGATCAAGATGCTATCGGCAAGGAAAGTTGAAGGTAATATTCTATTGTTTGGGTAAACTGGAGTAAGAATAGGCAAGATTTTCATAGCTGTAACTATGAAAACCATCAGCCATCAGCACACGCAGTCTTTGTCCACTCTTGACAATTTTTATTCTTGTAAATTTAGATGCTGGTTCTGTGAAAAAAAAAAAAAAAAGTAAGAAAAAATGTGTCACTAGCTTGTGCATCTTTATGACACAAGCATCTCATTGTGACTGTAGTGTGGTGTAAGCATGCAATAGAGAGCATTATATTGGGTAGCTAAGGGACTGGTTGCAGCCCAGCCATGACCGAAGACAGCTCAGTTGTGGGCTAACTACCCAAGTGTTTACCCAGTTCCTTGGGAATGTTTTCCGTGACTGAGGTATGGACATACCCAAGAGACGCAAATATAAAATCCAGCAACTCATTTGCATGAAAATAAGGAATTTTGCCATCTTCAGATTTTCTCATTAAAATCTACATTCCCCGTAATCGCAGTGCAGAACAAAGACTGCCCTCCAGACTCCTGCTGGTTGCAGAACTACAGAGAGCCCTGAAATCTGTGCAACTGCAGCCAAGTTTGACTCTCAGAATATAAAGAAACTAAACAGACATTACTAAAAACAAAAATATGTCAGCTTTGATTGCCAAACTCAAGTGAGTAGGGAAAGCCTTCTTGCTTCCTAACACCCTAATGTACCATCAAACCTTGTGAAGAACGCTGGCCTGTTATGTTACTAGTGACGAACGCCAGTGTGTTTCATTGTGTTCATTAGAGGACTGCATTTCTGGAGAGAAGGGAAGTCTCCCAGAAAAATGTAATCAACAGTCAGTAAGGCCCAGACTTTCAAAGTATATAGACCCCGAATCTTCTTTTAAATCATTGGCAGCTAGATAACTGAGTATCTTTGAAAATCTAGCCCTGCATCTCTTATCCTAGTCAAGGATTTTTCTTCTCTGCAGTAACCCAGGAAGTGACCAACGTAGAAGCACAAGAAGAATCCTCTGAAGAAGGTAGATATCACAGCAGTGAAAACCCTTTTCTCTTTGATCACCTCATTCTACGTGTGTGCAAGCGAGGGATTTCAGGACAAAGTAGGCCATGGGTGAGGTCATGAGGGTCAAGTCCATGCCCTCGATCTTTGCTGTTGCATTTCCAAGGCACTATGAGCATAAGGAAAACAACTGGTAGAAAAATGGGTGTTGTGGGGGTTCTTTCCCTGGAAATATCTGATGAAAATTACAAAATTTATTTAAATTCTGCACAGGGCAATTCACTTTTACAGTGCAGCTTCAAGTCCTGAAAAAACCCAGCCAAACCCCATGATATTTCAATTGTGAAACTCTGCTGTGGTACTTCATGGAACTCATAGTTAGGGTGATTCATGCTCCTACTAGCCTTTATAGGTTGGGCTTTATGGTTGGACTACAACTCCCAGGATACACTATGGAAAGGAGAGGAAATACAAGCAGGGGAGGTCATGATGGATCATGGGAGATGTAGTCTGGCATTTCTGGACAAAATGCAGCAGGGTTTACATGACAGTTCGTGAAGCAAGCAAGCAAGCAAGCAAGCAAGCAAAAAAGAAACTCCAGAGAAAGCAGACGCTTTATGTAAAATAATAATACTCAAAAGCCCAATTTTCAATTAAGACCAGACAAAATAAATTCTTCACCAAACCCTAGAAAGGAAGGCTGAATATGTGACACCATAAAAGTGGTATAAGAGAACCCCAGATGTACATACTACATTAGGGTCAACTTCCTCCCAGCAGCAGATTCAGGTGGGCAATGGTGGATGGACCAGCTACTGGGAAAGCTGAGACCAGAGATGAATCAAGGTCCAGAGCCCAGCTTGCAGATTTTTGCCATCATGTTACAACCTCCTGTTTCATGCATTTCCTGCTCATATGACTAGGAAGAAAAAGTTGAGCACATGGCCTGGCTTTAACAGATGCAGCACCATTTTCTGTGAGAAGGGGACCAGTAACCACTAGAAGCAATAATTTGGCACCCTGCTGGCCATTAAAGAAGGCCAGTCCCCTCCTCTGGGGCCTTGAATGGATGGTGGAGGTGGCAGCACCCTGGTGCTGGAGAGGGCAGGGGGAGGGAAAGTCCTAGCACCTGTCCCATCTCTAGCACCTGGTCCATCTTTCCCTAGAATAGTGATCTTGGCCAAGGGTCCTTATAAAGGGAGAAGCCTAATACTCGAGACTGCTCTGGCTTTTTCTGTGACATCAAGGGTTCAGTTTAATCACACCCTGCCTCACAGGTCCTGGATTTTTTTTCCCTGCAGAGCTGGAGGATACACTGGATAGGAAGCAGAGGCTCCTGGAAGCCCTGAGGAGGAATCCAAACCTACTAAAGCAGTTTCGTCCCATTCTGGAGGACATGCTAGAGGAGAAGCTTGAGAGCATGGGCGTGAGGAGGGTAAGCTTCTGCAGAGGGAGAGGCTCTGGGCAGGAGGAGGGTCATCTCCCCATGTCCAGTGCAACCTCTTCTGACTTTGGCTCTTCCAGGGTTTTAAATGTTGGTTATAGATCCAAAAGGAATCAAAACTCATGCAAGAGGTAATATCTTTTGTTAAAACAACTAGATATTTGCAAACAAATTATTTTATTTATTTGCAAGCTTTCAGGCATGCTCCCCCTTCATCAGGCATAGGAGAGAGCAGAGACCATAAAAACTCTCCCAGGTAGAAATGAAAATTCACATTTCACAGGAGAGCTGAAGGTGTAGTAATATCTCCTGTTTAGAATAGTTCATTTTGGCCAGGTTAAGCAAAGAGAAAGGTTGAAAAAGTCTCTTTACCTTGAAGTTGTCTGGTGGCAAGCAGGATGCATATTTCTATATAGTTATAGAGACAGGCACCACTGGTGCATGCAGGGGAGAGGGACAAGGCAGGGCATGGAGAGAAATAGCGCTTTGAACTGTATTTGAGTGGCCATAGCATCCAGAGTCCCCAGGGTATCCCAATGCCCCAGGAGCGGTACAGACATTCCCTGTTTGGAAAAGCTTATGCTCTAAGAAGACAAAGGGAGGAAAGGCAAGAGATTCACAGAGGGGCAAATTGAGACACCCACCACTACACAGAAGGGCAAGGAACAGGTCTCCTGCCTCTGTTCTCAAGCCTAATCCACCATTGCCTCTCCACTGAGCACAGGGGTATAGGTTGTAACCATGTTGATCTAAGGATATAGGCAGGCAAGGTTCTTTGGGTAGATCCTATCTTTTATTAGACCAACTAAAATAGTTGGAAAAATTATTTGCAAGCTTTTGGGTACAAATGCCCTTCATCAGGCTGAGGAAAAGGCTGTGCTGAGCTCACATTACTGCCTTTCCAGCAACAGCCCCTTTCAGTGCAGCCATTCATATCCCAGCTATTCCAGCCCCTCCAACTATAGGTTTGGGGGGGAGGGTTTGTTTGTTTGTTTGTTTGTTTTGTGTTGTTGTTTTTTTTTTTTTTAACTAGGAGGCTTCATTCAAGGGAATGGCTTGGGGAAGGAGGGTGGGACCAAGCAGCCAGTCTCACTGGCCCAAGGGAAATCAGGGGAGTTCTTGCTGTCCAAGTCCTTTTCATGTGGAGCTAATTGGACACCATTCTCTCTGACTCTCCCTGGGTTCTGGGGGATGCGTTTTCACAGCGTAACTGCAGCTGTCTTGTCAGGGCAGTGCAAAGACAATGAACACACAGGCAGCCTAGGGGACTGGGTCTTCACTGGAGACCTTGCCACTGGCGCTTCCTCAAGTCTGAGCGAGCTGTGCATCCAGACCAGACAGCCTTTGTGTTCTGCCCTTTGATTCATTTCCCCCGCTGGGATCCTTGTGGTACAAAAGAAATGCCTTTAATAAAATACAACTGCATTCCATTTCTGTGTCCATCCCGAAAACTCCAGGGGGTAAGGAGGTTGCAACTCATAAGGCAGACCAGGAAAAAGCAAAAACAACCAAGTCCTGGCCTTGCAGACTCCCAGGCTGGCCTGGAACAGGGGCTGAGAGCAACCCTATTCAGCTTCAGCTCCTCCAGGGCTAGCAAGTGTCTTGTGTGCAAGTGACTGAACAGATAGCGGGGCCAGTTCTCTAGGCTGCCACTGAAAGAGGGAACGAGCCCTGTGGGATTACAGTGAGAAGGCCATTGCATCTGTACAATGCAGCTGCTAAAAC
Source organism: Alligator mississippiensis (assembly GCF_030867095.1). Taxonomy (NCBI): domain Eukaryota; kingdom Metazoa; phylum Chordata; order Crocodylia; family Alligatoridae; genus Alligator; species Alligator mississippiensis. Next base: position 32,408,672 of record NC_081830.1, read on the forward strand.
AGCTCTTGCTGCCCACATATACTTCAGAGGTGAGGAAAGTCATGGTGGGGATGGCATATTGCTTTACCTGGCACAGGGTAGGTATAATCTACATACAGCTTAAATTCTAGGGCACGGGTATGTGCCTCCATGGGGTATTAGAAGTGTTCCAGAAGTCACAGTATCAACTACAGTCTTTAGTGTAGACAGAACTTAGAGAAAAATTTAACTGAGATGGCCTGTGCTTCTGGCTTGTGCACTCTTCTCTCCTGAAATACTGCAAAGCAGGAGCCTTCAGGGCAACAGTCTGCACATAAATGACACCTAACCAGTGAATTTCTAAGGGGGGCAGGGGAAAAGGGTACTTATTTGCATGAGAATCTGGTGCCTTTAGAACTGAAGTGTTGCTCACGCTCACTGTGCAGGCAGCTGCGGAGAAATCTTCCTCAACACATCTCAGTTGACTGCAAGCTTCTTGGAACAAGCACAGGTTACACCTTCTGCAGCAGACCCTCTGCTTGGCAAACCCAAAACTAGTCCCTGGCCTCCAAGCAGATTTGCCAGTGATTCCTACCATGCCAGGACCCTTGTATTGCAAAGTTGCACAGGACCCCGAATCATATTCAAGGCAGACCCATGAGCAAGTCTACTTACCCTGATATCTCTTCTCGGGTAGGAATTGGTGCAGATAGCTTGGATTCTGCAGTAGGCACCGGCTGCCCTGTAAATACATACTAGAGCAGAAAAGGGCCAGCATTTAGATGTGGGAGGGCTGAATGCTGGTACCAGGGCATTTGTTTCTTGTATGAGCATCTCCATGCTCTTGTTAGGAAAATCAGGGATTGAATGCCTGAGCCTAGGGAAGAGGATAGAAAAACTCCTGTTGATTCCAGCAGGTTTGTACCTGGGCCTCTAATCTGGACAAAGCTGAGCTTTCTTCTAGATATGATGGGAGCTTTGGGGAAGGCTCAGCACACCACACAAGACAGTGCCAGGAGTTTCGTGGGTTTGTCAGAGGAGGTTGCAATGTTATGCTTTCTGTTTCAGGCTGCAAAGGGGATTCCAGCTCAGACCTATAAAACTCTGAGAGATCTGGTAAGGACTCAACAGCAACAGAAGGCCAAGAAGTTTCCACATCTCCTCAGCTTGAGGGAGAAGTTAATCCAAGATGTCACCTGGAAAGTCAAGCAGCAGCAGAAGGAGGACGATACTTTGCTGCAGCAAGTCTCTGTAATTTCAGGTAAACGCCAGTGTTCCTCTCCTTGGATTCTCATGCTGGGGACACGAGTTCATTCACAGCCTGTTATCATTGTCATGGGCATGGTTTCCACTGTCTGTCAAGCAGCCCCAAGTTCCACTGAGCAGGATGTTGTGTCCAGCAGAAATTAACCCTTTGCATCTGCTGTTTGCACTGCTCACTTTGACTAGGTTGACTGGGCTCCTCTGTTAATGCTCCTTGAAGGGAAAATTCAAGAGGAAATGGCAAAAAAAAAAAAAAAAAAACCCAAAACAAAAACAACCCAGTTCCTGGTCCTGAAATTCTCTTCCCTTTACCAGATATTAGAAAATGCAGAAAGCTGCTTTGTTGCCATCAGCTGGAGTTTCAGGGAGCTCCAAAGGAGAGCAGTGATAGAAAGCCATCTAGCAAGTAACAGAAGCTCAGTGCCACTGCAGAAAGAGTGGGAGGCGGAGGGTGGCTCTTCCACAGCTTTCTGCACCTCTAATTCTGCACTTGTTGAGAACCAAAAACCCCTCAGAGTATTTTAGAGCAGCCAGAAAGCTGCTCTCATATACACTAGTTGCTTTACTCCAGGGGTCAGCAACCTATGACCCACAGGCCAGATCATAGGACCATAGAAAGTACAGGCTTCATGAGCTCATCTATCCATCCCCCTGCTCAAAGCAGGATCATCCCTGACTAAACCATCCCAGCCAAGTATGTCTGTCCATTCTGCTCTTGAAAACCTCCAAGGATGGAAATTCCAGTTTCTCTAGATAGCCTGTTCCAGTGCTTGACTACCCTTATACATCAGAAAGTTCCTCCTAATTTCCATCCTGAATTTTCCTCTCTGCAGCTTGAGTACCTTTCTTCTCATCCTGTCCCCTATGGGCCCTATCTGCACCCTCTCAATAATTTTCTTTCAGGTATTTAAAGACTATTATCAGTGTTCCCTCTCCCACTCCAAGTCTGCCTTTCCCCAGACTAAATATCCCTAGTTCTTTCATCTTTCTCTCATGAGTCTTGAGTCCTAGGCCCCTGAGCACTTTTGTTGCTCGGAGCCAGTCTCTTTCCAAACTGGCCATCTCCTGCTTGAAGTGTGGGGCCCCAAAATGGACACAGTTCTCCAAGTGAGCTCTCACCAGTGCTAAAAACAGCAGAAGAATCACTTCCCTTGATATGCAAATGACACTCCTGTTAATACAACCCAGGATACCATTAGGTGTTTTTGCAACAAAGCCACACTGTTTGCTCATATTCAGCTTATGGTCCACCATAACTGCCGGGTACTTCTCTGCAGCCTAGCCACTCATTCTCTAACCTGTATTTGCGTATACGGTTATTCTATCCCAAGTGCAGGACTTTGTACTTGTCCTTGTTGAATTTCATCTGATTGTGGACCATTTCTCCAGTCTATCCAGGTCATTCTGGATCCCAGCCCTGCCCTCTGACCCAAGATGGGTTATCCCATTCCCCTGCCAGAAAACAATGCCAACCTCTGCCCTAATCTATCGGCTGAGAATCAGTCATGTACATGGGCCTTTTCTTCTTACATGAGGTGGGGGAAGGTGGTTTAGCAATTGATTTATGCCGCTGGAAATTTTCCCCTTAGTAACATTTAGCATACCCTTTCATCTGCTCATTTTGTACATTTTTTTCTTTTCTTACCATAACCCCATTTCCTAAGCAAGATTAACAGCACAGATATATCAAGAACGAAAGCATGCATGCGAGCCAGACAGTTTGAGAATATTTAATGGTTTTCTTTGCTCTCACCATTTTTCATGTCTTTCTAGTTAAAAGCCCAAAGAGCCCTGTGTCACCTCACCAGGTCACATCTTCCAAACCCAAAATGCTACCAGCTGAGCTACAAGCCAACATCTCAGAGACACCCAATTTAACTCCTTGCGGCAAAGTCACCTACCCCCCCAGCTCAACAGAGACACCCAAAATAACACCGCGAAACAAAGCCAGGGGTCCCACCAGCCCTCGCTGTGCTACCATCCTACAAGCCAGGTGAATCCCAACATCTATTCCTATCCTTACCACAGACATTTCTCATACTTTTCCCTTTTCCCTACAACCCTGGAACAGAGCATGAACAACCTTATTCTGTCACTGTTGCTTGTAGAGCAGTGATGCCTAGGTTCCCAAGACATGGACCATGGGTCCCATTGTGCCAGGCTCTTCAAAAACGTAAAACATTTGTAATGGAAGGAATTTAGCCAGGGGAGCATCTGAAGCACTGCTTCACCTGCCCAGCCTCTAAGAGATGCCAAGGCACCTGGCCACCCCCATTAACAAATGACATGACAGAGAATTACGTGTGGATTCTCAGCATCTAATGTGTAGCTTACTTGTATAAAAAGGTTGGTTTGGGGGCTACTCTTTAAAGCCTCACATCAATTCTGTAGTACATGTGGCATTCAGAAAAGAGTGATTTTGGCAATGGCATGACTGGGCTCTGCCTGCCATCTCAGTGCAGTGACTTACGTGAATTTTGTCCTCAGTATCATCAGAGAAGTGCCAGCACCTTCATATTTGCATGTCAGGGAAAAATAATTTCCCCAGCTGCAGGAATGCCTGGTTGACCATCTCTGTCTTTAAGTCATATAAAAACAGTGATCATGATGCCTCTTCAGATAGATCAGTCTATGACTGCATTATTGTCTTGAAGTATATTTGACCTATAATTGCTTCCTCTGCACACTGGCAATGGGCTCAAAAATGGGGAGTGTCATGCTTGGTAGAGCTATCATTTTTCCTTGGATGTCTTCCCCCTGACTGAGGGAATAATTCAGGTGGTTTCAGGCTTTTGGAGCACTGGAGAAATAAGTAGAGAAGTGCTTGAAGGACAAGCATGGAGAGACCATGCAGCTTAGGCAAAATGAAGATGGGGTGGGAGGAAGGGAAGGTGATAAGAGATGATAGCTGGTCTTTAGTACAGAGGAGCTTTAGTTGTATTGGGTCTGAGGACACGAAACAACAATGAGCACATGCTCACTCTAGGATGCAAGAAGTGAGCTGAGGGATTTTTAAGGGAGGCTGGACAGAGTCCAAGCAGTGGACAGGGTATGTGCATTTTGAGCAGAATTTTGGACTGGTGGAAAGAGAGGTCACATAGGAAGAACTGGCAATAGGCAACCCCTCCCTCTTCTTCCTGGCTGGTGGGAAACAAAGTAGGAACTGAAGGTTTTTGGGGACTTCGACAGCCCACCCCTGCACATGATGCTGTGCTGAGCTGCATGAACAGCTGCTTTAAGTACAGGTGAAATAGAAGAGGACAGTTGGCTCATGTTTCCTCCTTTTCTCCTGGTTGGCATTCAAGTTTCAGAGATTTTTGTACTAAAACTTTCTGTTTTTTTCTGTACAACCACCTAGCCAGTGGCTGAAAGTGCTATCAGCTTGTACTTAGAGAGATGGTTTAGGTGTCCTTATCACCAGTGGCCCAAGATTTCTATGACCCCACTTCTCAAGGCACTCTTCTCCCCCTTTCTCTGACATTTCCTTCTTTCACTATCTATCCCTCAGCACCCCACCTTTTAGCTCTGAGGAGGAGTCTGTGGGGGACCACTCCAACCTTCCCCCAATGAAGGTGAGACATCCCATGAACATGCAGCAAGTGCAAACCCCTTCCAGAATGACACATCATGATGCGAGTGAATCGGACTGGTCTGATATAGAGTCCTCAGAAGAAAAAGCCAGTCCAGTGATGGTTCTTTCAGCTGGAACAACTCCTTCAGGTCAGTCAGTACCAAAATAACCATCATTGGGTGCATCTACACATGTTTTTATGCATGCCTAAATTTAATGCACATTTGCCTAATGTGCACTAAGGCGATTTAGGCAGGCATCTACACATGTATGCGCTAAGGCATATTAATGCAATACACAGACTGATTTGGGATAAAGTTAGTCCCAGGTCAGTCAACATACACAGCATTAATGCACCTTAGCTCATCTACATGTACATTAAGGCACTTTAGCTATTCGTGCCTAAATTTGATGCCTGCTTTTGATACCCGCATTAGCCATTTTTAAGGTGTATTAAGGGCACACACATGTAGACCTGCACCCTTTATGTGCCTTAGAAATGGCTAATGCACCTTAAATTGGCACGTGTAGACATGCCCATCTACTACCAAACTGCTGAACAGTTAAGGCCAAAGATCTCTACTGTAGTTGATGCCTCAATGGTATTAAAAAAAAAGGAAGCTCAAATAGCTCAAATCCAATTCCAGCTCCATGTTCTCATAGCTTGGGTTGAGAAGCATATTCCACCTACCTTCTCGCTCACCATATGCACCAAAGCCCAGAAACTAGACATAGCTCACTGTGTCATGCTAAACTGGCTACTAAGCCACTCCCAGGCTCTCTGTCATGAGAAACTTCCTGAGGATTGCTCAGGACTGCACCAAACTGACTACAATGCCTGATATTTGGGGTTTGTCACTCCCAGAATAGGAGGCTGGGGGTAGGACATGCTTCTGGATGGTGCCCTGGGCTCACCTTGGAGGGTAGCATCGAGATACCCAGAGAAATGTTTATTTTTATTATGTAGTTATTCCCTTCTGGGAACATCAGAGCACAGGCCAAACCAAGTCCACTGATGTTAGAAAAATGAGTCAGGAAGGAAGAAGCCCACCTATTTCCCTCTCGCTGTGAATCTCAATGAACCATCTAGCTATCGAATCACAGAATCATAGAGGAGCGGGGCTGCAAGGGACCTCTGGAGGTCAGCTAGTCCAACCCCCTGCCTGCGTTGGGATCATCCCTGTCCAAACTGTCCTGTACAAATCATTGTGTAGCTTATTAGCAAAACTACATGGTCAACCCTGGCATAACACAAAACATAACACCCGAACCTGCCACAGGTAAAGCGGTGGGGATAATGACAGCCAGTGCCCTCTGCTGCAAGGCTTGTTAAAATAGACTCAAGAGAGCCAAGGCAGAGGGCCATACCACACATTACAAAGGAAGGCAAAACCACCACAGTCCATAACAATCTAACCATAGGATAAAATTTCTTCCTGACCTCAAATATGGTGATCAGTCGGACCTTAAGGGTAGAGGCAAGCCCTTCTAGCTGGGAACTTCTAGGTTTAAGTCCCAGTAGGAGCACTGGCACAGCCCAATCAATCCATGTGGAACTGATATTTACTGTGTGACTGCCTGGTCTTGGACTCTCATTCTAACCAGCTCTGCTCTGCATAGGGACACGGGTGGCTGCAATAGCGAAGAACCTGGAGAGCACACTGAACATGACAGCAAGGAAGCCTGCTGGTGGGGTGAAGCTCCTCCCAGCCCAGAGTACTGACTCTCCAAAAGCCAGTCATTTGGCCAAGAAGCTTCAGGTATCATGGGCAAAAGTCATATTGCTAGAGAAAGCCGTGCAGCAAGAGGGAAGGGTCTGTCTTTTCCCAAACCTGGCCTCTGGTATTCAGGAATGCAACAATTCAGTGTGGAAATCACCATAGTCCCAAAATACTTCCCAATAGAGATCACTTTATACTCAGTGTTTCAAAACCAACAAGGCATTGGTATGGGAAAGAAAACCGTAGAGCCTGCAGACTAGGGAGGATGAGCATGTGCTCTGCTCTGAGCTGATGATTTTCAATTAGACAGGCTCAAGGCCAGTTCAGACAAATCTGGGTTTCCCCATTTGAGCTGTTTGGTTGAGCCTCCTGGCTACAAAGCCAAAATATCAAGATGTGACTTTCCCTTCCCACCACGCCACCCTGCAGTCCAGCTCTACCATGTAAACAAAGCACGTGGGAAGTAAGTAACATGGTGTGTGGGAATGAGACTAGAAGATGTGTCCCAGATCAGGTACATCTTTCTGGGTGGAAGAGGGGATGGAAAGAACTTTTCCGAGAAGAGAGGAGAATTTGTCCCAGCCACTAGTAAGAGACATCCTCATCGCTTGAGAGAACTTGTACGTTACAGTAGTTGGCATAGGGAAATGAAGAGGAAAGATCACAGGTGAGCTTCCATCAGCCCCAAATGTTTAGAGAGCATAGAAAATTGGTTTTAGTGGCATTTTGAAAACTGTCCACACCTGTCTTAAAATTAAGTACAGAAGGCCCACTAGTTAGGTGGAATTATTTGATATAAATTCATAGTTCGTATAGACAGTCTCTGCTGAGAGGGGCTGTAGTTGCCCTTAAAGTCTCCAAAGATATGCCCCCTTATCCAGTTACAAAGTAACTCCTTTCTAATATTCATCCAATCACAGCTCTTGAAAAAAATGGAAATTCACATAGTAGTAGTAGCAATAGTAGTAACACGCAACTGTCAATCCTTCTGGATCATGGTGTATGTGTGAGAGGTCACCCAGACCTTCACATTGTAGAACCCCCCCATAAAATGAACAGGAAGCAAATGAAAAAGCCACCTCTGGAACATCACTAGAGATAACTGGAATGACACAATGGCAAAACTGTTCATCTACTACGATGGGACATATGCACACATAACCATGGTTTATATGGTAGCATCATTGGAGTCAAATTGCTTTTTAAATTACTTTTCCTAAGCAGTCCCCACCAAGTGTACCAATGTGTACCGATTTGCAACACATGAATATAACTAAAAGTAGAATTATATCAAATAGTGATAAAACATGTGCATCTAAATGTAAGATGGCCACAAGATGGTGTCAAGGGACCAGTAATAAACAGTCCCAATCAAATGACTATTGGAGGTTTCTTACTGAAATGGCAAAACAACCCGCAAACACTCCTCATAGGCTGAGGGAATGAATCAAGTTCAAAATAAGGCAAAATCTTTCCCAGGAAAAGAGACAAGTATTGAGATTTGGGGATGAACCAACACAAGGCCCACGCCATGGGTAAAGAGGGTTCCTCTTGAAAATCCAGCTGCAGCCCTGGGTTTTTAGTTCACTCAAGGAAAAGGAGCTGAAATAGGAAAAGTTGCTGTGCAATGAAGGAAAAGCCATTGGTTTTATTCCATTAGAAGTTAAACCACAAGTGAAGGTCAGTTTTGTACAGCAATGTAGGGAACAGAGACCAGAGACCAGAGAGCACAAGTTGCTGCTCAGAAATAGATTTCAGGAAGACTTGATGGAACTTAATCAACGTTCTCCCCAGTTGTTTTCAGTTTTGCCATTGCATTAGTACTTGATACTTTTGATGCATTTCCATCAGCTTTCTTTACTGCCTCTCCCAGACCTTTCAAGTCAGGACTGGGTGCCTGTATAAAAGAGACCCAATAGTGGCCAAATGTTTTGGGAGATGTGACCCCAGAGAAGCCCTACTTTCTCCCTGAGTGCCTCTCTGCTCCCTGCCTGATCTTCCACTCTGCTCCCTACTCCCCCTCCCATCAGCTGTGTGCCAAATACAAGGGCTGCCCTTGCTGTTTGCATGGCCAATGTATGTCAAACCCTTGCTGTAGCTGATGGCCAAGACATATGCCTTGTGTACAGGAGTGGACACCCACAGAACAGGAGTGAGTAAGAGCGATGTACTGCACAAGGGCAAATCTAGGCACAGCATAGAAGCAATATAGATGTGCCCCATAAATGTTATTGCTGGGCAACAGCCAGCCCTGCCTTGAACTGGGAATTGGTGGGGAGCTGTGCAAGCAAACCAGTAAGGGTGCCTTTTATACATTAGATGCTGGCCAATAAGAAATGTTGAGTACTTTAAAAGTGCTTGTAGGGGTACAAAGAAGGAAAACATTGCACTAACCTTACCTTAGCCCCAGCATTTCAACACGGTACATTGTGAACAAGGACGGTGCATAGTCATACTCACCCCATTCCCTAACTCCTTCTTCTTCCTGTTCCCTGTATAGTTTGTAGATGAGGACAGTGATTTGGAGATCTCCTCCTTTGAAGAAATCACTGAACATCTGGATGCCATGAGTCAGACAAAGATGCCACAGCAGCTGCCCCCTCAGGCTGCCGTGCGGCGCAGCGTGGATTCAGCAGGATCCCAGGCCACCAGCGTCTGGAGCTCCAGCAGCACAAAGACTAGAGGCTGGTGATCCCCTTCTCTTGATAGGAGGTAGAAAGCAAAGTTCGCTGAGCCATGTTGTGGAGCTGACAAAGCAAAGCAACTGGTGGTAGAGCAAAATGCTGACATGGCTGGGGACGGTTTTAGTTGTTCTAATAAAATTACCACATCCAGCCAAAGAACCTTGTCTGGGAATGGTTAGAAAATTTTCTTTGAAAACAAGGAAGGCGAAATCACCACTGGAGGGCTCCATACCCCAACAAATTTGCAGGGGCGGCACTTAGCCTGGACTCAGGAGGCTGCCGGAAGCTCCACGGGTGTCAGCAATAGTGGGCACAGGGTTTAGATTGGATCAAGCAAGTACATTATCCAAAGCAAACTCTAGAGCTTAATGGAGCCCTGTCAAATAAGCAGAAGGAGGCTGATTCAGCACCTTGTGCTGTTATCTGTATGGGAAGTGTAACCTTTATCCCATCCAAGCAGTAGCATTTTGCACCCTTGCTTTGGGCGTGTGTAAGATAAGCAAAGTGAAGCCCCGCAGAGAATCAGCCCAGTGGAGCCGTTAGCTGAAAAGTGTGGGAAACTCATGCAGATCTGTGGGAATTGACATCCCAGACTCTGCCCAAAGATACGCAGTGAGGTTCTGCGGCATTTCGTAGAGCCTCCGCAGCTACACCACAAGGACACAGTTGGGAGTGGTTATAGTCAGCAGCAGTATGGCTTGCAGCTGGGCCTCATAAGGAGCACAGGGATGCAGGCACCTTCATTTGGTGAAGAGACTGTGAAGAGACCAGTCGCCTTTGCAGTCCTTCCCCTTCCCAGAGTGTAGGAGATCGCTTCAGACTGAACATAAGGAAAAACCTCTTTACAAGTCAAGTGCTGAGGGTCTGGAACAGGCTCCCTCCAGAGGTGGTACAGTCACCCACCCTGATGATCTTCAAAAAGCGTCTTGATGTCCACCTTGCTGGAGTCATCTGACCCCAGCCGTCTTTCCTGCCCAAGTGCAAGGGGGATGGACCCAATGATCTTGTAAGTCCCTTCCAGCCACTAACATCTATGAATCTGTTCTCAAGCTATCTAGAAGAACAGAGACCCAGTGACACTACACAGTGTTCCCCTAGCACTACCTGGCGCAATACAGCAGAGCCTACCGATGGCCATTCCTCAACACCACAATCTGGACCACATCTTTACTTTTTAGGGTCAGAATGAATGAATACTGTATACCAATATGCAAGTAATAGACCATCCCATGCCAGTGCTATCTCCTCACTCACCTGAGGATATTTTTCACAGTAGTTTCCCAAAGTCATGATGTATTTCAGCAGATGCCAAAGTGTTAACTAGGTTCCACTATACATAATCCAGCTCCTTTGTTTAAAAAAAAAAAATAACTGCAGCTGCCTTGTTTTGTTCTTCTAATTCAGAGCATTTTTCCTGCAAACCTCCAGAGTCTGTTCCTCCCAGGAAAATATTCACTGCTCAGCATCTACACAAGACACTGACTGCGCAGTAGCATCGCGTGACATGATGCTACCGCACAGCATCACCAAAAAGCCATTCGGGGATGCTACTCTGCAGTAATTCCAATTACTGCACAGTCATTTAGTACTGGTGTATACAAGTAGTAAATAACAGCACGGAAACAACTGCGCAGTCAGCATCTCATGTAGATGCGGCCTATGAGACCCAGTCATCAAAGCCCTTTTAATCAACTCTTTCAAACAGCTCTTTGGACTTTTAAAGAAGTTGATCATTCAGACTTTAAGAAAGTTAAAAGCAAATTTCACTATATTTTCACTATATTTCATGTTTGAGTCTATGTTATTTACTGTTCTATTTTATAGGGAAAAAAATCTTTGAAGTTAAAATGTTACATATCTGGTTCTTTATGACCATGGATGTGTAGCAGATTCTCAGTTTAGGAAAATGGAAATATGATTTAAATCTAAAATAATATCACTGAGCTTTCACCAAAATTACATGCCTAGTGTGTAGCCAACTGTCTCAAAACATGTAACGCGTGAGTGCGTGTGTGTGTGCGCGCGCACACGCACGTACGCGCTTGTGCATTTTTAACATGGCTGTATATTTCACACATCACTTTAAAATCACACACTAATTAATGTCCCTGTTTTAATGAAGAATTGTAAATTATGTGTATTATTTATTATACCAGCAGTACCATAGCTGTGCAAGATACTTTACAGCTAATTTAACAGTCATTATCCTTATTGTTTGCTCATGATCACAATGATGTTAAATACTTTGTTCAATAAAACATGCTTGTTTCAGTGATTTTTTTCTTTTTTTTTTTTATAGGCTCTTCCCTGCTCTAGGGCAGAGCTGGTATTGGGGGAAATGAACTGATAGGGTTTCACCTAACACGTGCTACAATAATATAACTAATTCCAGGTGCTAGGTTGGACTTCACCTTACCAGCATGACATAAGAGAAAGCACACACAGAAGGAAGAAAAATCCAGTTTCTGAGCTGTGACAAGGAGGTCTCAAGCTGCCACTCTTGCCACTCTGTTATCATTATTGATCCCCCATCTCTGTGGGCCAGAGCTGTATTGTTACCCAGCACGTCCACAGGTGGCAGATAGCAGACTAATCTTCAGGGAAATAAGCAGGGATAACTCTGATGAATAAGCAGTCAGACCAAGCAGCAGCAGCACCACCACCAGGATATGTTGAGGACAGCAGATGGAAATGCATGCTTGCTCCTCAAAAGCCACATATATCCTTTGACAGTGTTGTGACATGGTGAGTACAGGTTGCCACTATAATAAGCCTGTTCGACCCCCAGCCATCGGTCCACAAGTTACAAGAGGTTGTCTAGAATTTGGACAAGACAGGAGTGTGATTTGTCAGTTGTAACTGTGACTGAGCAGCCCTCTTTGGGATCCACTCTGCTCATCCCACATAGGAAGGGAGTTAGGAAAGGTGCCCTAAACACAGCTTGTCTAATACAGTATTCTGTATTTCTTCCTGACTGGATAATCACATCCAGTGGGATCACCTTTACTGCTCTCGAAAAAACTAGCAAAGATGCACCATCATTTTTGGGACCTGGAACATCAGGACCCTGATGGACAGCCCTAACAGTGAATGCCCAGAGTGCCGCCCTGCAATTGTGGCCCAAGACCTCAGGTGACGCAGCATTAATGTAACTGCACTGCCTGAAACCTGGCAAGTGGGAGATGCACAGCTCAAAGAATATGGAAGTGGCTATACCTTCTTCTGGATGGGTAAACAGGAAGGAGAACACCTTCACGGAGTTAATTTTGCCATTAAGAGTGAACTCATAAACCAACTCAATGAGCTCCCTATCAGAATCAATAAGCACCTCATGATTCTCTGTTTTGAACTGGTGGAGAGCCAATATGCCACTGTCATCAGCACATATGCCACAACCCTTGATGCCACTGGTGAAACCAAGGAGGAGTTCTATGCCAACCTTGACCAACTCCTTTCTGACATTCAGGAGGCAGACAGGCTTATTCTTCTTGGTGATTTCAATGCAAGAGTCGGAAGGGATTCTAACCACTGGAACAGAACCATTGGCAAGGAAAAAGTAGGAAAGGCCAGCTCCAGTGGCATCCTCCCATGGGCGACTGGTGCCGCCTTGGTCAGGGGCAAGGGGGCACATGCCTCTCCAGTGCCCAGTCAATGACCAGGGAGGGGGTGCACCCCCGCAGCCAATCTCACCGACCGGCCAAATGCGCTGATCAGGAAGCGGCTGCAGCGCTACATCCGGCACTCCCACTCCCTGGCTGGTGCTTGCAGAGGGGACACCAGTGCTACCACCTGCCCCTGCAACCCATCATCACCTAAGCAGGGAGCGCAGCCTGTCAGGAAGTGCACCAGCACTCTCAGGGGGTGCACATGCACCCCTACGCGTCACCACAGCATCCTCCTCCTGACCAAATGCACAAAACATGGACTCATCACCACCAACACCCTATTCCACCAGAAAAACAGGCACAGGACAGCATGGCAACACACACAATCTAAACATTGGCACCTGATTGACTATGTTATTGTCCACGCCCAAGATCGCAAAGACGCTCTGCATCACCCAACCTATGCTAGGAGCTGATGATTGCTGGACCAATTACTGCTTCATCCGCTCAGTTATATCACTCAAACTGACTTCCAAATGACAGCTGCAGCAGAAGCAATGCCAATGGAAGATCAACGTTGAAAGACTCAAGGACCCAAGCAAGTGAGGCCTCTTCCACCAGTGCAACAAAAAACCTGTTCATTTCCAATCAACGACAATAGGAGAATGTCAGCAGCATGTGGGGTGCTCTCAAGGCCACCATCATCAGTGCCTGGGAAGAGACACTTGGATTCTCTACCAGGAAAGATCACAACTGGTTTGATGAGAACGACCTGGAGACCCAAGAGTTGACTGATCACAGGTGCTAGGCCTTTTGTGTTTGGCAAAATAACACCAACTCCAAGCAAAAAAAATGACTCTCCAACAAGCCAAGGCAGAGGGCCAAAGAAGGACCTGTGATATGAAAAACAAATGGTGGGAAGACAAGGCTAAGAAGATTCAACATCTTGCTGACATCCATGATATGTGAAGTTTCTTCAGTGCCACCAATGCTATCTATGGTCAAAGCACTCAAGGACAGTCCCCTTCAGACGTAAGGATGGAGGACATCTGATCAAGGAAAGGGGAGCCATCAATGCCCATTAGAAGGAGCAACAATCGAGACTGTCATTGATGAGAGTGACTAGGTGTTGTGGGATAGAGTTGAAAACAGAGATGATCCCAGAATCCCTCCAACCCATGACAAGGTGAGGAAAGCCATCAAACAGATGAAGAACAACAAGGCATCTGGAGCAGATGGAATCCCCACTGAAATCTTCAAGCAGGGGGGAGAGCAGCTCAAATCACAGATTCATGCCCTCATCTTAAGGATCTTGAATTATGAAGAAGTCTCAAATGACCTCATGATTGTGACAATCTTCAAGAAAGGACAGAAGTCTGCTTGTGGAAACTACAGTGGGATCGCTTTGCTGTCCACCACAGAAAAGATCATTTCAAAAATCCTCCTGAACCATCTTTTTCCACTTGCTGAAAAGCTCCTCCCAGAATCTCAGTGTGGGTTTAGGGCATCAAGAGGTACAACTGACATGATTTTCAGAGCTCACTAATTGCAGGAGAAATATCAGGAACAACATAAGCCTCTCTACATTGCCTTTCTTGACCTCACAAAAACTTTCAACTCTGTCAACTGAGAAGTGCTGTGGAGGATCCTTCTGAAGTATGGATACCCACTGAAATTTGTCACCATTCTCTGCCTGCTCCATGATGGTATGCAAGCAGTGGTTCTCAGTAATGGGTCTGTCACAGATCCCTTTGAGGTTAAGAAGGGAGTTAAGCAAAGCTGCATTATCACTCCAACACTCTTCTCAATATTACTTGCCATGATGCTACATCTGACCACCAGCAAGCTTCCAAGTGGAGTGGAGCTAAATTACCAAATGGATGGTAAGCTGTTTAACCTCAGCTGACTCCTAGCCAAAACCAAGACCACCCCAACCTCAATCAATGAGCTCCAGTACGCCAATGATGCTGTAGTGTGTGCTCATTCGGAAGCAGACCTTTAGGAAATCATCAACGTCTTTATTGAAGCATACAAGAAAATGGAACTGATGCTTAATATTCAGAAGACTAACATTCTTCACAAACAAGCTCTGAATGAACAGTCCCCAGCTCTGGTAATCCAGATCCACAGTGAGAGTCTGGAGAATTCTGAGTACCTCAGAAGCCATTTCCTGTAGAAGGCTGACATCAGCAAAGAAATCCAACATCACCTTAAATGTACAAGTGCAGCCTTTGGACACCTGAAGAAACAGGTGTTCGAAGATCATGGCATCAGATTTCAAACAAAGCTCACAGTTTATCAAACAGTTGTGATCCTTACTTTGCTGTCCTGAGCTAAGACATGGACAATGTATAGGAGACATCTAAAGTTGTTGGAGAAGTACCATCAATGCTGTATGCAGAAGATCCTCTGAATCCAGTGGGAAGACAGATGCACCAACATTAGCATCCTCCTGCAAGCAAACACCAGGACTATTGAGGTGATGATCATCCAACATTGACTTCACTGGGTCAGCCATGTCATCTGGAGGTTCAACTCCAGACTCCCGAAACAAGTTTTATTGTCCCAGCTCAGCCTAGATGTATGCTTAAGAGGAGAGCAGAAAAAGCACTTCAGGGACAACCTCAAGGCCAACTTGAAAAAAATGCAACATTGGTGTCACTTCATGGGAGATTATCACCCAGGACTGCCCCAAATAGAGGAAGAGTCTGCTGCAGGAATCTCAGTACTTTGAAACCTCACAACAACAGGAGATGGAAAAACAGGAGTGGCAAACACAGCACGTTACGGACCAGATCAAGAATCCAGCACCCCCACCCTACATGGAAACACATGTCCGAGCTGCAGTAAAGTCTGTCAATCTCAGGCCTTATCTTTGAACACACAGCTAAGACAGTCATGGAAAGCAGTCATCCTTGACTGAGAAAGATTGCCAAAGAAGAAGAATGCTATGTAATACAGTGAATTTAGCTCAAAGCCTGTCAATTGTACTAGGAGCTGTACAAACCCATAGGAAGAGACTCTCTCTGAAGATCTTCCCTCTCTAAGGAGACAAGCTAGAAGTGAAGGGCCTTACCTAAGACCATGTATCAGAACACTGGGAGAGCTGAGTATAGAAACTAGTTGCCTACAATTTTGTTATAGATAGCAAGCGGAGAAGATTCATGATACAAGCACAGGCACTCAGTCTGTTCAGGATACTGAATTTATTGAATATGTATGTAAGCAATACAATCTACTAAAGAAATCACGCTTCTATAGCTTTGCTGTCAGAGCAGGTCCTGTGAATTGATCAGTCTCCAAGGATGCTCTGGGATTCGCACATGCCAAGTTGTCATCTTGGCAGCAAGTCCACCTGGTATCTCATCTTCATACATTGTCTTTTCATATGTGTATATATGCGTGTGTGCATATGTGTCTGTGTGTGTGTGTGGGTATGAAAATATATATATCTCCCATTTTTTCTTTGCGCTTCTACAGTACTTTTCCACTTCTTTTGTTTCCAATCTCACTTAATACCTTTCCCCATTTCTACTTTGTTGTACTTATGCTCGCAACTCATAGTCAGCTTGTGACTGGCCTATATACAGACGGATATAACCATAATACTGTATGTTCAAATGTGATATTCTATTTTGCTGATACAGCAGTCACCATGACCTGACTCACAGTTATTGTGTGCATCACACAACCATCCAGCTAAAATGCCACTATATAAAGATCCAGCAAAGAGTCTTAATAATGACGCTTAGATTGACAGCCATTTTGTTACAGGGATTCTAAACCAGTTGTTCTCATGAACTTGGCCAACAGATGGTGCTTTGTAACCATTTTGGCATGTTAGACTCTGCAGAAAAATAAGGCAGAAGAGGAAGGAGCCACCAAAAAAACAAACAAAAAAAAAAACAAAAAAAAAAACACACACACATGGAAGGAAGAAGAAGGTTTCAAAAGTATCATTTTCAGGGTTGTGCCCAATACAATCAATAGGCAAACCCAAACTCTCTCAAAAACAAGAGCAGGAAGAGCTGCAGCCATGGTTAGTGACTGAGCTAGGGATGGTGTAAACACAAAACATGATAGAGGGGTTGCTGCTAGCTGACTTCCAGATGACCTGTTTCCTACGCATGCTGGGTGGGAGGTTAGCATGACATTGTGGTATCATGGTAGAAGTCTACAAGAGAATTGAGCTGTGAAAAATACTCCCCTTTCTACTAGACACTGGAAATTTATTTACCATCCATAGGCCACTGTTATTCAATTAGTCCTCATGTAGAGTATGGTTCTGTATTAATTAAGCATCATTATAGCTGAGGTATGCCTCAAAAGAAAATAAATTAGGTACAACCTGGAGAAGTAATTTCCAGCTCTGCAAAGAATGCATCGTAAGGTTTTAAAGAGCATGCTGGACAAAAATAGCTGATTTTGTCAATGTGCGTGGATGTTGTCTATATTTATCTTTTTCCCTAGGCTAGCAGTAAAAGGGTATTTTATAGCAAGTGGTGAACTCAGTATATTGCAATCACTCTCAGTGTCGTTCTACAGAAGAGATTTCTTTAGGCTGGTTGAAAAATTTCCACTGAGGCTGTATTTTGATGGAAAATTGGTTTTGAGCAAATGAAATTTTGCAAAAACAAAAAAAAGAAAATTTGTTTGCTTTTTTCCAGAAAAATGTTGATTGTTTAGCAGGGGGCGAGGGGGAAGAATTGGCCCCAGGTGAAAATTATGAGTCAGAAACTGAAACTGAACTGTTCTCCTCTCTGGACTGGGTTCCCCACTTAGACTAAAATCATAGAATCATAAAAAATGTAGGGCTGGAAGGGACCCCAGGAGGCCATCTCATCCAAACCATCTGCTCAAGGAAGGCATTGTTCCTAGCTAAACCAAACTGACCTAGACAAGTGTTGGTTGAATTTGTTATTAAAAACTTTGGGAACAAACCTTCATGCATAACTGCCCGAGACATTTAAAGCACGCTTTAACTTCCTCCAAGTGAAGCAAGGGGATGAGGGCACCGTGAATGCCGTTCCACTGCAAAGACAGAGCAGTTTGGTGAAATATACTGAAAAGATCTGAGGAAGAGGACCACATCCACTGCTACAAAGAAAGGCAAATCCTCCCTACAGTTCATATGAGTCTGATCACAGGGTATAATTCCTTCCTGATCCCAAATCTGGAAACTGGTCTGAACCCAAAACCTCACTAAGGCACCACGGCCAGGAGGTTTCTGGCATGATGACATGACAAAGACTCAAGCAGAGAAAACATGATGTTGAAGAAGTCCGTTTTGAGAGACTGAGTCATGGAGGAGATCGGTGGGCTGAAGCACTGAAGTTACAAATTCTTTGAGGTATTATGTATTACTTTAGTGTCATAAGTTTCGTTTTCTGGGATTTAGGAGCAAACGTGGGTTTTTTCATGAAAAAATTAAGCCAAAATGATTTTCCTTTTGGTTTTGATGAAATTTTCTGCAGAGAAGCACTTTTTCACCATCTTTGATAGAGATTTCCATGTAGCTGCTCACTGTGATGCAAAATTCAATAGTGTCTTGGCAGGCCAGTGGCTGGTTTATTGCATATTAGCATCATCAAATGTGCTTGACACGCTACACAGTGATAATACCCAAGAGAAATAGATGTGAATTCCCCCCAGCACATGGATTACTGACTCCAAGGAAATAAGAATAAGAATAATAAAAAAAAAAAATTGCACAGCCTAAGAGGGAGTTCAAAAGTGTGGGCAGGGAATCTGACTTTGAATCAAGTTGAAATACAGAGAGAGGTGTCTTGGCAATTCCTTCACACAAAGATTTTTTTGTAACAGCATTAAGAAAACAAATTCAGCTTCTCCCGCAAGAGAAACAGAAAGGAACAAAAGCTTAATCCAAAATGAATTTCCCCTTTTCTGTGAAGATGAGATCCCAAAACAACAGAAGACAATGAAACTATGTAACAGCAAATACAACTGGGACTCTGGCAGGCCAGCCTTCTGCGCGCAAAAACCTTGCATGCAAATTGGAGAAGCCGATGCCTGGTGCGACTAATGGACTGCTTTTGAGCATTGTGCTTTGGGTCACAGCTCAGTGTCAGAGGGGGCAAACCATCTCCTTGGTATCTCTGCCCCTGGCCTTCACCTAGTATAAGTCAGTGTAGTTCTACATCTAGTCCCTTATTTTTTTAGTGGGATTGTTTACTCTATACCATGTTGCTTTATATTCTAGGATGGTGGTGAGAGCCCCAGGAGAAGTTTCTGGCTCTCAGTCTTTAGATAAGAACTAGGGGGCTCAGCAGAAACAATTAGGGTTTGAGTTGCAAAAAGACGCTGTGGCCAAAAAGCTAAGTTCTGCCAGAAATCCAACCCCGCAAGGCTTAGGGTCTGATCCTGCTTCCAAAGAAGTGATTGGCCAAGTTCTCATTAGCTTAAAGGGTGTGATATCCAATAGTCGCAAATACCATATTGTCTCACATACAGTATTACCCCATATAAGACACGCACCTGGTTTTTAGAAGGCTGAATGTAGAAAAAGGATTTTCCCAGAGTCATGGCCAACTATGTGACAGAGTATGTCCTCCTGGAAACATACACAGTGCCCAGGAAGTGTGGAATCAGAGGAGATCCTCTGGGTGAGACAGAAAGTAGCAGGAGCTTCCTGCTGGGTAGGTTAGGCACAAGGGTAGGCCCCAGACCCTTGCAAAGGCAGTAGCAAGACTGCTCGTTCTTTGCTGTAGCTAATTTTTTATATAAGATCCTGTTAATAAAGCATTGTTTCTACATCACAAGCCTCATCAAGATGCTACCAGTGGCTAACTTGGAACCACAGCTGACCCAGCTTAGACTTGCTTTGCAGAAGGACAGGGTGCTGATTCCCTGTTGCTTGACCTACACTAATGTCACTGAAGATCTGCTGGCCTAACAGCAGAGTAACATAGTGAAGACTCCAGCCCAGTGACACATGCCAGGCCCCAGATTTGAGAATCAAAGGTTAATCCACATAAAGCAACCCAACCTCAACACGAAGCTCTCATCTTCAGCACCCAACTCCCAGGCTGCGATCCTAATCCCTGCTTATATTTGATTAGGGGCATCCTCTTCAGAAAAAGTCAAGACAGCAGCATTGTCTACCCCAGCAGCTGAGATGCCTCTGAGTGGCTGGGGATGGATGAAGAGGTCCTTTTCTGTCCTGCCATATAATGCCATCAGCAGGCATTGGGCTTCTGGGCCTCCACAACAACAGCCTTAAAAGGACTGGGTCAGGCCCTTCCTGCAGCTGTCATCTCAGGCTTCCTGCCAACACAGGCAGACGTCACCATAGTGTTTACACTGTGGTCACAAGGGTTAGAAATGAATAGTTTCTTTAAGTGAAAGCTGAGATTCTAACACAATTACTGGGCATGGGCCGACAGTATGTATGCCTTAATTTATTTTCGTCCCTTTGGCTGTATCAACCTTGGGATGCTACCATAAATATGCATATCTGGCCATGCCCCTCTATCTCAGCCATCAGTCAGTCCCATACTATTCCAGTTGTTGGTCCACCCCTTCATACTTCTCTACAAAGGCCCTTATTACCTTATGCTACGTACACACACAACTTCTTTCTAAGCCACATCTCCCAACTATTCCAATGGGCTCTCACTTCTGTCCCTCAGTCCTCCCTGTTCCAGCAGGCCATTGCTTCTGTCTACACTCATATTGCTCTGCTGATGCCCCCGCATCCCAGCCTACCAACTGCCTCCCTCTTCCAATCTTCTGCATTTTACACTTAGCTCCACTGAGGCTCCTCAGTCCCAACCTACACCTGCTCTTACTTCTTTAGCACCTACAAGACACTTACTGCAGAGCAGCGTAATTAGCTCCACAGTAAATGTTTCAGCATCTACATGTGCAGCCCTACTAGGCCGCAGTCAATTAATAAGCTCCACAGCAGATTAGTATTTGTAAATACAAGTACTGTCCTGCTGCGAAGTTTTTATGTGCACAGCAATACATGTATAGACACTGACTCAGCTGGCTGTAGCATGAGGGTGCTCCGGTGCAGAGCTTGGCCCTCCACAGCACGTCGAACCAAGATCTGGCAAACTGAGCCCCAGGACTCCCTGCCAGATGGGGCTGCTCCAACCAAGTTCAATGTGCTGCAGTTCTGGGTGCACGTTCAAATGTGGACCTGGGAGTAATAAACTCTGGCAAGATATGTACCAGAGTTTATTGCTTTGAATTAATTGCACATGTAGATGTGCCTGACCATGTCACAAATACTTGTGCAGTTATTTAAACTTGTATAAAGTGGGTGCAGACAGGGTTAATGAAACAGAGTATA
Source organism: Alligator mississippiensis (assembly GCF_030867095.1). Lineage (NCBI taxonomy): Eukaryota > Metazoa > Chordata > Crocodylia > Alligatoridae > Alligator > Alligator mississippiensis. The sequence goes on from NC_081830.1 coordinate 32,429,791, forward strand.
TAATGTGAGCATTTTATATTAGCAACATTTTACATCTGCTTTGTCAAGTGTTTGCGGCTATACCAATGGCAATACAACGAAAAGCAAAGAAAGAGCTGTCCATAATTAGAGCATGCTTTAACAATCTCAACAGTACATAAAAGCATCTGGCTAGAACATTTGTTTCTGACTCATGTGAGATGACTTTTATAGCAAAATATGATTAAATGAAAACGAAATAGTGACAAGAACGAAAAGGAACACACAATTAATAGGGTGAACCATGGCTTTTCAAATGTATTTGAAATGTATGTGTCATTTCAAATTTTCTATCCAACAACAACATTATTTCAAATCAAGCATGACAAAAATTGAATGAGGCTGAAAAGCAAAACATAAAAATTAAAATCAAGGGTTTTTCCCACCCTTCCTTCTGCTCCTTTGTCTCCATTCAAAATAGTTTGTTCTGTTTTGAGGACAAGTTGAAAACTAGAACTATTTTTTACTATCCTTTAGACGTGTGTCTTAGAAAATACTTCTCATGTTTGACTAGTACTGCTTGCTAATAAAGGGTTTCTCTAAATCTTCTGTTGTATGATCCCTAACTCTTATGTTTTTCATGAATGAAACAGAGAGATTGTACCTGGCCAAGTTTGGACCAAAATAAAAAAAGGTAACAGTGGGAAAAGAGTTAAGAAATATCAGAAAATCTCATTCTAAAATGAAACATGTTGATCTTTTGTTTTAAATTGGTATTTTACATTAAAAAAATTGACCTTATTCTTAAAAATTGAAGAATAAAGTATTACAACTGGTTAAATAACCCAAATCAAAAGGAAATGAAACATTTTATTTTGGAACAAGCAACGCATACCATGGTAATCCAAAATTAAATGGTTTTGTTTTCATTTCATTCAAAATTACAAAAGAAAAAAAAATATGGTTGGGTTTGACCTGAGCCACTTTTTAAAATAATGTTTCAGTTCAGCCACTGAACCAAAACACCTATTTGTCAAACTTTACCTGTGGACTCTGCCATATCCTACATTTTGGTCCTGAAACATTTCATACACACAAGTGATAAGGCAAGAAAAGAATTACTGAAGCACTGGCTGGGTCCTGACTGCTGCTATGGACCCACTAGTACTCTTCTGCTAACACCCATGATTCCACTACCAGCCCATTGTTCAAAAAAAGTGAGAAAGAAAGAAGAAAATTCAAGCAACCCTGGTGGCTGCAGAGGAATTTGGCTGCAGAAAAGTCCTTAAAAACTGTCATTGCCATGCAGTCAATATAGATTTTTCTTCTTACCTGTGATAGACACACTGAAGGATTGGTTTATATTACTTTGCTCTCATAGCTCCTCCTAGCCAATGTAACTAAACCTCTAGTGAACCACAGACAGCTTTGCCATCAGAAAAGTGCTTTGTTAGCTAAGCCTATATTGTCTGGAAAGGCTGCAGAGCTCCACCAGCTGAGAAAGTCCTTCTATTGGCATATGCTGTATCTCCACTAGCTATGTCAGCAGAAACTCCTTAGTGTAGACAGCCACACTCAACCCACAGAATATTTTTTGCACCATAGATCACTTTGTAAACCCATATGGTCTCCATTCAGCCCATGAGTTTAGCATCATTGTAAGAAGTTCATGTCTTCTTTTGCTTCACCACTTCCAGATTCTTCAGGAGCAAGATATAATATATTAAGGTCAGAGCCAGAAATGCAAAGATGTCCTCCAGAGTTGTCCAATTAGCAGGAGAGACAGCAATCAGGGCTCCTACCTGTGACTCAAATCCTTGCCCACTGGAAGGGACAAAGGGAAAGCTGCACTAACAGTGGAACAAATATTAAGCATATTTTACTCGTGTATTTGCTGGGGCATCTTTTAATCTGTAAATTTGGGGGGATTCTTTTAAATATTGAGGTAGCAAGTCTCAGTTGCAAGGCATATGATAGGCCCCAGCTGTTGTAAACTGCTGTAGATTCTTAGAAGTCAAATGCTGTTTCTGTGCATGAGTATGCGTGCATGTGTATGTATTTCCCTATGTACTGCTGGATCTATCAATATTATAGGGCATAGAAATGCCTGGGACAATTAGCAGGTAATCAAACAGCAGCAACGTCTGCCTTTCTAACAGGAACAAAGTGCACCCAAATATACAAAAGCTGAAAAATAAAGGAAAAGAAAAAAATCCTATCAAGTTTATTCAGCTGGAATAGCTCACCCTGAGAGCTATTCTCCTACAATATTTGGGGCAGAATAGTGTCATAAATCTTAGGTCTATTAATCCATAGCCTCATTCATCTCTGCTCAGCTCTATAAAGCAATAACCTTGTCAGTATAGGAAGGGAGATAGGGCTTTTAATTGCATATAGATTTCAGGAGAGTTCTTATCTTGCAGTCCAGTTTGTAGCTCCAGATATGGGTCTTTGCTTTTTGGTCAAATTCCATGCAAATCCACCACACTCCATAGCATTATAAATGTTTCAGGAGCTTGCGAAGGACCTTTATGGCGCAGCATTTGTAGATAATAGGGGTAACCCCTATTCAGCTTCTGTTTCATTTGCATGACCTATATTTAAGTAGCTGCTCTAAAACAGGGCCACTAAATGTTTCTCAGTAGCTGTTCATATTTTACAGATATAGAAACCTCTGGTAGCACACACAAGCCCCAGCTGGGATTAGGTGAGGAAACAGTCCCTGCCTCAAGGAGACAAAATACATAAAGGAAGGACCTCTGGCACAGAGGAACCTGGGACAAATGAAAGGTGAGATCCACAGAAGAATGTACAGGTCTATTAGCTGCTCAGCTGCCAATGGAGGACAGGTACCTAAGTCCATAGGCACCTAAAGCCCTTAGGCAGTTAGATTGCTGTCCAGTAGTGTAACAGTCTGCTTCCTCGAGTACTTACATTGTGATTGTGCTGAGCAGTTAGTAGGCATCTCTTACCTCACATCTAAGCCTAACCAGGATTCACAAATTAGGCATTTCCCTAGTTACTGCCTGTGGGAACTGACCTGGGAAGTGTTTTTGGAACGCTCCTCCCAGACCAGGGCCAACACATAACAAAGCCAGAAGAAGAGCAGTAGCTACTTTTCCCCAGTAGCCCAATGATTTGGATGCTTACCTAGGATAGGCAGGCTTGGGCTCCAGTCCATATGCCAATAAAGTATTTGACATGAAGTATTCATTAGAGCAGAGACCAGGACCCCCCTTTTCCCATGTCCTAGATGGGTACCCTAATTAGTAAGCTAAAAAAGTCATGCTTGCTTTTTCTCTCTCTCTGTCTCAATAAGTATTCAATTATTCCATGCAAAGTGGAAAAGAACTATTCCCTGTAAAGATGAGAGAGATGCCCAAGATACAGCCCCTAGGTGAGATGCTGCTGTGAAACAGACATATGAAGTTTAATGCCAGACAGACTCAAAAGGAAGTGATTTATCATTTCTGAACTGAGTTTTTTTTTTTCAGAAATGTTGCCTCCATGAAGAATATTGATATTTTAAATTTACCTTGCAACTTCAGATGAAATACTGGGATTTCCCTAACAGTAGAAATCCTATTGTTCTCTCACTTCTATTTCATCCCCTGTGACACATCAGCGTATGGTCTCATTATCCAGAGAATTGCTGGAAGCCTAGTACAAATTTTGCCTCAGTACCTGGGGCAGTGAGTTCATTAGGTTAATTATGCAGTGTGTGCGTGCATGAGTGTATATATATGTATATATGCATATATAAAAATATAACCTTTAAATATGTCACCTTGTGCTTTAATTTGGGTTAGTCGTTTGTTCTTATAAGATCAGAAGCTTCGACCTGTGATTTTTTTACTCCTTTCTATCCTATTCTATATAATCTATTATTTTATGGACCTCTCTCATTCCACCACCTATTTCTCTCCTATGTAAACTAAACACTCCTAGGTTTTTCAGTCTCTCCTCCAGCAAAAGCTGGCAGCAGAAGTGGGAGCATACCAGCAATATTTCTTCCATCTAAGAACAGTGAAGTGCTCAATAATATTTATTTATTTTTTTTTACAAATAAATAACCTCTCTTTGAAAGGTAATGAAGTGAAACTACAGTCTCAGTTGTCTAGAGCCCCATTTCTGCAAAGACCTACCCGTGTGTTTTGATCTTTACATGCCGGTAGACTCCGCCAGTCTGATGGAACAAGTCGCATGTAAGATTTTGTTTTAAATGTGTTTTGATGGGCTTTCGATAAGGAAATGATTTTGTGAGCTTTGGAAGACAGAGGCCCAATTCACTGCTGTGTTACTGACATTCTCCACCTCTTCGTTGTGCTAGAATGACAGGTATCATCTTGGCTAATATATTGGGGACTGACCCAGGGACATGCAGGCCTAAAGTGTGAGCTGCTGGAGGTTAAACTAAAACAGCCATAGCTGATTAGGTGGGGCTGCAACAATTTGTGTCTTCAGTGAATCAGGCCCACTCACACCAACTCACCAACTGGTTTCAGCAGTATCTGCCAATCTGCAGACAGTGACAGTGCCCCAGAATTTACTAGTATATTCAATGTGTCATTAAAGATGAAGAAAGCTTGGTTTTTTTCTAATATTTATGTTATGGTGATACGTGTCTGTAACAGTGCTATTGGCCAAAAGCACAACACAATCATAGGTTCTGCTTTGCAGTATAATAGAACTAGATCCCATAGCTGTCTGGCTGGAAAAACCAAGCAGAAACTTGTGTATTTTCTCATAGCTTACACATGGGGCAGGCTGTTGATCAAAACCAACACCCTTCTGAAACTCTTATTAGCTGGGAAAACCTCTAGTACCTTGCTATTGCTGGTTCCCTGTGTGTTTACACAGCGGAAAAAAAAATCTGCTAATATGTGACTTATTTAATTTTTTAATCAGGAGCACCCAGCATAGCTAACTCTCCTGGAAACCAGCTGCAGTAGGAGCATTTATATTTCTTGCAAGATTAATATGAGAGTTTTTTGGGTTTGCAGTAATGCGTGTTGGGAAAAATGGAGGTATTGGGTCTGACTGACATATTGATTAGCTTTACTCTAAATGCTTAGATGTAGTCTCCTAATTTTTCTTCCTATGTCCATACACATATTTTTTTCTGCATGGAGAGCATTATGGATAATAGATTATTAATACCTATAATTCTTCCATGTAGAGAACTGCATTTCCTAAAAAAAAACAAACAGGAAACCCTGTCTGAAAACTCAGCAAGGCGAACCCTTTCAAAGTCCCCCTTACTCATTTTTAAAAGAGCCCAATGGTCCTGTTTTTCCACAGTTGCACATCACATCAATAAGAGATTAGAAAACCCAAAGCTGAAATCAGTCTAGTAATGCAGTGAAAGTATTGGATATTGTTTGCCTAATTCCAGAGAATGACAACACAAAAGCAAAATGAACAAACAAACAATGTTGGATCTTAAAGAAACTTCTTTTTTTAATATTCAAATAACAATAAAAAAAGACAGAGCACGATATTTCCAGCATGCAAAACAAAGACACAAAAGCAAAGTACGCATTGGAAATTGCATGAAAATCTGTTCTTCAAAGTAACAAAAACATTGCTAAAAAAAAAAAAAAATTAAGCAAAAGTCTCAGATCTGTGTAACTACAAGGACCTGTAAAAATAAGGGGCCAACTCTTCCAGTGCTGTAAATCAGCATATCACCACTAACTTCAACAGAACTATGCTGATTTATGCCAACTAGGATTTAGTTCCAATGATCATATAGAGTTGGGAGTGCACATTGTATAGACTTAATTGTGCTGTTCAGCAAACTAAGGCTGATACAGGGGATAGGGATACACTTCATTTCTTTCATCTTTATGGCCATGACACTGTGCACCGTTTCTGAGCCATCGGAGTCTCATGGCTCCATCCCTAGTCTGCCTCCAAACTCTTTCAGACCATCCTACCTGGAGCCATTGTGGAAACACGCATTGCTTTGGAGCTCCTCCCATGTGGGTCCACTGTAGGGTAACTGTGTTGGGGAGAATATTGCATGGACTTCATTCTGTACGAGTACCAGTAGCTATGGTATGCTGTGTCTAGGGGTTTTATGGATAAACAACCAGTGTGGGTTAAACCAGGATGTTGTCACGGCCTTTATACATTTTCCTGATCAAACTTACAGTGGAAATTCCTATCTCAATTTCTGATTCATTCAAAATAGGAGGGGCAGGGGCATATATATCCATGTGTTCCCAGAATGAGTTCCCAAGCACATGGGTACACAGAACTCCAAATCTTAGTGAGGAAAGAGCAAAAACCCATCACTGGCATGTCTTAAAGTGATTATATTGGTGGGACAGGCTGTTTTCAGTGGTCCCAGCCTGTGGCTTGCATGTCAAAGCTACCAGTCAGAGGAAACAAAACAGTTAACACTGAGGTAGAACAGGGAGTGCAAAGATGGTGCCCCCAGAGCATTTCTCTCTCACTACTGTTGCACATGGGCCTGTGAAAGTTGGGGACCCCTTGCTTCACACGATCAAAACCCAACAATAACATGATCCTCCCTCTACTAAGAAACCCCGACCAAGGCAATTTCCAGAGACCCATCAAATTACCTTTGGGAATAAACTCATTAAAGTGGCAGCAATGCTTCCCATCAACTGTAGACTGAACAATCTCCTTTTCCTGTGTTCTCTGACTGACAAAAAACTGTATTACAATTTGTTTGCTGATATGATAACAGCATCCTCCTAAGGGGTTAATATTCAAATTAGTACAGAAAGAATTAATGCAAGGGACTCCTAATGTCAGTAAAGAAAGTTACACTTCTAATGCTCCCTGGGATTCCTGATCCAAATGTAACTTTAATTAATTCTAAATGAGAAATTCTTCTGACTTCGTTAAAGGTGACATCCACATGAATACCAGTTGTGCACAAAGGTTTTCAGCTATTACAGTAAATATCATGCATAGGAATAACAATGGATTATATATGTTCCCCAAGGAGATCAGAACAAATACACATTGGCTTCACAGGTTACAACAAATGGCTAAGTAATATAAATCAAATGCAATATCACAGCACATCAGCATCATGGTATAGTCTTCAATACAAGGTAAAGATGTATCTAAGTACAAGTGTTGACCAAGAGGATGTATGTTGTTATAGGATTTGTCTATACTCACTGTTAAGAAAGGGAGTGGAGATTTGGTTAATGCATACAGCATATAATACAACAGGAAACTGTTTTTTCTTTTCTCTTTTTAACCTGTCATGGCAAAAGTAGGTTGCAAAGATGCAAAGATGTTCAGTGAATCACGGCATTTTCAGACTATTATGAGAGACCATTAAGTTTTCTGGGCTCTAAAAAGGCAGACATGACATCTTGTATTTTGCATAACATTTTACTAGAATGGGGAGATGCAATGTGCTGATGTGGTGTGCTGTTTTGACGTATGAGCTCTAAAATCACCCACTTAATGTTTTGGAAGCAATTGCCTCTTTTAATAAAACAACAGAGTAATCTGGCTGAGTTTCCTGATTTGCTCAGGCCTTTTATAATCTTGCTGCTATTTAGCTTTTAGTCCCAGACACACATGTGATCATGATGGATTGACATGAAATCACAAACTCCAGCTGTGTTCTGTTATTGAATATGAATTTAAGTCTATTAAAAGAAGCAGAAAATGGTGCGGGGGAGGATGAAAGCTTTGGTTGTCATAGGCTGCATTTGCAATATGCACAAAGACAGCAGGTAAAAAATGCACTTCATTTGTTACAAATCTCACTTTGCCATGAACACTAGTATAAAGTCAACTCAGGGTCACGTTAAGAGCCAGTGAAGAAGGAGGATGTCCAAAACCACCTCCAAGCAAGGGGAACAAATTAAGAAAATACCAACCAACAGGCAAGTGCCTCTAGCTTGCACATTCTTTTTGTTTTGTTTCTAGACTGATATATGTTATACAAAGACAGTGTATCTTTCACCCCAAAAAGACTTCTAGACATAGTCATATTTTGAAGGGTAAGAACGCCTTCCATCTTCGCTTCGAGCATTTTCATCGTAGGTTGAAGTTTTCTTATTTTTCGGTTCAGGTTCATAGCCAGAGCCAACTTTATATGGCCCAGTCTTGTAGGAAATATTCCGTCCGGAGGCATTGTAGGACACAGTTTTGTAACTAAGAGATCAATACAGTGAAACATCAGTAATGGACCACCTCAAAAGTTCAGCTATGCATATTATTCCTGCTGGATAGAAACTTGATGCAACTCATTAAGCCCTGTCCTCATTCTTTTTATTTGCAGCATTGTAGAACCTGGCTGAGATCAGACCATAAGGAGAAAATTTATTTGAAAAATTATTTGAAAATTTTGAAAAAGTTTTTCCTTAAATACTGTAATATCTGCTCAGCAGATGGTTTGAACTGCAGACTGCAAATGTAATCAAAGACACTGGGGCTGCATCCCAGCTGGTATAAATTGACATCTCTCTCATCTTCTATTTACACAAATGGAAACAACTTATACTAGCTAAAGACTTGCCCTACAGTCCCCAGATTGCACTGCGGTTTATTTAACATACTTAGTTAACTAACACTCTGCAAAGGATGAGTTATATATTTAATTGTAAATGTGGTGGTTCATACCACAACTATCAGTCATTCTATCAGGGAAGCAAAATAGTACCATGTGTGGCTTGGACTTCTGGGTTATGAGGAATCATGAATTGGATGTAGTCTGTCTGATTTCATCTGTTACAAACCTCAACCAGCTTATTATTGAGAGTCATTGCATGGGATGGTTTAGCCAGGGATGATCTTGCCTGAGTAGGGGGCTGGACCAGATGACCTCATGAGGTCCATATTCCAGCCCTACTTTCCTGTGTGACTCAGGTAACTATGGAGTTACATACTTACTTACTATATGCTTACGCAACATAAAAGTAAGTAAATATTCTTTGGAGTTCACACACATCATGATAGCTTTTGCAGATTGATTGTCCTATATGGAGACAGCTATGGCTCTCATGGTACGTGGTTCTATACCAGTGATTTTCAATCAGGATGCCGCAGCACCCCAAGGTATCACAAGACCCTTTCAGGGGTGTAGCTGCTGGTGCCACTTCTGCAACCAGGTGGAAGTGCCTGCTCTTGCCCTGGCCCTTCCTGGTCCAGTTTCACCATGCTCCTCCCAGAAACAGGTGCTCAGGACAGTTCCACCTGTTCCACATGCCTCTTTCCAAGTGCAGGGTCAGATTAGGAAAGGCTGTGGCAAGAGCAGACACTCCTGTTTGCTTTAGGCTTGACAGGTAACCTTAATGCAGACAGGAGCCCATGCTCATGCTGCAGCCCTTTCTGCTCTAGTTGTGCACTGGGCACCCGTTTACATGGTGGTAACAGCAACATCCCAGTTGAGAAGCCCTGGAGGTAAGCTGAGGCAGCACAACAGTGGTTCTCAGCCAATGTCACCAAACTCAGAAGAGTCACAGAGGGGTGCCCTGAACCTAAAAAGGCTGAGAAGCACCATTCTACATGATCTCTTTACTCTGTGCATCCTGTGCTTGCCAGGGCGTCAAAGGTAGAGAGCTGTCACGTTCCACCATCTGTCACAATTCAGGATCATGTGTAGAAAACAAAGCTTTGTGGTGAAAAGCTGAAACACTTACTGGGTCTCTTTGGGCATGAGTCCTCTGCAGGCAATGCACATCATAATGCCTCCGACAAAAGCCAGGCCCCCAGCTACCCAGCCAACAAACAAGGCTGAGCCAAAGGTGTACCTACAAACAAAAAGGAGGAATCATTAGCTTGCTGCAGTGATGCAGTAAGGCTCTACAGTTCTGCTTTTTAGATGTATTAAAACTACTGAAATCTCTCCTGGAAAAAGGGATTATTTTGCCATGCCCACCTGTCTCAAACAAGGAATCAGTCAGTTTTTTTTCCCCTGTGACCCAATGGAAATCAAAATGTCTGTATTCAAGTTGATGTTTTGCATGGGATGGGTGTTTTTCCCCTACTCTGCCCTGTGTTGGCTTCAAAGGCAGAGAGACCCCATAGATTGCTTGGTTTATTTTTTTCCAAGTGCCCACTGTAGCCAAGAAAAAAGACAATCATTAGCTGCAGTAGACTTTAAATGAGGTGTAAATGGTCACAGGAAAACTGCCATCCCTTAGACCACATGCCATACAGGGAAATAATCTGGTGGTATCTACCTACCACAGTGACTCCAGCACCCTACCCTTTTCCCTGCAGCCAGGTGAGAGTTCTCACTGCTAGGTAGCTCTGTGCCTACATACTGTATCAGCCCTGTCTGATAATGTGCTGCAGAATAGAGTGAAGTCAAGGAGAGCAAAGATGTGCTGCTGTACCATTCAGACAAAGCAAAGGATCCAGTCCACTAGATCTACTCAGCCTTACAGCCAGAACTGAACTGGAAAGACAGATGAGATATTTGCTCTGCCTGGAGCAGCCATGGCTATGACAAGCCAAAACTCACCTTCTGCTCTGAAACCAGAATGCCCATCAAACACAAGGAAGGGGGACATTTGCTCACCTTGACTGGAGCGATGGCATCATTCCTTGGTACATGGAAGCTGTGGACATCCAAAAGTTTGTCACCAGCATATTGGCAAACACAGACACTCCAACGACTGCACACAGACCTGAGAACAGAGAGAAGATTGGACTGGGACTCGAGCCCGCTCAAATGGAGTCAGACTCCCTGCTGTCTCACACCTTGCTAAGCCGTTTACATCTTTGAAAAATACATGCAAAAATACCACCTGCCATTCTGCTTGCATTTGCTTTGCAGAGCTTATATAATAAGGCAAGGGGGAATCAGTCACAGTATATTTACATCTGCATGCAAATTACTGCATGTTGCACTCCGGAGTCAAGAGCTTTAATTTTCAAACATCTCTAATAGAGATGATAGGGTTTTTTAGGTGCAGAAAGACAACAGTGGACTGGTGCACACTGTGGCACAGACAAGGACAAGAGTACAACGGGTTATAACAGTTTGCTGGGATGGAGACTGAGGAATCAGCACAGCTTTTTTGAGAATTTAAAGTAACAAAGAGCCAAATCCTATTTCATCCTCACATGTTAGGTGCGACAAATGCCAAAACAGGCACTTGGGCAAATATTTGATTTTATTTTCACCTGTGGAAAAATAGAACTGTCTGGTCCACACAACTGCCTTAGTCAAGGGCTAGACATTTCCCAGACCGCTCTCCAGACTTCCTCTTGAAGCTAGACAATAGGGCAGCCAAGAGGGGGAAGATACATGGGGCCAGGAGAAAAGCAAGTCACAGGGAGTGTAGCTCAGGGAGGTAGGGACTTCCCTGAAAAGGAGATGATGCTGGGTTCTAGCCCTTGACTTCCAGTCATTATTCTTGGGATAGACAGAAGTTAGACAGCTTCTGTCCCATGTGGCAGGGGGGCGGATCAAACTACGTACGGCATGAATGAAAGGTTGGAGCTCATTTCCTTGGTGGCAGGACTGAGTACCTTGCTACCATAATGTATCTGTACCCTCTGAGAGCTGGCAGAGGGCACACTTTGGAAAAGGGACAACATGTTTGTGTAATGACTGGCACAACAAGGTCTTGGTCAATGACTGGGCTCATGAATTCATGGAATTGGATTCTGTGAATAGTTGGGTTTTATATATTTGTATGCCACTATGGGCACGCACTTACCAGCCACAATAAACATGACGCCGGAGGTCAGGGTCATGTTGGCTTTTGCAGAGTCCTCCATATTCCCAATGCGTATGCACTTGAGGGCAAAAATGGACACCAGGAGGCCAAGGGCACCCAGGACAATGCCCACAATCATGAGGGCCCTCACTGCCTGAAACATGGCTGCAAAACAAACCAACAAAAGCAAAATGAACTATGCAAAGTTGCAGACTGCAAAGTCAAACAAGACTGTTTGGTGTCCCACAGGTCTCTTCTATAACATAGATCAGAATATTATATTCAGTCTGTCCCATACCACTGTGACACAGGACTTGGTTGGAAAAGATAGTGCTATTTCCAATTAAATGTAATTTTAGAGAGAAGCCCAAACCTGAAATGAGGCTGTTGCAGCTGTTTGAAATATCTCCATTAAAGCATTTTTTTTCCTTAAAGACAAATGGCTGTTCAAAAAACATGAAGATTTAGGGCAAAAACATTCATTTTCATTCAAGCATTTCTGTGATAAACTACCTTTTTTCTTTTCAACAACCAAAATTCTGAACATATTTTGGTTTTAAACTCTAAGGTTTTCTATGTTTGAAAACGGGAAAACATTTTCTGGTTACAAGGTTGTGCGTCTTTGATGAGACTGAAAATGTTTAGAGAACATTGCTTGAGCAGTCCTACAGACTTCCTTTTCATGTTAGGTCAGAGTGGTATTAAATCTGAGTCTTTATGAACTGTTCCCCTTGAGCCCACAAAGATCTTCCACCTAGTATGCTGACTTTCCAGGAACCCTTGCTTGTTTCTCCCATAGTAATAAACTGGGCTTGGTTTGGTTGGGTGTTTTATTTTTTGTTTAGAAATTAAATTAAATTTTATATTCATTTAGAAATCTAAAAATTACTCTGCACATGCAATAACTGAAAAAAAATCAGATTAAAATGTCATTAAAAAACAGCAGCAATGGAAACCATGGGATGTTCCACCCACCCACCCATCCATCCAAGTTTATTCTAGAGGAGGTTAACTAGCATGAAATGGCATTCATGACATTCCCCTGCTGCCATAAAACATATGATGTAGAACAAAAATGAAAAGGCTTTGGATTCAAGCAGTGGCAGAATATGTTTTGATAGGGCAGAAACAAGCATTTACAGACAAGCATCAGGCAGGAAGATTTAGATCCCGAGTCTATTATAGCCAATTATGGTATCCTATAGAGAAAACCAGCTTCCTCCTAATGAGATTTCAATATTGTTTCAGTTTTTTACATAAAGAATTGTCTGGTTAATGCAAGCTTTTGGATTTTTTTTTAAACCAGCAGGTAGTGAGATGGACAGGCTTGATTGGTAGCAATTCTTGGCACTGCTGAGTATTATTTATGACAAGTAAGTGTGCTAATGGGTGCATAGCAAAGAGAAAAGGCTTGTAAGTCATGTAACAAATATTCAAAGTGCCCTTTAGAAGCTCTATGCAGGCTGAGAAGCACCCCAGACAAGAACTCTTCTCCACATTTGGCTTCAGCTGAGGAAACAAACCATAAAGCAGAGATAGGCATCTATATCTGTGCAAATGCTTAGACCATATTTGAAGAACTTTTCAGAGACAGGATGGTAGCAGAATACTAGAGATGGTCAACTAACAGGAGTAGGTAGATACAAACCTGTTTGTAAAGAGATGTTTCTGATTGGATGGTGGCACACCCAATCCCCTTTTGGTTTTTCCACAAGAATTCCAGCTGACTGGGCTTTGCCCATATCACTGTTGGGACTAGTGCTGTTCTTGGCATAAATATTTGTGCTCAAAAGTAACCAAGAGAATGAGATTCTCTCCCCTTTCATCCCATGGAGCTGGAAACTGCCTTAGAGTCCCAAGTTAAGAATCTGCTTGTTTCCAGATTCTATTGCACCTACTGGTTGCATAAAGTAGATTATTTTATTTCACTCTGGGTGCATCTACACAAGCCTAATAACACTGTGCAGTAGTGTGCCAGGCAAAACCCATGCTACTATGCTAATATGCTACTGTACAGTATTATTAGGCTACTACACATTTAATGTTACTAAAGAGCCTTATGTCAGTTATAGTACATTGATTTAAGACTTGATTATGCAAGTATGTTTGCAGTATGCAGTAACTATGGTGCATTAATGAATGTGTAGGTGCACCCCATGAGTCCCTGAAAAAACAAATAGAAAGGTTCTTTCTTTTTCTGACTCAGGCGTACAGATCAGATGATGCTGTCTGACAAAAGTATGTGTAACATGACTTCTCAGGAACTTGAGCAGTCTGACATAGAATCACACTTAGGTGCCCAAGTCCTTACATGACTTAATGGGATAGAATCCGGCCTTCGGTGTGTAAAAGACCTTAACTGGCATAGTTTGGACAGCCAGATGCCACACCACCTGGAGAATGAGCCAGAGGAGCGATGGGAATGGCTGGAGAATTGCTGTTCCCTGGCTGTTCTCTTCTCATATGCTGTGCCTAGCCAGCTATTACTGGTTGTGGTGCAAACTGCTGAAAAGATGTTTGCTGAATGCAGCCCATTGTGAGCTGACTGGAAAGAAGGTGGTGTATTGTGAGAGGGCCAGGAGTGCACTTCATGCAGAGAGAGGATCCCTCGTGCAGAGGACATTATTTTCAGTGCTAATCACCAAAGGGTCAGATTTGTTGTGGGATTTTCAAAGCTAGTTTCCAAAGGGGAGGGTTTGTTGTGTGTATATGTGTATGCACTGTACATAAATACATGTTTTGAAAAGACCTATTTTTATTTAATTACTCTTTTCATGCTTAACACCATCTACAGAAGGCCCCACAATCCAGAACCTGCTAGCTAAGAAAAATAACTGTTTTTTCAGGGGTTAATGGGAAATCTTTGCCATTTTGCCACCTGTGTCCCACCTATTAAAGTTAGGCCATATGGGGGAAACAGCAACTGTGGAACCATGCCACTAAATATCAGCTCTCCTTGTGGTTAGGTGGGTTACTTTATGCTTGGACAGAGCCACACTGCTAAATTGGTGCAGAGACCCATCTTCATGCATAGTGCTCAAAGAGGCGTCCAATGTAACATAACCAAGACCAGAACTCCTGAAGCTGCTGGGATACCATTACCTTTTAATGGGACTGGATACTGTTGCCAATCCCAGTCCATGACTGCTGCCTTTCTGACTCATGCCAATTGTTCAGCATGCCTTTATCAGTTGATAACAAGTGTTAATAAGCCAGGCGCTCAGGCTCCCAGTCACTGGTGCAGAGGTGCTTTTTCATTATTATTCATCAAAAAGCAAAAGACCAACCGATAAGTGTTATCAGGCCCAAGGGGTGTTCACCAGGCCTTTAGGGCAGAGCCACAGGAAGCAAAGAGAAGAAATTCAGGATTTTCCTTTCCTCACTCTTCCTTACAAACACCGAAGTTTCATTTCAACTGCTTTGGTTTCAGTGAGAACATGTGTAATGGATGCCATAAGGCACCACCCTAAGGCATGTGGCACTTTTTGAGTAATTCCCAATCCAGCAATGCATGGGAGGGCCGGTACAGAATCAAATGTTCAGCTCTGGTTCGCTCTAGGATAATGATGTGCTTTTCCCTCAAGGGAAATATTTTCTTTCTTGCAAACTTCCTATAAGGGCTTACAGGGAATGGGTGCAATCTAAAGCATCCCTTGAATCCTTCAGGGTTCTTTAAGTCCACACCAGCAAACTTTAGGACAGATAAACCAGTACTTTCTTCCTGCTTTGTATGTGTCCTGCAGTGGTGTGAGGATGTCAGGAGACAACAATGATCCTGCCTCTTTCAAAACTCTCTAGTCTCAATCTTTACTAGTCCAGTTGAATGCAGAAGGTGAGAGAAAGAAAGCAAACTAATTAGCTCATTCCCTTTTATCCTAGGCAAAGAACTAGGCACAAATGGAGCCCTTGCATTTACCTGATTGCAAAGAGTGTCTAGTAACAACACTTAGACTTTCTGAAGGCTGTACCTCCCCATCTCCATGCCAGCTAGCTGGGCTCACCCATGTTTAGATAGCACATGCCACCTTCCTTGGAAGAATGCACCATCCTTGTGACTCAAAGAGCTCTAGCAGGATGGTAACACTGCTAGTACTTCCCCTGGGGCAGGTCATCTCTGTGCCATACCCAACTCCAGGCTGTGCCTTTGGGGGAAACTTGATACCTTTAGATTTTAAAACAGAAGGCAGTAAAGAATATACAATGGGACAGATCTCCAGGTGGTCATCATCATGTGACTTCAATGGAGCTGCACTTGTTTATATCAGCAAAGGATATGAGTCTGTTTCTACAAATTCACATTGGCAAGAGGCAACACTGACCATGATCTCTCAGCTGATATGAGATTGTATTCATATTAATGTCTACAGGCATCGTTTCTTGGGGTGGGGAAAGCATGGAGAATACATGTATGAAAAGGAAGAACTGTCAAATTCAGTGAAAGTCGGCACCAATCAGAAGCCATTTTAATGAAACTTCTTTATGCAGGGCAATGATCCCTCTTGGTAGTTAGAATGGGTAGGAGGATTTTAGTTTTATTCAAAAAGAGAATAAAGGTTAGTTTATTGGCTGGCATTAGAAGCACTTAGCAGTAGGCCTGTGCAAGTCAGCAGCAATCTGATCTGGCTTCGGATCCAGCTGCTTTGGATGGCCACGATCCAACCTGGAGCTCTGGACCAGGTTTCTGCTTCGATCCGGCCAAAGTGGCTCCGAAGCTTTGGAGCCGCCTCGGAGATCCAGCCATAGGGTATAATGGGGAATCAATTAAATATCTATATTGTTGTTTTTTGTCTTATTTGGATAAAGCTTGCAGGGGTGGTAGCCCCTGCTCAGAGCATGAAGGCTGCCAAGTTTCCAGAAGATCGGTGCAGGGTTTGCGGGGGAACTGTACCCCAAATTCTTGAAAGCAAAACTCATATCACGTGTATGTGTTACAACACAGGGGTGTCAAAACAGCAAGGATGGTAGCTCCTGGTGAGCCCAAAAAGTCTGCCAAGTTTCAAGGAGATCAGTGCAGGGGTTTGGGGGCAACTGTGCCTCAAGATGCGGGGTGACACTGTGTGTTAAGGTGCAGCAGAGTGACAGCTGCAGGCCTGCTAGCCCCTGCTGTGGCCACGAAGCCTGCCAGCTGTCAAGGAGATCGTGCAGGGGGGTTCTGGGGCCCTGCACCCCTAGCTGCTGATGGACAAAACTCGTGACATGGGTGCTTGTGCAACTGACTGTCTCTGTCTTGGGGCAGTTGATTGTCTGTATTGATTATTTCCTCTCCTTAGTCTCTGCTTTTGTAGGTGCTAATTGATGGCAATTAACTGGCTACATTAGCTAGGTACTGTGTATTGAGCTGGTCCCTGAGTGGATCATGATTGATTGGTAACTGGTAACACAGTAGCTTAGCAGCCAGGCCTGCAGTAGTGTCTTCCACCCCCAAGACAGACACTCAGTTACACAAGCACCCATCGCATGAGTTTTGCCTGTCAGCAGCTAGGGGTGCAGGCCCCAGAACCCCCCTGCACCGATCTCCTTGACAGCTGGCAGGCGTCGTGGCCAAGGCAGGGACAGCCATCTCTGCAGCTGTCACCCCGCTGCACCTTGACACATGCAGTGTCACCCATGGCACCAGTTTTGCTTGTCTGCTGCTTGGGGTGCAGTTCCCCCCCAAACCCCTGCACCAATCTTTTTGACACTTGGCAGGCTTTGTGGCCTCAGCAAGAGCCACCACCCCTACAGTTTTCACCCCCTTGTGTTATAACACATACACGTGACATGAGTTTTGCTTTCAGGAATTTGGGGTACAGTTCCCCCTAAACCCCTGTACTGACCTTCTTGAAAATTAGCAGACTTCATGATCTCAGCAGAGGCTGCCAGCCCTATAAGTTTCATCCAAATCAGACAAAAAACCAACAAAGTTATAGATGTTTCATTGATTCCCCATTATACCCTATGGGCGGATCTCCGAGGCCGCTCCGAAGCTTTTCCAAAGTGCTTCAGAAGCTCTGAACTGCTTCAGAAAGCCTAACGAAGCCAGCGCTTTGATCCAGACATGCTGCTTTGGATGCCAAAGTGTCCGAAGCTTCTCTGGTTCCGAAGCTCTGTCCGAAACCTCTCACAGCCCTACTTAGCAGTATATAGCTATATTTTTTTTTCATTTAAGCACAGGAAAGTTATATACTTTATTATAGAGACCTGAAGTATGCATAGCCTTGATATGTGTATGCACATGATGAAACAGTTCTCTGACTGGTCATCTGCCTATAGGATTTGCACGCAAAAATCAGGGAACCGTGAGCACAGATTAGGCACGGGGAAACATATTCATACAATTGCAATGACTCACTTTGAGAATTTGGCCTGCGATGTAAGACACCCAGAAAACTGTAATTGTTATTCCAATATTTTAAAACCAAGCAATAAATGTTCACAACTTTTGGTGCAGGAACAATAAAAGCATCATTTCTGATGCAATGGAATCGTTTCATTAACAATGAAACTACATCAGACATGGTGACCTAATGGCCAGAATGCTCAATCAATGCAAGCTGATTGGCTAAGAAGTCTTAGTCGGTCTATGATCATTTGTATAGTGCTTCATTGCTGCACTTTTTAATGCTACATTGAAATGAATATTTCTTTTCTCTCGGAGTTGGTACAAATAGTATGTGCTGAGTGGTCTTTGGAAAAAAAATAATATTGCTTGATCAAAATTAGCAGCACTCATATTTTTGTTATCACTACAGATGTGAAAATGTAACCCCTCTAACAATTACAGTCTGTGGAAAACAGTGAAAAAACATTAGCGTATGTCTAAAAAAATAACCAAATAAAAACCGAGTCATTCCTTCTTTACATTTCCATTTATTTCTCAAGCACATGGAAATGTGCTGGGAGAAATAACACCAATAGGACATCAACATCCTGCAGTGTAAGCTTTGTGTGTGATTGGGAAGTAAAATTCTGTATTACATTTTTACTTAAATAATTATGTTTAAAAAAAACTGGTTCTTGCTAGTGATAAATCACTCCAGTCAAAACTGAGGTTCACCAGTGCTAAGGAAAATGATATTGCTCTTTTAAACTACAATCAATCAGTCACATGTGGCATTTTTTGATACGTTTACAAAAATAAAAGCTATGGCAAAGTAGCTAGTTTGAAATGTTATTTTTCCCTCAAACCAAACAACTTGTCTACAATCATAATGCAAGGTTAATGTGAATGCATTTATTAAATCATATCTCCCAAGATATATGTGGGATTTTATCAAAGAACTCAAACATAAGCAAACAGGTTTGTCTTCAACACTACAGTCACCGGTGACTTCCTGGTAATGAAGCAAGTCAGTCAACCACATACAGAAAAGAGCTCACAAAATCAGGAGCTATTTTTTCCTTTACGCAAGTCAATAGCCACAGCTGCCCGATGCCCCGCACTTCATACAACCATTTTACACATTATGCAGAAAGAGTGCAAGGTGAAAAATGTTACCAAATCAAGATGTGTAAATCATTTTTCTTTACTTTGATGCTTTTTGGCAAAAAAAAAAAAAAAAAAAATCACTCTGTAAAGGCACTGGAATATCAGTTTGATAATGCCAATAAATGTTTATATCAGTTTTAGGCTCCATGTATGCCAGTGCTTTGTAAATTATTGAGATGCACCAAGGCAGAAGAGGTTTTTTTAGTTTAAAAAGGTGGATACTTATTTACCAAGTGGTTTATCAACTAGGAAATGCACCTTGACTCCGACATTCCTGGTTTTGATCTGAACACCAAACCTAGTTTTTTTTACTGCCTGGCTCCTTGCACCATCATTCAACTTGTCTAAAGTGGCTGTAAAAGGCTGCCCAGTGAGAACTGACATCAAATTTGTGTTCACTTTGAATGGGAATAAATAACTACAAAAGAGGTGAATCAAGCACCCAGGTAAATAAGGCAGTAACCAAATCAGGCTAAAAATCTTATCAAAAGTACATGGAAATGAATGGGAGTTTTTCCTATCAGTCTGAACTGCCTTTAGGATCATGTGCTGCTTTAACTAGCACTTCCCTGCCATTGTCCTGAATGCATAAACTCAGCTTTAGCCGAGATGCTTTGAAGAGCATCCATCAGTCTAAGCCTCTTTATAATTTAGAAAGAAAAGAAAAACAAACAAATGAATAACAGCAAAAGGAGGCAAGAAAACTGTCTAGTAAACTGTCCGTTTGTGACAAAAGCCAATCAAAATCCCCCGTGCATCCAATTTCTCTATGCAGAGAATTCAGAACCAAATTTCTCAACAGGAAAATGCTTGGGGTCACCTTTTCTTTACGGAAAAAAATGTTTCTATTCCTTTCTGCAGAAACAATTTATATGAATAATTAATCAAGCTGGAAAAATTTAAACAAAATAATCAAGCAACTCCTTTTCACCATTTCATGTATGTTTAAATTCAAAAAGCTATTTAAATCAATGGGGATATGTGATGGTTTATAGTGACTGAGGAGCTGAACCTGTGAAGCTAATTTAGGTATCAGAGAAATACACTTCATGTAGCATGTAAAGTTACTATTTATGGTGACAAAAATATTCATGTCGTGTTATACTCAAATGTTGAGTAGCTCAGAGATTTCATAGATTTCATAGACATTAGGGTTAGAAGGGACCTTGTAAGATCATCGGGTCCAGCCCCCTGCCCCCAGGGGCAGAAACTCAGCTAGGGTCAAAGAATCCCAGCAAGATAAGCATCCAAGCATTTCTTGAAAGATTTTTTTTTTCTTTTTTGGCTTGCAATGCTCTTTAAAATATTCAATACAAGTGAATTTGATTAATTCAATGAAAAATAGGTTCCATTTCAGAAAGCTCCAGGGATTAAGCTTGGTCCATCTTTTGCCCCTACCTGGTAGCCCCAGAATGGTGAAATAAGGTCGGCACTCTGTAAAACCTGAGCTCTGCCTCACACAGCTCCTCCAGAGTCCCTGATACTGGAACACTGCCGTGACTGGGTTGTCATACAAGTCCTGTGTGCTCCACATATCCATCCCAGTGGCTGCAATGCACCCCGCAAAACCCAACGATGAGACGACAAAGCCCATCACTTGGCAGACTGTTGTCGACATGGTGTCTGTTTCTTGCCCAGGAGCTCAGATAGCCCCGATGAAACTCTGGAGCTTATGGAAATGCTGAAGTCCTCCTGACTGAGCTACCAGAAATGCAGCTGCTCTTATCAGATGGTTTCCACTGAGCAACTTTGTTTGCTCACTGTGTTTTTGCAAGATAGTCCGGTTTCGCTCTCGCTGGGTAGGGTTGCGTTTCTTTGGTTGGCAATGTTAGAGATATTAGCTTTTGTCCTTTAGAAGCACTTGTCCTTCCAGAGCTAAACAGTTATAGTTGGTCAAGTGTAGGGCAACCCACTCTGAGCAAAGCTAGGAGGAGCATTATTTTTCATGGGCATGCGTGCACCTCTCTTCATATCTAAAGAAGTGGAGCTTGCTATGCTTATTCTGTGCACCTGGCACATCACTGTTTCCACAGAGTGGAAAGAAAGGGAGAATGATGCACACAAATGAAATAAGTGGTTAGGGGCAGACACAGTGCACCAAGCTTTTCCCACGTAGTGGCCTCCTATGGCCTCATACACTACACCCACATTCTTCTCCACTGCCTAGCCTCTTATTCAAACACTCACCCTCACCCAAAGTAGAAGTAAAATACTGCCAGAGAAGAATGGTAACCATTTACACCTATGTACAACAGCTTGGCATGGGTGCAAATACCAGTTGACAGGCAAAGGGGGCCCAGGCCAGGAGAGTTGAGTCTTTAAGGGTTTGGGAAATCTGTCACACTGAGCAGAAGCAGCTGTAGGCTTATTGGGCTCCTATACATGTGCGTGGAGGCTGCCCCAACATGCTGTAAATCCAATGCGTTGCAGCAGATTTGATTAATCAAGATTAATCAAGTCTGCTGGAGCACAGAAAATAATGCACTACAGCAGCGTCACATGTATCAGCATCCCCAAACTGAAAATGGCAGTGGGGCGCTTTATCTAAGCTCATTTGACAAACTTTAGTTCAAAGCACTCTGCCGCCATTTTTCAGCGTGGGGATGCTGATACATGACACTCGGGTGCTTTTAGCTAGCGTGGCTTGTTAATTAAAGGGCACCCCCCTACACTCACCAAACAGTTGCTCCTGATATGCAGCAGTGAGAAATCAAAGGAGTCTTATTAAGAACAAAACAGGATGGGCTAGAAGCCCAAGGCAACAGGTTTGAGAAGAGGGATGTGGGTCAGTTTTTAACTATCTTTCATGCCAGCTCTGAGCTCAGCCAGAGCTCTCCCTTCATCTATGGCTTCACATGAGAACAATCCAATGTGGGAGGTCAGTTCTCATCTCTCTGTTTTTAAGGTTCCTATTCCTCTGGTACTGTACCACCTAACTGCACACGATGCCTGTTGACATCAGTGAAAATTACCCCTGGATGCTTTGGAGGGGGATACACTGCTCAGGGAGTGTGGCGTTATAGGTGGTTGTTTACGGAGGCTGAGGGGAATGCAAGAATTAGGAAATTAATTATCTCCTTCCACCGTGGTGAAGTGCTGTGCTCAGGGGAGCAATATGAATTTGCCATGCTGCTCTGCCAGTGCTCTGCTGTGAGTTACAGGGACCTTCCAGACTTCAAGCTCATCAATTCTGATCTAATACACTGTTCCAACTGATTTACTTCAACCCTGACCTAGAAACAAATTCTGCGTTTGCCCAGTCATGATACCTTTTCTTTGCAGCAGACACAGTCAATATGATTGCCTTGCTATAAAGCAGGATGAAAGCTAGCAGGACGAGAGGTGAGGCTGACTTCGTTGGATGCATGATTTACAAGGAGGTTATTATGTATTGGCTATCACCTCTGTGCCCTGTATAAAGACAAGGCAGGACATTCTTTTAACATTTAATGAGCCCCATTCAGTGTTTAGCCATAGAGGGAATTACATATGGAAAAGATCAAGGTCTGTCACAGCCTGGGTTTATAATCCCAGGGCGGGGAAAATCACATGTAATGCTGCTAGAATAGCCACAAGAATGAGTGGCCATGTCTTTCGCTTATGTTGCCTTTCCCAAAATAGCTAATGTCCTGCTGGTCTTCAAACTGACTAATGCTGTTTCCTTCTATTATTCTACCAAAGGCTTTATTTCCCATATTGTCCATCCCCAGTGGTGAGGAGCATCTGCATACAGCATGCACTCCTATACAATCCAAGACATCTAACTCGTCAAATGAGTTGCTGCCTTCACCAGCTGACTGGCACCACACAGGATGCATTCTAGACTGAATGTGAGAGCTGCTGTCATAGTTGCTGCGATTCTTGTAAAAGGCCCTCTATGAATCTCTAGTGTAGGGTCACTAATTGATGGCAATACAGTAAAATTTTCCAAAGCCTTCCCTGTGCACAAAGGGATTGCTCAAGCAACCTAGAATGGACAGGAGGATCTCAGCTGGTATCATGCGGCATTGCTTCCTACTTGAATTAAAAACTGAACAGTTTTATACCATGTGAAGGCCAGGTCCTAATAAAGCTAATATCAGAAGGGGACCATAATTCTCAAAAAACAGTGCAATAAATGGGGGCAAACTATGGACAGAAGGGTACACAGAATAAGGAATGCAGTGGATATTACAGCTGGAGTATTGGCTTCTTTTAATAATCTACCATTACTGAGGAATTACAGGAAAGTTTGAATCCTTAATAGGGAAAGCAGAAGATAGGGCAGCGTGGCACCTTGGAGACTCACTGGGTCAGAGAGGCATGGGCTTTTGCAGGCAACACTCAACTTCAGCTGATGTGATCTGACCCTTAGCATGGAAGGAATTCCAAGTAAAAACAACTGTCTATGGAAACGAATACTTGAAAATCTAAACACATGTAAAGCAGCTGGTCTGGCTGACATGCATCCTAGGGATTAGGTCATGGCTGAGGGAAAACAGCAAATAACAAGATGGATTGGACTGCAGATTTACCTCCAGCACTTTGGGCTTTAAAAGCTAGTTTGGAAAATTGGAGCACGGGGGAATTCAATCCTGCATCAGTAAAGAGATGAGTTAGGTGTTCCATCTGTAACATCAAGAATGGCACAGATGGGGCCTAGTACCTTCTCTAGCCTCCTAAAATCCCAATCCAGATGGTGTTCCCTGGAAGCAGATGGAAAAAGCAGCATGCTGTGTTAAACAGTCTATTGTAAAAGGAGCTGCAGCACCTGAACACTCTGATTCCCACCCCTGTTTCCCAGAAGTTGGGGGCTGCTGCTTAGCTGACACAGAGGTCGCAGAGGTGAGCATAAATTCTCTCTCTATTCTAAATTAGCATTCACCAGGACTGCCTGTCAAAGGCTGCACTTGCTATTCTGCTTAGACTACGGTGGTCTATTGCTGTCAGTATCTGCTGCTCCTTTCTCTGGCAAAGCTGCCCCTACCTCTTGCCAGTGCAAAGATGGCAGCCTTAGTTGGCGGCGGGTTTTATAGACACCCTAATGGGACAGAGTAAATATACATAGCCCACAGTTATCCCCATCTCTGCTCTGGTTTGTGGGCTCTCTCACACTCCACTGCCCCAGCAGCTGCCTCCAGTTACATCCCAACACCCAGAAAAAGTAGATCCCCTTCTCTCTTGGGCCTATGGTACCAACAGATTGTGTCCAGGACTTTTGGTTCTGGGGCAATAGCTCTTCAATATCTCTTCAAACTTGCTTTCTTGGCACCATCTACTGGTAAAAAATCATATTGCCTACTATTTTCACTTGCATCCAGCTGTTTTGAAGAACAGGAATTCAGTGGTCCTCAAAGCATGGGTCACAACCTCAAGAGAAAAGTTAAAGTGTAGCTCAAACTGGAAATGGGGTTGTGGGACAGCCAGATGGAAAAAGATTAGAAACCAGTGACTTAAGTTATTGGACAGCCTGGTGGAGGGGTGTAGCAAGGATATACTCCCTACCTTTGGTTCTTTGAGAAGAATAGTAGCTCACTGAGGCACAATCTTTGCCCACGTGAACCAAGAGCAGCTATCCAGGACCACCCTGGTCTATTCTTTACAGCAAATATAGTCAATTTGATTGACTTATTTTGAAGCAGAATGGAAGCTCTTGGGGAATAAGGTTGGGTGATGAATGGCTAGATGGGGGGAGTACCCTGAGGCAACCAGCTCTGTGCACTTCACCAAACAGGGATTTTAATTCTGACATGGGCTGTGCAAGGGATAGAAGAAGGAGCTCCATGTGCATTCCCTATAGTTGCACACAGGCCTCCGGGGGCACAAGGTAACACACTCTTTTGCATAGTCTCCTTCTGGCCCCTTGTCTCTTCTTCTCTTGATTACCTTGGGGCTAAGCTTCAGCAAGAGTATGGAGAGTCTTTCTGGCCTGACCTGGCCTTGCTGATTAGGGGCTTTGGTAAGAAGTGTGGGATATGGGTTCAAACCCTCACATTTGAGGACTGCCTAGAATCTCTTTTCTTCGCACTTACTTTTGTCTCCCCAGAAAATGGAGCTGAGGAAGCAATCTCAGAAATAGAAGCTATGCTGAAGTTTTCAAGCTCAACAACAAAATGTACATCCACATTGACCATGCTCAGTACCTACGGCAGTGGTTCTTTAAAAAGATTACTGAGTTGCTCAGGAGTTTAGCACACTTATCCCTCAGCCCTCCGAACACCACCCAAAGCCTTCTGTAATAAGCTAGATGTTAATTGCTTGCTACTTCATATGCCTGTGATTAGCATTGCACTTGTAAATATGGTAGACTCACAGCTCACAGAAACACCTCTCTCACTGGCTGCTGGTACAACATGCGGTAGTTAAAGTTGAAAATCAGTTTCAGATCTTTCTTTTCCCTCAGTTTCACCTTAAATTGTCTGTGCTAAGTCTTGGGTGATATGTGATTAACAAGAAAGAAAAAGAAGGAAAATCCACTCTGTCAATTCTGAGTTACTTGAGATGGGGGAAAAAAAAAATCCCTTTGCAGAGACATGCTCCTCCATTTTTCCTTTCCTCAATGTATAGAATGCAAAAGCAGCTAGGATTTTTAACTTGCACGTACAACAAGCCCCTTAAACTGTAGGCTCAGACAAGGCTTTTCAAAAACTGACTGGAGAAAGCAAAGCTATAGGCTAGGGGCCGGAGCCGCAGGTTGGCCACCCCTGCTATAGGCTATTGCCCAATCATTTCTGAACGCTTTCAGTGGTCATCTGGTAAGGGGGAATGCTGTGTTCAAAACTGACATGCAAGAGCTCTGTAGTATTGTAACCAGGCATAGCTCTGACAAAGAGTAGAGCGCAGGACTCAGACCCTCTACCTCCATAGGGTGTCTAGGTGGTACCCAAGCATCTTAGGCCAAATCCAATTCCATCTGTTTGGCATCTAAGTGGTCTTAGGCACCCAAGTATTCCACTCAGTTAAAGTCCTGAAACGTGTATGTACTTGTGTAACTTGCTGCCACCTGACCCTTAAGACTGAGTCACAAAACAAGCAGCTGAGGAGGACCCACCCATATTTTGTATCAAAGGATTTTCAGGGAAGACTCAAACAGGGTGGGATTGCTGTTAAGCACCTAAGTCCAATTATGCACCTAGTAGGTAGAAGAGAATCTGGCCCTCATGTACAAGAGCAATTTTATTCCACACAAAAATTGTCCACTGCTTTGGTGATGGAGAATCTCTTGCATTCAAAAGCTTGTCTAACTCTACCCCAGCTAGGCAGTTGGTCCAATAAAAGCTGCCACCATAAGAAATCCTTGCCCCTCACAAAAACAAAACCAAACAAAAAACCCATCTACATTTGTCCATCACAGCCTAAAGAGTGAGTCACAAAAAGTAGCAAAGAGGAGGACAAAGCCAGTGTTTCTGAAAAATATTTTTTTAGGAACTCAAGAAGGTTGCAATAGGATCACCTTTAAAAGTGTAAGTGGGAGAAATAGGATCTGTCCTTATATCTCAGCCCATGCATTCCCCTGGGAGCTCCACTACACTGGGGGCCTGAGAGGGCTGGAAGCTTTGAGGAAGATGAGAACTCCCATGCTTCATCAGCTTGATGATCCATTTAGTCTAGTATGCTCACACTAGTAATGACTTGAGCCAGCTGCTTCAGAGAAAGGCACAAGAAACCTCCTAATTATGAAGCAAAGACCAAGCTTCAAAAATGAATCTCCTCCATCACCTTATATAGCTCACAGTAGACTTTTACTCTAAACCATGAAAATATTCATAGGGCTTTACAAAAGCTGCAAAGGTGGCTGCCTTGGGACCACAGACAAGAGAGAAGACTGAAGAGAGATTCAATAGTAGTTTTCAAATACCTAAAGGGCAATGATAGAGGGGATCGAGATGGAATTTTCTCTGTGGCTGAAGAGGACGGCACTAGGAGCCATGGCCTCAAACTGCAGCAGAGGATAGTTAGGTTGGAGATTAGAAGGAACTTTCTGACTATCAAGGTGGTCAAGCATTGAAACTGGCTGCCTGGAGAAGTTGTGGAATCTCCATCCCTGGAAATTTTCAAAAGCAGGTTCGACAGACACATGGCTGGGATGATTTAGTCATAGATGATCCTGCCTTGAGCAGAGGGCTGGATTAGATACCCTCATGAGGTCCCTTCCAGCCCTATTTCCCTATGATCCCATGAACTTCACAATAACCTTTGTTTCAGAACATGCCTCCTTTATCTGCCCATTCCTTACAGTTAAATTATCTCAAAAACTAATCACTGCACCCAGTGCAACACTTGAATGTTATCACTGCTGCTCCCTTAAAATTACCTAAAGTTCATATTTACTTTATTATCAGCACATATACCTCGCACCCAGAGAGTGATTTCCAGCTTGTTCAGACTGAAACAAAGCAAACCCACCCTCTTCTCTTCCTCTTTCTCTACATGACTTGCAAGGCTTGAGTCACCAGAACCTGCAATGGTGCCATGGCATAGGGCATTTTGGGAATGACTTTTTTTTCTGAGTCTCCAGATGAATTTTCCAAAGTCCTTGGTTCTGGCTTGATTCCACTCTGCCCCTGTTCAGATCGGTGGGGGATTTTACTTTTGCAGTGTGAGCACAGAGAACCCATCCTTGGGAGCATGCAATAGAGCTTCTTATTAGGTGCTTGAAACAGTAGCTTTCATTTGGGTGGGAGTCCGTGCTGCACCTCTAAGCATAGCTGGGAACTTGCATCCCAGGCAAGGAAAGAGCTATGCTGGTTTTTAGGTATCTTTATAACCACCCTCAGCCAGGCTTCTTCACAGCCCCTATGGCAAAACTTGTGCAGGGTTCACTGTAAGTGCTTTATCCCCTGCACTTCTACTGCAGGAAAGCTACCACCCATGGCAGCCATAAGATGAAATATTGGACAGCTAGGATCGCTTAAAAAGGCACAGGCATGGAATTTCATAAACTCTTATGTAGAGTTTAAAATATGGTTGTATGGGGATGGTTTGGATGGGGATGATCATGCCTTGAGCAGGAGGTTGGGCTAGATGACCTCTGAGGTCCCTTCCAGCCCTACTTCTCTGTGACTCTATGGCCTTCATGCAGTCTGTTGTAGGGCTGGTTGGGAAACCTGTCATTTTAATAAAATGGCTCCGTGCACCAAACTTTTGTAGGGGAAAATGTTAAATAAAGACTACTGCCATTGGGTACTTTAGGAAAGTTTGTGCGATTTACAAATTGTTGACTGGCTCTGTTCAGGTCCTGTCAGCTGGCTCTGGCCCCTGTCTCCACCTCTTATCAACTTCTACTGTGGAGGGCAAACTCCTGATGAGGTAATGTAGGGGACTGTCAAAGTCCCCTTCCTGGCAGACTTTTCCACATGCTTTAAACTTACTATTTCCTTAACTTTCAATAATTCTGTGAACTCTCCCGGTTGGCTCTGTCAAGTCCATTGGCTCCCTAGCAAACTCTAAGCCCTGCCATCAACAAGGCTTGTCTCGAAATACATTAAGAAGGCTGCAGCAGTTGCCTGCAGACATTTTAAACTGAGGAGCTGAACTGACTGGGTTAAAGGATTTTAAGAAGTGAGCAAGGACAGCTTTGAAGAAGCTATGCTGCAGTTCTTGGCAGTTGAGGATCAAGATATGCCAATTAGCAGCTGTCATCACTTGCTAACTTTCAGGATAAAAATAGTTCTGCATAGCAGACAGGCCAGAAGCTTTCTTTGAAAAATGTACCCACCTGCCAACAAAATGCCCAAATAAAGAGTTTCATTAAAGCTAAAATAGAAATATGTATGTATTTCACAAGGGAATTTTTTTTTTACATTATTATTGGCAAACCAACCCTCCCCCCCGCCCCCAAATTCTAAGGTTTAAAACTTCAAAATCCTTTTCGTCTTCAAAATTAGAAGGACTTTTAATATCGCTCCACTGACTTACACTACTGCAACTGGGAGTGGAGTTTTGCTCTACAAGCAAGAATGTCTGAATATTCATAATTAAGATGCTACCAATGGAAGGTTGTTTGCAGTCCCTCCAAGAAGGGTAGAAGAAGCCTGGTGTTCTGCCCTATAGATCAACTTCACAAACCTCTGTCATGTGACTAAAGTGAGTAACTAGTGGCAATAAAGGCTGATATCTCTTGTATGGATTAGCCATTGATGGTGGGATGAGGCACATATTTCACCAGTGGATTTCACAGCTACTTAGTGCACTAGAGGCATATGGAGTCAGGGCTTTTGCATTCAAATCATCATTTTGGAGAGGACCATCATCTGGCAGTTTCAGACTATTCTGTTCCTGTTCTCAGAGCTTACCTCTCATTCCTGCTACTCCTATTCACCCCAGCCCACCCTGGCACCTACCCCCATGTTCCCTGTGATGCCATCCCTCTTCTTGCCATTCTGATTCCTAACACCCATCCAGACTGCGCTGGTTTTTCCTCACATACTCTAGCTTCTACTCCACTTCCCCTCGCCTTCCACTGCTCAAGTCCCTGCCTCCTTTCCCCTCTGTTTCTGATTAGCTCTCTCACAGACCATTGTCTCCGCTCTGCCTTCCGGGTCCCACAGCCCTTTTTCATCCCTTGTAATTTCTTGTATTCATAGATTCATAGATGTTAGGGTCGGAAGGGACCTCAATAGATCATCGAGTCCGACCCCCTGCATAGGCAGGAAAGAGTGCTGGGTCTAGATGACCCCAGCTAGATACTCATCTAACCTCCTCTTGAAGACCCCCAGGGTAGGGGAGAGCACCACCTCCCTTGGGAGCCCGTTCCAGACCTTGGCCACTTGAACTGTGAAGAAGTTCTACCTAATGTCTAAATCTGCCCTCTGCTAGCTTGTGGCCATTATTTCTTGTGACCCCCAGGGGCGTCTTGGTGAGTAAAGCCTCACCAATGCCCTTCTGCACCCCCATGATGAATTTATAGGCAGCCACAAGGTCGCCTCTCAACCTTCTCTTGTGGAGGCCAAAGAGGTCCAGGTGCCCTAGTCTCTCCGCATAGGGCTTGGCCTGCAAGCCCTTAACCATACGAGTGGCCCTTCTCTGGACCCTCTCCAGGTTATTCACATCCCTCTTGAAGTACGGCGCCCAAAACTGGATGCAGTATTCCAACCGTGGTCTGACCAGCGCCCGATAGAGGGGCAGTATCACCTCCTTGGCTCTGTTTGTTATGCATCTGCTGATGCACGATAAAGTGCCATTAGCTTTGCTGATGACTTCATCACACTGCCGACTCATGTTCATCTTGGAGTCCACTAGGATTCCAAGATCCCTTTCTGCTTTCGTGCTACCGAGCAGGTCATTTCCTAGGCTGTCGGTGTGCTGGACGTTTTTCCTCCCCAGGTACAGCATTTTGTATTTCTCCTTGTTGAATTGCATTCTGTTGTTTTCTGCCCATTTGTCCAACCTGTCCAGGTCTGCTTGTAGTTGTTCCCTGCCCTCCGGCGTGTCCACTTCTCCCCACAGTTTTGTATCATCTGCAAACTTGGACAGAGTACACTTCACTCCCTCGTCCAAGTCGCTGATGAAGACATTGAAGAGTATCGGTCCAAGGACCGAGCCCTGCGGGACCCCACTGCCCGCACCCTTCCAGGTCGATACCGACCCATCCACTACGAGTCTCTGGGTGCGACCCTCTAGCC
The DNA here is from genome assembly GCF_030867095.1 of Alligator mississippiensis. NCBI lineage: Eukaryota > Metazoa > Chordata > Crocodylia > Alligatoridae > Alligator > Alligator mississippiensis. The sequence goes on from NC_081830.1 coordinate 32,460,492, forward strand.
AATTCGCCACCCACCGGACTGTGTAGTCATCCAAGTCACAGCCTCTTAATTTGTTCACCAGTATGGGGCGGGATACCGTATCAAAGGCCTTCCTGAAGTCTAAGTAAACGATGTCTACCCCTACTCTTGTGTCCAGGTGTTTTGTAACCTGGTCATAAAAAGAGACTAGATTAGTCAGGCATGATCTACCTGCTACGAACCCGTGCTGGTTTCCCCTCGGCATAATTTTTCCTCCTGGGCTCTCACATATATGAGCCTTAATAATCTTTTCAAAGACTTTGCCAAGGATGGAGGTGAGACTGACTGGCCTATAGTTGCCTGGATCCTCCTTCCTCCCCTTCTTGAAAATAGGGACCACATTGGCCCTTTTCCAGTCCTCTGGGACTTAGCCTATGCACCACAAGCACTCAGATATTCTTGCCAGTGGCTGTGCAATGACGTCGGCCAGTGCCTTCAGTACCCTTGCATGGAGCTCATCCAGGACTGCTGACTTAAATGCATCCAGTCCTTCCAGGTGACTCTGTACTATCTCAGGGTCAACGCTTGGTAGTCTGGTGCCCTGCTGTTGCCTCTCTACAATCATGTCAAACTCTTTCCTCTTCCCCCTCTATGCTTCCTGCCTCTGTGCTCCCAGTTGCACGGCTTGGTGTCACACTTGCTGGGAGAAACAGTTAGAGAGCAAGTCCTCTTCAGCCCCTGCAGCCCCAGGATGGAGCACACTTGTTTGTGTGGCTGGCACATACATAGTTTGTTGAATCATAGAAACTCAGTGGAGATGGAGCTGAAGATGGGAGTGAGGATGCTCAGTGTAGACAGACTCTTTGGAGGATTTATCTGCCATACTTTAACAAGGCTTGAATTAACATGTATTAACTGAGATTTTTTTAAGCTAATATTTTAGCCAGATTTGAATGGATTTTCCTGGGGGCAAAGTCCCCTCCTTGTCCTTGATTCAAAAGCACAGAAATGCTAGCGCTTCTCAGATCGGTTATCATTCCACCCGCCCTCCCCCGCACCACGTAGCAAGCTGCTTATTTTTTTCCCTGATATCATTCTTAACAACAGACGAACCTCTTTATTCTAAACTTTCCAGGAAAATACAGCCTGACACAGACACCCAGCAAAGAAAAATTTGGGGCTGAATTGTTAAACTTTGACAACATCAGAAGGAACTGAAGAATGGGTCTTCCAATGGAAGGGTTGTTCAACTCTTATGTGTGACCCTAGCAGTTCTGCCTATACCCTATAATTAGTTACTGTTATATATTCATTTATTATTAATGTGTGTAAGCCCAGGCACTGTGCTTCAGACCATCATAATCAAGTCTTTTGTTCCCACAAAATAAAGGAGCAGAAATAACACTAGAAAACAAAATCAGAACAGACAAGCTTGGTTATTGGGTGACAAATTTCACCTCCGACTGAATGTTTATCATTAAATAGCTAACGTGAGAACTAGAAACTAAAGGAGTTGCTTCTCATTCTTGTATTTTTATTGATTTATTTAAAATCAACTACAAATTAATACCCCTAGATAAATCATAGATACATTATAAGCGAGAGAAATCATAATTTGTGTTTTTTTGTCGTAGGGGTTAGGGAGTGAAAAGAAAAACATGGAAACCAAAAATTCAGTGATGTACTCAGGTTCATCTTGCTGCTCCGCTACAGTTTTATTATTTTTATTCACTATGGCACTATTGTTCACAATATAAATTGCCATTGTCAGAATAATAAATAGGGGTTTATAATGGAAATGCTGACATACCATTAACTATGGCACAGCTAGCAAAATGCCTCTAATGCAAATCAGGGTGTGACACAGTTAAAATAAACACTGGGACGATCAATTTAAATAATATGTATAAAAGATTAGTATAATTTGATTTTTAACTCTTTTTTTCTAGTCGGAATACAATTGCCCTTCATTAATTTCAGGTGACGAGAATTTTTTTGTAATAGCAGATGATGCCTAAATTCTAAGCCAGTCTACAAACAACACCAGTGGTCAGGTTGCTTTTTCTACCACTGCCTCTAGAGATTTGAAATGTCATATAATATATAATAGGAGGGAAAAGTCACTTCCACTTTTCTCCCCCGTAAGAAAAGCAAGGTCCCTCTAAGAAAAAACAACCATCACTCTTCTTAGTTCAGGGCTGATAATGCCTGCCAGTCAGAACATAAATATTCATACACATTTGCACCCTGTGATCAAACTCTGACCCTATTGAAGTCAATAGGAGTTTCACCATTGACTTCCATGGGGGTCAGGTTTCCACCCACCCTTTTTTTAAAAGCTTATCCTTCCCTCATTATCTGCTATTGCAATATGTCTCGATATTCATGTGCAGTGACTGATTTGGTCTAACAGAATTTTACAATAAGTCAATTAGAAGCTGAAGACACAATGGAGTTCTACACAGCACCCCTCAACTAATTTTATTTTCACCTAGCAGGAACATTTTTTTCTAATAATATCTAATGCCTAAGTATCCTAGTGTCAGATTAATGCATTGTTTCCAGTTCCAATTGCTCTATATTTCCAGACTGGAATAACTTTGTCTTTTAGGTAACAATATTTAGGAATTGTAAAAGCTTTGTGTTTCTTTTTTGAAGTGCTGGGGCAACTGAAGTCATTTTAAAACTTTGTGGGTTTTTTGCAATCCTTTTTGATTGATGAAATGGCACTGTCACTAAAAATATAAGGCATGAAAAATAATTCTTGACACAACAATAAAACCAAACTAAACTAAAAAGGAAACCCCTGCATTTTCTTGAAAATGAACTTTAAAAACTCCCTGGTACCTTCAAATATTAAAAACATTTTTCACGGTTTTCATAGTCGTGAGATGAAAATAGGTTATTTTGTACAGCTATACTTCCTTCTAACCATTAAACTATTTATAAGCATTTTAAAGTTTCAGAATTGTAGTACATATGAACTTCTGTAACATTCTCCTATCCTCATTCATTATCGATGTGGGTGACTTCAATCTTTTTTTATTCTTAGAGTATTACTGTATTGAAGTTACATTGGAACATAATGCCTGTTTTGTGCACCTCTCCACCTTTTAAAAACCTACACTGATTTGGCAGATGAAGCATTTTAATTTATTATTTGGGTTAAAAATGTTTCTGTTTGGGCTATTCTACCCTCGGTTACACACTGTAACAACCTGCTGACTTCACTAGGAGTTGTATTAAAGTATCTGCAGGCAGAATTAATACTATATTATTTCTGGAATGGAGGAAGCAATGCATATTTGCTGGATTTTGTGTGAGCAGGTGCAGGGCATTCAAACATGCCAAAATTATACCCATTAATCTGTCAAAAGCATTAAGGGACAGATCTGCAGATCTTACTCAGACAATTGCCAAGGGTCCCAGTAAGGAGTACAGGTTCTGGATGCTAGCAGCCAGCTTGAAACAGTGCTCTAAAGAGGTAGGTTGTGGTAGTAGAATCAAGCACGTAGGAATGACTCCATGTTTGCTCCTCTTGCTGTGCTCTCCTTGGTTGCAGATGGTTTAATTTATGCAGTGATGTGTCATGTGTTGGTGAATTGATGTGCAATCCCAAGATATTGTAGCCTATTTATTTGTGTGTACTGTTGTTCATGTCTGTGTGTCCTGAAAAAGCTGTTATGCAATGGTTTGCTGATATACATGGTCTCTCTATCCACTTCCTTTCTTCAGTATGTAGAGAATATGTGTGTGCAGATAGTTCAAGAGAGATATCCTCTTTTCTCTATACATTGCTGGAAAAGGAGAGCCCAAATAGTCAGTGTGAAGTGATATGACTAGAATTATGATTCTAACAGGGAGAAATCTGGAAACAGGGGGGTCACATTCCTATTGATTGCTAGGCCATATGACAACACAAAGTAAATTTTCAGTGCAGTAAACTGCAGCAGAGAAGCTCAGCATTTATTCTCCTTGTGCATTGTATCTGCTGTATCAGGTACTACACATGTAACATGAGCAAGTGTTTTCTACTCATGTCCTGCACAGGGCTAAGTTTTCAAGCAAGAAAGAAATCTTTGTCATTTCCAGCATTGTTTAGCTTCTTCTGGAAAGTCCTATAATCTACACACATATACATCCAGCAAGGATTTCACGAGACAGAAAAGCAAACTCCTCTCGTCTCTTGACACACCCTAACCCTTCCCAGGACTTTTCAGGTTGAGCAGGCATGTCTTACTATTGTTAACTGGAAGAGTGGAAATTATAGATGGGTAGGGTAAAATTATGCACATGTCTCAAGGTAGAATGGTTAGTTCATCTTTAAAAGCAGTACTGTGAATTAATCCATTCTTTAATAAATAGAATCAGTCCAATTTTTTTCCTCTGAATAATTAATCCAGTGTAATGATTTCTTTTTATTATTGTGCCACCTGTGATATAAAGTATTTAAGAAATAAAACCATTCTGACTAGAACTGGTAAATCTCCCATTGCTGCAGAAGTAGGGAGATAAACATTTTTGTAAAAAAATTATTTTTTTTAATGCAAATATGTCTAGGTGTCATTAGAACAGTAGAAAAAAGACAAAGTCTGTATGGAAGACAGACTGGAAGAAGAAAGCATAGATTTAAACCTAATAGACTAAATCAGAGATGTATAAGCTTTCATAAGCAATGGCTCATGAAATCTACCCTGCCTTCTGCTTGACTTTAGATCAACACACATAACTACCTCTCTCTAAAGACTGGATGAGTGATGGTAAGGCATTTGCAAATGGCAGTTTTCCTTCTTCTGGTTTATGCAGTCTCAGGTGTTACAATCCAGAGCTGCAACAGGGTTTTTATGAAACAGGCTTTGAAAACCCTGTGTTACCACTTCAAGACAGACAGCATTTGAAAGACTTAAATTGTCAGAAGTGACTGGTGAGTTTGTAGCAACTAAACTGAGGTTCCTTACAAGGGTATGATCTTCAGGAAAAAATTAAGCCTCAACACCTGAATAATAATAGGTGCCTTAAGATCTACCTTTAAAATCACTTGTTACTTGCCCACAGTAGCATGGAAATCAGGGGAAATGGTAGAGGGAAGAGAAAACAGATGTCGGATCCCAGTGTCCTCCCTCCATGAACTCCCCACCACTGCCCCAAGTGACACGAGGAGATCACAAGGCCCCTACCTGGCAACCCAAGGATGGTGAAATAGCCACGGCACTCGGTGAAGCCAGAGCTCTCCCTGACGCAGGTGCGCCACAGGCCTTGGTAGTTAAATACGGCTGTCACTGGGTTGTTGTAAAGGTCTTGGACACTCCACTGGTTCATGCATGTTGCTGCTATGATTCCACCTACCCCTAAGGCTGAAACCACAAAGCCCATAGACTGGCATACTGTCACAGACATGACAGCGGCTGATTCTAACAATGAGCCTTCGAGGTATGAAAGCACCACGCTGATCTGATCTGAGTAGCCTGCCTAGCACAAAAATATTTTTAGCTGGGGCTGCTGCCTACGTCATGAAGGGGAGTCAGGGAAGGTCTGACTTGTGCCACACAGACTCGCCCTCTTCCCTTTATCTGTTTTGGTGAGTTAATTTTTCTCGATCGGTACCAAGAGCCATTTGTTACTCATAGCATGTACACCTCCCTCTCTATTTACCTTGTAGAGTAGTTTTCCCTTTTGACTAATGAAGTGCAGCCAGGTACAGCAAGCACTGGAAAAACTGGAGATTGGTGTATTCTAACTATTATATTTGGAAGGGCCTTATGCAGAGTAAATGCTTCAGAATGCCAAGCATAAAGATGGTTAAACTTCATGTTATAAGTCATTTTGGTTAGGAATTTAATTGCTATCATGATTAAAGGATACTGTGCAAACCAGTCTGGGAGGTTTTATTAGCACACATTCATTTTGGGGAGCCCCTACACAAAATTAGTACTAACCATTTTCAGGCGATGTGCTATTTGGGAACTGTTTATGACTGGTTATTTGCATTGTCAGGCTAGTCATCTAAATCACATGATGTTGTTTCTGCTTCCTTATTGGGTGGCTAAAGCATTTAGAGAAAAGTATAATGAATAGCATGTGATGCACTGCTTGGAAGAATTTTCAGGTGAATAGTTATTCTTGCTAACATATATTAAACTACAGGGATTTGTGATGGATTGTTGTCCAGATACTCATAAATAATGAACAACTGCCCCTGCGAATCATAGTGAATTGAACCAAATGCTTTTATTTTGATCACCACTATACAGCCCAGGGAAAAAAAAAGGGGGGGATAGAAAGACATGTCCTCATTTTCTATTCCATTTTTTTGTTGTTGCATAATCATTTTCATTTGGACAGGATTTAGGTGCCTGAGACAGAGTGCTAATGAGGCAAATTCTTACTATATTAGTGCCTAAGAACTCAAGTCATGAATCAGAGCCCCACTGTGCAAGGTGCTGTACAAGCACAGCACTAACACAAGCTGTCACATCATGTAGGCAATGCCTCACATTCTGATTCTGCACGTCTCTGCTATTTTGCCTTGGGTTACCATTTATATGTGCTAAATTTTAGAACCAGGGGAGTAACTGGAGGTCACTGGCCTCTAGCAGTAGGCAAGAGCATACAGAAGGTGTAAATGACTTCTCTTATCATAAAGGTCAGGAGTCCTCTGTTGGCCATTGCCAGTCCATCCCTGTAGGCCATTTCACAACTGATAGACCAGACATCTCAGACAACTTCCAAGGATCCTATCTATCTGAGTGGTTGGCTTGCACTCGTACCAACTCTGCTGTGGTTTCTGTCGTCTCAAGGAGACCATACCTGACTCCCTTTGACCTTGTCTGACATGAGCACTAGATGAAGTGTCACTTTGTGGACTTAGAACCTACCCATGAATAGGATCAAGGATGTCAGGGGGATGGCAGAAAGGTATAAGCCAACTCTGTCTCCACATCTGCTACTCTAAATACTCAATCTGAGGAGGGACCTGCACATGGACAGTTAGCTTGAATACCTTCAAGCACAAAACTGCATGTATAGTGCCTGGCCACAGTCGTGGTGCCCAGAAATGAGGCTGGTTCATAACCAGTAACCCCCTTTCACCCCAGTTACACAAGACCGTGTGCTTCACCCCTCAGAACAGGCAGTGTCCCATACAGTCTTACTCCATGCTACCCAAAGGTCAATGACTCCTCACATTACCCCACCTCTGTTGCTTCCAGCATCATGCTGAGGCCATGAGTCCTGTCCCAAGGTCTTGTTTTTGTGCTAAGGACGGCTTCCCTGTGAAGATGAGACTAGTTTTTAACACAGGCCCAGTCAGGTATTTCTTGACAATGGCTTGCCCCACATGCTTTATTGCTTGTTTCCATGCATTTCTGAAGCTTCTCCCTTGTGCCTACAAACATTTTGTGTAATGTTAGGTCTATTCTGTGGGATGTATGTGGGTATGTTGTGGGGGTATGTTGTGTAGGGAGCTTCTCTTCATGGGTGGGGAGACCTTTCCCCTATCCAAAATGTAGGGGTATGAGAGGGGAGGTGGATGCCACAAGTCTCCACAAAAGGCTTGACCCAAAATGAGAAGGTTCCCTTTGACTTCACTCGGTGCTGAATCAAAGCCAAATATTTGCTTTAAAACTAAGCGGGATCAGACACACCACACCTCAAGCACATCTCGGCTGTAATTGTTTTTGGTATCAATCAATGCAGTGGGAAGCTTAATCACAGGAAGGTTTCTTAGTATCACACAGTAAAACTAGGAACTGAAACTAGAAAACAAATACTGGCACTTTCACCTCTGCTAAGTGAACATTTGGGAAGGCTCGGCCCATTTGGGGTTGTTTTGAATGTAAATTTGTAAATATGTAAACTTATGTAAATATGAGTATGCCCTGGGGGAGGTGATGCCAGTTCAAGCTCATAGGACTGAAGAGACTTTCTTGACTTTGTTCAGCATCAAATCCAGCCCACTGGTACTGCAGGCAATAACATCTAGTCTATGCCAATATAACCCTGCCAAGTTGCACTGAATCCTACATAAGAAGCAGGGCTGAGCCCCACTCAGGCAGCACGGAGAGCCACAGGCCCCCAAATTCTCATCTTTGCTTTGTCACTGGCCTAATTCTTGGACTCAGTACTAATTGCAGCAGGCAGGATGGAGGAAGGCTGTAGGGCCAAGGCTACTGAACTCCCCACACCTCCAGGAGGCTGCACAATAGCTCTTCTAAAGCCCTGACTAGAGCACTGTGCCTCTGCAAAGCTCCCAACCTCCAGCATTGCCTTGAAAGCACACATGAGCCTGCTGCCTCTATCTCCATTTCCCTGTGGGTAGAGCAGGGGTAGTTCTATACTTACTCCTTCTTGCCACAATGTGTGAAACACTTATTATTGGCTGTGCAGCAACTGAGATCCTTAAACAGAGGGTGCTAGATGAGTGGGGAAGACCAGATACTTAGTGGATATTATTCAACCTATCTCCATTTATGTTAGCAGTTACATAGTTTTACACCAGATAAGAATATAACCCCAAAGTAGTATTATTATGTCATGCAATGCAACACAATGCAATGCAACAAGTATTCTCCACTGAAGCAACATAACACCATTTGGTCAGCTGGCAATTTTTTACAGAGAAACAGAATAAGGATTGGACTCTTGCTACCACCCAGAATCTCAAAAATGTATTCATTTGTTTTCTTTATTCCCAAGTCATTAATAGAGAGGACAGTTTTTCTACATGTTTTGACCCAAATCCATCAAGGCTCCCTTGTGGTAACTCAAATCCCATTCTGGACTCTTACCCAAAGAACCTTGTTCAGAAAAAACACAAATCCAATATCTTTTATTAGACAAACTAAAATAGCTTGAAAAATTCTTCTTTGCAAGCTTTCAGGTACAAACACCTTTCTTTGGGCAGAGGATTTTTTTCTAGCATGTCATGGTTTAGTCACCATGCCTTTAATTGTATACTTTAGGTGGAAAGCAATGAACTTTTCCCCCAAGTTATTATTTCTCTTATCAAAAACAGAATATTAAGTAAAAAAAAAAAAAAAAAAGAGGCAGCATATAAAGAAAAGTCAGGTGCCTTGAAGGATATGACTGTCAATCTACCAGGCTTCTTTATCCTCTCTAAAAAAACACCATACACTCCTTACTATTAAGGAATACCGAGTCATGTCTTTAAGCAGGCCTCTTTTCCATGAAGAAATACTGTAATGAGTACTCCAATTATAGTGTTTTTGAAATAGTACAACATAGGAAGAAATTTCCATCAGCTGGACAACCCTGTGAAGATGCCTGCTTTCTGCACCCAGTGCTGCTTGTACAGTTCTTTCCAACAAGTGTGCAATTAAGATGACACCTGACTTGATTGATGGCTTCCTGAGTCTGTCCCCCCCAGGCCATTCCTGACCACATCTTTGGTATCTGGCCAACTGATTTGGCCACTGGCTCCAAAACATGGGCCAATGCCTTAGCTAGCGGGCAGAAGGTGGACACCACAACAATGCAGTGTTGACCAGTGGCTAGCCATGATTACTCATCAGTCAACTGTCCTTCTGGGGGTCTTGTGTGGCATTTTTATGCCTCCATGGGGATCAAATCACAATGGAGTCTAAACAGAGTTGTGTGTGCGTCACTGTGAATGTAAAGAACCACAAGCAAGCAAGTGTGGTTGGACAAACTTTGTTACATGGGATGGAAATGTACACCTTATTGGCAAAACAGAATTTTACTCTAAAAACACATTTCTTATATTAGTAATGGGCTTGGATGAAGATGTTGTTGGTTGTTTTCAAACAGAATTGTTTAACTTAATTTTTTGGTGAAAGTGTCCAAATTCCTCTTTTTTTCCCAGAAAACAAACCCTAATTTTTGATGCATAGGAACCTGGGAAAACACAAAAGGTAGCCTGCTTCTCTAGGCTTGTGGTGATAACAGTCACTCAAGAGGCCATAATCCTAGGATCTGGTCCCTGCTATCAAGACTTCTTGTCTATTTATCATTAAGCAGTCATGGGATTAAAAATAAAAATGAAATAAATCTCACACCAATGACTAGACACCAGGACTTCCCACTTTCCAAAGGTCTGCCCTAACCATTAGGATACAGAAACAAGATATTTTCTTTATTTTTCTCCTTCTATCCCAAGTCCCATGAGTGACACCTTAGTCCAGATTCTATGCCACCTAGTGGACTTAGGTGCCTAAGTGCAATTCTATTCCACCCTGCTGGAGTCCCTAAAAAACACTTAATGTGGAAGGTAGGTGGGGCCTCCCACTCCTGGCTGCTTTCTTTGGACTCAGTCTTAAGAGCAAGGGGGCAGTGTGTTACAAAAGCAGACTAAATGCATTAGTAGATAGTCAGGATGTGAAGAAAGTGGACTAGAATCACACTTAAGCACCTACTTCATTTAAACATCTAGCAGTTGGAATAGGATCTGGCCCTGAATCTTCTATTGACTGTAGCCCCGCTGTGTAGCGACAGGGTGGAGTGGAGGGCGGGTGTGGGGGGGAACATGCTGGGCTTGGTGATCATGCACCTGAGGACCTCTCCCCACCGGTGATTGGCCGCAGACAGGGAGAGGGGCACAAAGGGAAGCATTGGCCTCCGCGTGCCGGAGACCCACGTTACACCATAGCTCTAAATCACCATCTGTTCCTGGGACACCTGAGTTATCTTTTGGGGATCTGTCAACTGACTGCAAAGCATCCCCAACTTTGCCTAATTAATCAAAGTAAAAGTATGACAAAGTATGTCTGCACCATACTCCTAGCATTTTCAAAGAGGGTTGCTCTCAAGCACAGCTTACACACATTTCTCCACCAGCACATACCAAACCCAGACACATACTGGTCTCAGGAGAGGCTGGCAGAAACACACAATGTCTTTCTAATTATTTTTGATAAACCTGCCAAAAAAAGAGTTACTTTAAATATGGAACCAGATGCTCAGATATTGCCATGATGGCAACCATGTTATATGGAGGAAACCAGTTCTGAAATCAGTAGATGCATGGGTGAGGAAACACTTTCCTCTGTAAGGAGGAGATTTGTTTCTTCTGAAGCTTGAAAATCTCTTAATTCTTTCCAGAGAGAATTCTCCCCATCAACAAAGTGTCAGACTTTCAAAAATACCCAAGGGATTTAGAAGGACAAATACCATATCCCTAGGCACCTAAATCCTTTACACGCAGAGGTGGGATGCCTCTTCATTGGGGTGCTCCAAAACAACTGTAGTGAATGAATGTCTTTATCAGAGATCTGCTCCCCCAGATATTTATCTAATGGATAACTCTCTGAGCCTGGTTTGTTAAGAGCTGTAAGAGACCCTAGCAAGGCAACAGACTGATTAGCACATGGCAGGCACAAAGAACACTCCTTCCGGTGCTCTGCAGGCCAGCTTTAAACCTAGGGGCTCCTCTAGGTGTCTTCCAATTAACCTTACCAGGCTTTGGATGAGCCTGTGTAACTACCATTGTGACTTGTATTTCCTCTTGCCAAGCTTCCTTTTCTTTCCTTCCCCTGTGACAGCCAGAGTGGGTCTCTCCTGAATGCAGGATTTGTCCCTGCTAAGTAGGATGCCTTGGATGACTAATTATTTTATTCATAAGCCAGCCATAATTTCAAAGACATCTTGTTGACCTATCTAAAGCTAAGTGAATCGCTCACCCCAAAGGAGGCCCCTTCTCCTTGATCCCTCCAGGGACATGGCAAGGTTGGGTGGCAGGGGAAACTGTGATGGGAGTTATATCCAACTGGACAATGAGAAACGCATTGACAAAGTGTTCACATTATTGGCTGATAGGTCTGCATCAGTCACTCATTCACAAGCACAAGGTCTAAATTGCAGAACCAATTAACGGCACTAATAGCCCTTGCCTGAATTAATCTTTGAGACAAAAGGGGAGAGAAGTGGAAGTGCTATTAGCAAATCAAGCTGTACCGTCCCTTCTTTATTGCAGGAATCTAAGTGTCTGTATTTGGCTATTATGAACTGACTGCAATTACAGCCCTCATTTAAAATGATTAAGTGGTTATAATTATTTTTCAATTAAAACTTAGATCTTCCATTTATGCAACATTGCAGGCTTCAATTAAAGTTCTTTTTTTTTCCCTTGGAAAAAAAAAAAAAAGTACTGCTCTGCCAAAAAGATTCCTGCTTTTTCTCTAGCCATTAAGAGCCAAATAACATGCTAATAATGCTTTTGTTTTTATCCCTTAGTCCCAGCCTCACTGAACTTGTACACAGTGAAGAGGATTAACCATCAAGCACAATATTTTCAGTACCTGCTGGAGGTCAACAACAATAAGCATGTAGAGTTTTCTAGGTCTCAGCCACTCTTCCAGAATAAGAGCACCTTGTAGACAAGGATAATTGAAAGGATGGGTTAAGCAGAGATACAATCACCATTCTGGTGCTCAGGCTGGTTCCCCCTTGCCCACCCCTGCTTCTGGTACTGATTTAAAAACCATTTTTTGACAGCAAAAAAGGAGGTGATATCTACCTAGTGGCAGCAAATCACTGGCTTGACCCCTGCACTGCTGCTCTGCTTTCCCCACTGCCAGAGCCAGAGCTGTAGGATAAGTATGGAGGCAGGATGGGAACAGGAGGGTGAGGTGCTTCCCTAGCTCTATTACAGTGCCCCGTTCTTAGGCAGCACCAGGGGCTCATGCCCCATTCACCCACCCATTCTTATACTACTGGGACCAAATATGTCAGTGCCAGAAAATATACCACAATACATATTACTCATAAGTAGTGCTGGGAGAAATGCTTTTGAAGAATAGTAAGTGCATTGAGAAAAGTAGCTTGATTTTAACTGTGTGAGAGTTCAGGTCAAACTTTGCAAATAGTTTTTGCTGGGTAAAGGAATGCAACTGGAAAAGTGTCACCATACTTTATTTCAAATATTTCAAATGTGTTTCAAAGTATTTCAAATGGAAGAATTCAAGGTTTCATTTTGGAACGAAGCTTTCATTTCACACTGGACTTAAAATTAAATAAAAACAGTAAAAGAAAATAAAAAGTTAAAGTAGCCCCAAAATGACTCATTTTGGTTATTTTCTCTTTATAATCTCTCCTCATGAATCATACCCTCTCATTCTTTTATTACATTTGCTGCTCATCTTTGGATTCCCACCAATCATGATTTTTTTTTGTCATTTTAATGAGATGCAATGAAAACATGATGCTAATGTGCATTAAGGTTGAACGTTTAAGTATTCAAAAGCCACAAAACACAGAAATTAAGGTTACTTTCTTTATTTGTTATTTTCAGTTCAGTCACAGACCTGCAAACCTTATTATTTTCACAGTTTGGCCTATGAGAGGCTTTGGAGACCTTAAGTGCAGAGTAAAATGGCTTTTCCCATGTAAATAGTTGCTGTAGTTGACTCAGCATATGGGAGGCCAAACAATTAAAATGCTTGAAAATGATAGCGCATTGGAGCTGATCTGCTGTGAATTGTTTCAACTGTCCATTCTATTCCACTTTACATGAAAGCCAAGCTGCTATAATTTTAAAACTGATTCAGATTTAAAGTGAGAGTGGTTTACTGTACTAGCTAAGGCATGCACAGATGAAACCCTGACACCAGTTCCTCTGCTATACATTTGCAGGCAGTAAGATCCCCTCCCGTATTAAAAATAGGGTGTTGTTATGTCTAGTCACATCTGGATTTTATATTAAGTCACTAACATGAAGTCACCTTGTCCATGTGATCAGGAATGGGCGGGGTAGAGCCAGAGAAACAAATCTCTCCATTTTTATATGGCTCATAAGAGGGCTCAAGCTAAAGAAAATCTGGGTCTTTCTTCTTTGAGGGGAGTCATGAAGAAAGCATAAGTTAATGGAGTTGGAGGATGATGCTAGAGGGGAGGCATGGGAGTAGGGAAGAGAGACCCTGGGGTGTATGGGAAAAGGCAAAGACAAAGACACTTTAAGAAAAAGAAACAGGATAAAAAGAATCAGAAAAGAAAAAACAAGACACAGCAGGAAATCTTCACCCCAGAGTGGTGAAGGGTCATGTATGAGGCCCTGGGCAAGAGTCAGAGAGAGAGAGAGAGAGTTTATGACTTTCTAATGTGCTGCCATCTTTGATTTAAGATTACATCACAAAAAGCAGAGAGGAGGGTATCCCATCACCTTTCCCACTAACAATTTTCAGGGACACAAGCAGGTTGAATAGGATCATCCATAAGGTGGCAAATAGAAGAAAATCTGTCTGGCTGTATGTGTATACTCCTCTCTTTGTCCATAATGGGTGCCCTGAACCAGTACTCCAAATTGCCTCACTTTTATCCACTTTCTCCTTAAACCTCACTGCTTTGGATAGCTTTCCACCATACACAACTGCATTTTCACATTGCCCTCCTCTCTCTTATCGTTTTTCCTTTATGTTTCCTTTCTAATTTGCAGTTTGTAAGAACTTCTGATCAGGGACCATGTTTTTCACCCACCCATAAGTGCCTGAGTACACCAAAGCAATACTGGAACCAAGCAAGATATCTTCATCCAGCCCTTGCACAACCCCACATTAGCTTTAGTGGGAATATTCCTGAGGAGGGAAAGAGTAACAACAGAGAAGGAAACTTATTCCACAGTGGAAGAAGGCAGTGAACAACAAGAGACAGAGGCTTTCCTGATAAAAAAAGTATAGGAGTGGCTCCTGTAGAGGAAACTTGGCGCACACAGGCAGAAACTGGAAAGGTCACTGAGTTTAACCAGCAGGACAACACTGACTCCTTTTGAGAAGGAGAAGCATGGGGACTTGCCCTCTGAGTCATCTGAGATGTTGCTTATATGGGTGACAGCATGGTTACAGTCTCAGAGGGCGCTTGTACACGTTACGGCTTGGCATTGCCTGCTCAGTTCCATTAGCATAATAGCTATTTCCTCTTGCTTCGTGGCACTATGTTCCTTCTACCTGGGCATATCAAACCCAGGCGTTGCTGTAGTAGCTGGCCAGGAAACTGCTAGTTCCTCCTGGGCCTGGAACCATGTATGTTTTACTGCTTAAACAATTACAAAAAATAAAGCTTTCAAAAATAGTTTTCATGAAATGAACATGACAGTCCATTTGGCAGCATCAGCTTTATGTTCTTACCTGAATACTTCCATTTTCAAGGTTACAGTGTTACAAGGAGCTCCACACATTTCAAGCAGCAGCCATCCAGGGGAGAAACAAGCTAGCTCTTTTATCTCTCTGCTCTGAACTCACATTTGTTCATTCCCAACCTAGGCCAGCAACAGCCTTTTCCCACTTCGGCTGTTTTCTCTCCCCACCCCCAGTGAATAGATGCTTTGTCATGGAGTTAAATTTGATAGACTATTACTATTTGGAATCATGATCTAGTTGGGTCCTAGTTTGAGCAGAGGGTTGGACTAGATGTCACCCCCTGAGGTCCCTTCCAACCCTCATTTTCTATGGAATCAGGTGAGAGGGAATTTTGGGGGTTTCCTGGTTGTAACATGAAAGGAGAATATGTTTACATGGGAAAAGGGAACTTTTTAAGCATGTTTCACTGCATCTTGTTCCAGGTCCAGAGTGGCATATCTCACATGGGTATATCAAGCCCTTCGTGTATAAGAATAATGAACACAGAGCTGGATCTAAAGAAATGGATTACTTAAGTTATTTAGTCAAAGACAATCCCTGTTTCCAGGACTGTCCTCCACGCTTCTGTCTAGAGAACAGCTCTACGGTTGCTGCCCAAACAGCCTCAATTCCATTGTTATAATTGACTTGACTATAAAACCATATTTCCCTTCATACCCAACCTACGTTTCCTTTTCGTTTCCAGGTTTTGGACATTGGTCCTCCTTTTGCAGCCTCTAGTAACTCCTCAATATCTTTATGCTGCTTTCTCTCAAGCATTTATATATAGATATCATAGATGCCTCTTTTGTTATCTGCCCTGTAGGCAACACATGATAAAATCCTTTAATCTCGCCTCATGAATCATACCCTTTAATCCTTTTATCACATTTGTCGCCCATCTTTGGATTCCTGCCAGTAATGACTGTTTCCATTTTAATTAGATGCAAAGAAAAAAAAGATGTTAATGTGCATTAAGGTTGCACATTTAAGTGCTGAAAAGCCAAGGGCCACAGAAATTAAGTTTAACTGTATAATCATGACTATCATCCCTTGTATGTGCATTAGGATATAGGGCTCAATCCTGTGGTACTCACTAAGGAGAAGTTCCCTTTAAAAGTAGAAAAGAACATGACTTCAGTAATGCCTGCTGGCCTGGAGCACAGTGGTTATTATATGTCCAGCTATTTCCCAAAGAAAACAAATGTATTGTAATAGGAAATACTGTTTCTCCAGTCTTGATACCTATTTTGTGTGAGAACCATTAGGGTTAGGAGGAACAAAACTTGAGAGGTTTCATGCTTGTCTTTTCAAGATAGCAGGACAAAACAATGGCCAACTCAATTTAACCAGTTAATAAGTGGTTTGTGACTGATTTGGATCACAAAAACAGCATGCATATGAAGACCAGAGCAGACCAATGAATCTGCTCCTAAAATGTCGCTATATCAAGTTCAATTTGCAACCTCCATATAGTTAAAATCATTGACAATCTGTTCACATTGAGCATTTGAAATGCATATTGGCTTGTTTAACTGTTCTGTTAGCTATAAGCATTGCTTTCAGTTAATATTGGCACTGAAGCCTGAGAGGATACGGTATTTCAAAACTATACTAAAGGTCTGAGTAGAGAGCAATCACTTTTGCTCAGATGTACAAAGTCATCATTCAGAGAGTGACTTTATATCACAATTTTTGCAAGTGTATATTTCTAGTTTCATATATTACAATTATGGATAGGTTTACTAATATGGTTAGCAGAAGAAGGGAACAACTGATCTCAGGATCTTAATATAAAAGGTTCTGAATAGGTATTGGTTATCAAAAAGGATGACACAAGCGAGTGGCAAAAAACTCTGAGGAATGCAACAAATTACTAGCCAAGTGTCAATTTTTCAACTACCCCAAGAGGATAATTCTATACCATGTGATCACAAGACTTGTCTGCATCAAATTACATATTTAAGTTCCTCTTGCTAAAGGATGTGTGAAACATTCAGATGGGTATCCATATTTACAAGCGTTTTAGGGCAAACTTCTACTATGCTGCTAAAACATCTCTGTGGAACTACCACGATTTGTAGATAGATGCATGTTTGGATAAGATGGTTTAGACAGAGATAATCCTGCCTTGAGTAGAGGTGGGACCAGATGACTACCTGAGGTTCATTGCACCCTTATTTTTCTAGGATTCTATGAAATACCCCAGCACTCTAGCACAAACCCAACATACTTTTAAGGCCGACTTCACTTCACTCTAGTCACTGACTTTCTTCACTGTCAGAGGCCTCCTGAAGTCACACTTCCCACCTGCATCCACCTGGTGAAGAAGGGTGGAGTGGCATAGAAGTGATTAGTAATCAGTTTGTTCATATATTACCCTGTCCAGTGCAAACCTATCTCCTCTCACTTGTATTGTTGCAACTTTACTCGGCAAAATCCTATCCCTGTTACTAAGGGTGAAGTTAAAATGTTACACTTAGACTGTACTAAATCTGTGAAATAGTAAATGTTATTAAAGTTAGAACATAATGGGTGCATCGACATGTGCAATTAATGTGACTAAATAAACCCTGACGCAATTTGAGCTGGAGTAAACTAATCCAAATGTCATTGTCCACATGTGCATTTAAGTAATTTACTCTGCTGTTGGATAGTACCTGTGTCTGATGGGACTCTCCTACACTGGAGTAAATTAATCTATTGAACCCTAACTGTGGTACATGTATAGATGGTGATGCTTTACTGTACAATAAATTAGTCTACTGCCCAGTAAAGTGCACATGCAGATTTGCCCACTGTGAACAGTCTCAGGTTAACTTGCTTCCATTTCTTGCCTACACAGCTCTGGCTTGCCATTAGAGGGCTGGCAATCAGGGACATGGCTAGGAGCCAAGACACCTGGGCTCTATTCCTGCTTGGGGGGGTGAGGGGGTGCTGGAAGTGGTACATCCTGGGATGCTAGAAGACTGCAAATTGCTGTGAAGCTGGCTGAAGTTTCCCTAACATGAGCTAGGTAGCATGTCCCAGACTTAAACCTTGCTTGAAGTGGCATAAGTTTGAGAAGCTCAGAGGGTACCTAGCACAAGTTAATGAGCTTTATACAGATGCTTCTGTTTTAAGTGCCCTTAGTATGGTCTAAGTGTAACTTTACTCCAAAAGGTGTAATCCAGAAGAATGGTATTTCTCCAGATATACATCGGTATATCCATAAGACCACTGATATATTTCATTAGGACTTCCTTTATGCTGAAATCATGTTGCAATCTGTTAGGTAGATGCAATGGTCCCTGCTGAAGTCCCGGGTCCTGCAACAATATCATCAGTATCAAGTAGGAATGAGATGGAGCTGTCTTAGCAGAGGCTGAAGCTCCTTAAAAACTTGAGAGAATTTGAAAAGAATGGGAGAGCCCTGTGATTCCACATGTAAAAATAGGATGTGCTTTTCAAGGTGCACAAACTCCCCACATAAAGAATGTAAGAATGTTGGCCTAAATCATATCTCACCTATAATCTGCCTGAGCAATACCACTCATGCAAAAGGCAGGAGGTCTTCCTTCTTCCTCTTGCTGCTTTTGTGATTTAGTCTAAAGGTGATAGCACATTATGAAAGTTAAAACATGTTAATGAGATATCAGGGATTTCAGCAGGTTCCTGCCATTCCTCAGGACAATAGCACATGCCCACCAATATGTATTTAGAAGTTTGTCTTGTCCCACTCATGGCTGGAACATCTTGAGGATCTGATGAGAAAGCAATTCAGTGTGGCTTTTCTAGAATTCACCACCAAGACTGTCAGCTATTGAAGACTTGCCACTGGGCAGACTTACAACTACACTGTCAGTCTTTTGATTGTTGCTTCAGTTTTTAATTTGATTTTCTCTTTTGTAAAATGCTGCAAAGAAACTTTCTAGCGTATTAAAACCATTCCTAAAGGCTGGCACTCCCAAATTTCTGATACAAAGCAGAACACATTGTGGGGCCCATGGGTGGCTCCACAAGCTGGATGGTGTGGTCCTGTGTGCTAGATCATGCTGGCACATGAGGTTCACTCTGCACCTGGATATGGCATGTAGGGTCAGGCCTTGCATGAGATCAGGCCAGCATGCACAGCTGGGCCAGTGTGCCTGAACAGACCTGAATACCAACCCTGCATGCCAACCCCATACTGGATCAGACTGCAGACCAGCCTTACACCACTCCTATGATTGTCTCTCTCTTTCTATCCTGACAAGCCTTGAATCGGATTAGCAGTGTGCTCTAATGATAGTCTTTCACACTCAAAAGTTCTCTGGAGCTGCTGCCATCACTCTCTGTGGCTTGCCAGACAGCATGGCATCTTTCAGCCTCCTGGTTTTTTATACAACCAGAGAAATCCTCATCAGATTTATTATGCTCCTCCTTCTACTCTTGTAATGGTTGCTATGACAGCAATGGTACCACATGCATTGTACCTGGAAATATAGCAGGACTGGCACTTGCTAGTCCAGCAAGCCACCCCAGGGTAGGTATGTGATCCATAGGATGCTGGAATCTGGGTTGAAGAATCCATGTTAAAGGATCCTTCATTAAGCACTGGTGAGGCCACATCTGGATGACTGTGTCCAGGTTTGGGTTCCCCACTACAGAAATGATGTAGACAAATTGGAGAGCCCAGCAGAGGGCAAAGAAAATGGTTCAGGGGTTGGGGCACATGACTTCTGAGGAGCGGCTGAGGGAACTGGGTATATTTAGCCTGCAGAAGAGAAGACTGAGAGGAGATTTAATAGCAGCCTTTAGAACCCACCTTCAGGTAGTTAAAGAGGATGGAGCTGGACTGTTCTCAGTGGTGGCAGATGACAACAAGGAGCAATGGGCTCAAGTTGCAGCAAGGAAAGTTTAGGTTAGATATTAGGAAAACCCTTTCCCATAATGAGGGTAATAAAGCACTGGAACAGGTTACCCAGAAAGGTTGTGGAATCTCCATTCTTAGAGGTTTTTGAGACCTGGCTATACCCCAAAGCCTTGGCTGGGATGATCTAGTTGGGGCTGGTCCTGCATTGAGCAGGGGGTTGGACTAGATGTCACTTCCTGCCGTCCTTTCCAACCCTAATTTTCTTTAATTCTATAATTCCATGTTGCCTAACTATCCTTCTCCCAAGCCTCAGTTTCTACGGATGTCCCTAAATCTATAGCTCTTAATCCTATAGAGTGCATACACACATCTAAGTCAACTTAAAATAAGGTAAATTAACTAAGTCAACTTAAGTTAAGCCATGTCAGGACATACACATGTACAGCTCCTTGTCATGGTGGCAGCCATCTTGTGATACATGGCAATATTAGCTAATGAGACTCATGATAATACAATTTGGAAGTGTATTATCTTGTGCTGCTCCATGTACATGTATATGTTCTGACAGTTAAGTCAACTTAAGTGTCAGAAGGTAAATATATGTGTACACCCCCATAGAGAGCAATTGAGGGCAAGGCCACCAGAGGGGCATATTGGAGGAAAGAAGCACATACACAAAACCCAAAGGGCCACTCTGATGCCTTGCTCCTCATGGGATAAATCCTTGTCCTAAAGGATTCCCCCACATGACTAAGGAAAGGAGATCTGTCTGGGGGCAGGAGTTGCATATGCTGGCAGACAGGCATAAGCCACTGCTGCCCTTCTACAAAGGCCCCACACAGGAACTGATGCTTGGTTTTAGCCCAGCTGAGCTGCCCCCTGCCTATGCCAATGTACCACAGTCAGGGTCCCACTGCATTTGGTCAGACTAGTCATGTAGTAAGGCATCAGTCAGCACAAGCAAGACTGGACATAAGTAGGCCTCTGTTAATGCACTTCTTAGCAGACTCTAAAACCCCATTTTTTCTCCCATGAAGGAGTCATACTGCACAGAGTCCATGTTGCACCTGTGCACAAGTGTTTTGTGTTTGTTTGTTTTTTAATTTCTAATGCCTAACCAGACAGTGAATTCCCCACTTAAGGTTTTGTAAATAAAATATAAAAGCTCAAAGCATCTGTCACAAACACCATTTCACTCTTGTTTTTTCTCCAAGCCTTTGTTCCCCTCATTGCTTTGGCACCATCAGATTTCCCCTGGAAACTCAGGGATTGTGCTTGCAAATAATACAGCCCTAGCTTTCTTGAGACTGTATGCCTGGTGTGGAATGAAATAATTGCCGCTGTCTCTCAGCTCTTTGGAAATACAAAATTTACCTTGGCAGTGCTTCTGAGCTGGTGAGCAGAGGGTGCCCAATATTAACCCATGTCACTTTCTAGCTCCTAAATCTTCCTTGTTTTCTGCACTGATGTCTCACTTCCAGAAAGGCTTAGAGTACGTGTAACACAACTTAAAAACAAGTGGGTGGGAGGGAATGTTACACCAAAAAACCAAAACAAATGATCCAGGGATTATTTATCCAGTCCTAAGTATAGAATGAAAATACAAGAACTAAAGCTGTCGAAGACCAGGTGTCATGAAATGATACTACCTATAGGTATAGTGGGCACAAATCGTAACCCCCACCGTAACAGGGCAGGGAAGGGATGAGAGAAGGGTGTAGTTGTTTTGGTCACCCCTTCTTGACACAGGCTTTGGAACAGAGTCAGAAGACTTCTGGAAGACATGTTAACTCTTCTGGCACTGTCTAATAACAAGGGGCTTGCAGCAAGGTGTTCATGCCACTGCACCTCTTCCAGGTGGACATTTCCCCTCTGGGGGTCTGTGTCCAGGTTCCCACAGTAAGTCAAGCCCATAGCATACCAGAAACATACACAGGATCAGGCAGTTCCCAGCACAAAATTTCATAGATTTCATAGATTTCATAGACATTAAGGCTGGAAGGGACCTCGGAAGATCATCGAGTCCAGCCCCCTGCCCAAAGGGCAGGAAGTCAGCTGGGGTCATAGGATCCCAGCAAGATAAGCATCCAGTTTCATCTTGAAGGTGTTCAATGAAGGCGCTTGAACGACCTCCGGTGGCAGGCTGTTCCAGACCTTGGGGGCTCGGACAGTAAAGAAATTCTTCCTTATGTCCAGCCTGAAACGATCTTGTAGTAGTTTGTGACCATTCGACCTCGTCATCCCTTGGGGCGCTCTGGTGAACAAACGTCCCCCCAGATACTGGTGGTCACCCCGATAAACTCGTAGGTGGCCATCAGATCACCCCTGAGCCTGCGCTTTTCCAGGCTAAAGAACCCCAGGGCTCTCAGCCTGTCATCGTAGGGTCTGCTTCCCTGACCTCTGATCATGCGCGTGGCT
Organism: Alligator mississippiensis; assembly: GCF_030867095.1. NCBI lineage: Eukaryota > Metazoa > Chordata > Crocodylia > Alligatoridae > Alligator > Alligator mississippiensis. The sequence continues at coordinate 32,482,785 of NC_081830.1, forward strand.
CTTCTCTGGACTCTCTCAAGCTTCTCCACATCCTTTTTGAATTGTGGAGCCCAAAACTGGACGCAGTACTCCAGCTGTGGCCTCGCTAAGGCCGAGTACAGGGAGAGAATGACGTCCCGGGATTTGCTTGAGAAGCATCTATGGATGCAAGCCAGTGTTTTGGTCGCTTTACTAGCCGCAGCATCGCATTGCAGGCTCATGTTCATCTTGTGGTCAATGATGACCCCCAAGTCTCTTTCTTCCATAGTGCTAGCCAGCATAGCACTGCCGAGCCTATAAGGATGCTGCAGGTTTTTTTTCCCAAGGTGGAGAACCTTGCATTTATCGGCGTTGAACACCATCAGACTCTTGTCCGCCCACTTGCTGAGCCTGTCCAGGTCAGCCTGGATCATCTGCCTGTCTTCTGGTGTGGATGCTTTGCCCCAAAGCTTGGTGTCATCTGCGAACTTGGCCAGTCCGCTTCTGACTCCAGTGCCCACATCATTAATGAAGATGTTGAACAGTATGGGTCCAAGGACAGAGCCCTGGGGGACCCCACTGGTCACCGGACACCACGATGAGTGACTTCCATCAAATACTTAAATTTAACTAGGCAAGACAGATAACGAGTGTCAGAGGAAGCTGAGGTACGGTGACGGTAAGCAACTCATGCAAAGGCAAACAGCAGGCAAGTGGCAGAGCCAGGAGTATGACTCAGCTCCCCGAGACCCTGCTCATTCCCTGTCGCTATTCCCATTAAAATCCACTAGCCAAAATAGGGCGCTTGTACACGTGACAGATTGAATGACAAGAATGAACACACCTCAGAGTGACTGTTGTGTCACTTCCCATCCTGGCAGCAGGGCATCCCTTGGCTCTTAGCCAGTCAGACCAACTTGCTTGTCCCCCCTCTCCCTCATACAGTGCAGTAGAGAAGGCTCAAGTGGAAGAGGTGAAGGAGGAAGACAATATGGAAGATAATTTTGGCTTCATCTCTCATAAGCTAAGCATAACCTGAGGCATGAATAGGGCAGCTGTCTGTGTCCTTAGCAATAAGGACTGTTAGAGGCAGTGACAAATTGCAATGCTGCCTTGTCCACAGGTATTAGCATTTATGATTCCCTGCCTCCACCCCCACCAAGGAATGACTGTCTAAGAAATCTGGAAGTGTGGAGGATGCTCGATTCCCCCAGTGCAACACTGTGCAAATACTCCAGTAATGCGAGATTTGTCAGGACCTACAAACAGAGCACTTTTCTGGAGTGGACTCAGTGCTCCCACTTGCTGATAGGGAGAGAAACTCCCTGATTCATCTGGTTCCCTCAAAAAAGGAGGAGCACAAGGATGAGAAGCAGTGGAGATCCTCTTATCAGGGGACTTATTGCACCCATCCAAAAAAAGAGAAATAGTGAGTACAAGTGAGCAAGCATCAAGTCTGGAGCTAGGGATCTTATGGGATCAGATTAACCTCTCTCAGGCTGGGAGGTTGACTTTCCAGTGTTACCAATTTTGGGCATCTTGCTTTGCTTTGTTGATGTTGTTTTGGGCTTCATAGCCTTTTAGCAATCCCTATTTCCTAACCTTCCCCTTCTTCTGTTAGAGGGACCTGGTTCATGGGATTGAGTTAGTCAAACCAGAAAAGGTGGTGTCCAGCACTATTCCCTAAGGGCTGTTATTATGCACAGGCATCCACATTTTGGAAGGCAAGTCCAACCTGAATTCTTGCCAGCTGGAACAGTTTTCAGGCACCAAAAAGGTAGTGACAAGAGCCCCTTCCTTCACTATCTGGGTCAGTTTTTAGGGGAATATTGGCTAGGGCATCGACATACCTAGCACTGCATCTTCATGCTCTTTTTGGTTTCAGAGACAATAGTTTTCCTTTTGGCTCCCACTTCCCTTCCATCTGAAAAACTTGTTACTGTCAACAGTGGAAGAGGGCTTCTAAGCCTCCGCAGGGTCCTAGAAGTACAAAGGGTGCCTGGGAGGTCGACTTCAGTCTGCCCTTTTATTCCTTGCCCCTCTTAGCCTCTTTGCCAGTGCCATGGTCTACCACTTTATTTCATGGCACCGAATGCCATTTTGGAGATCATCCACTTATTCTAACATAATAAAGAGCTTAGTCTTTCTGTCTGTAACACCTTTTGGCCATCTGCACATGCGCCGCTGAGATGGCAGGTGGTGATTGGCTGCGCGGGCCTGGGCTGCACAGGCCCAAGTGTGAGCCACGTCTGGGGAAGTTTGTGGTGGTGGCAAACATGCCCCAGGCACCCGAGCAGTGGGGCTTCCCAATGCCTCCCTGCCTGACAGTGAAGTAGAGGGGTCACAGTGGTGTCAGCCCCCACCACTCATCCTCAATGCCCCCCAGAATAGCTGGAAGGGACGAGGAGGTGGCAGGCAGGGAAGGAAGGAAGGAAGGAAGGAAGGAGTGGGGTGGGAGGAGGCGAAGGAGGGGTCACGGTGGTGGCTGTTGTTGAGATCAGGCAGTGGGGAGGGAGAGAGGGAGTGGGAAGCAGGGCCTGACAGCAACCTGGTAGGGAGGGAGGCTGTGTGGGCCCGGGAGGTGGGGGAGGCAAAGGGTGGGAAAGGGTCATGGTAGCAGCTGTTGTTGGGGCCAGGTGGCAGGGAAGAAAGAAGGGAGGGAAGCAGGGAGGGGAGGGGAGGAGAAGCGGGGTCATGATAGTGGCGCCCCCCCCTCCCCCCCAACACCCCTGCCACCCAGCCCCAACAACAGCCGGCAGGGAGGGGGAGGTGGTGGGAAGCCTTGCTGCAAAGTGGGGACAAGAAGCCTCCGTGCCAGAGGCTGGAGGAGGAGGCAGCGGTGACAGAGGGAGTCTTTATATGGCCAGCCCCAAAGAGTGAGCAGGGAGCAAGGGCAGGCCATGTAAACACTCCCTGAAATATGTCATTCTTGACAGGTAATTAGCTAGTATATATATGATTCCCAAACATAAACGATGCACTTTTGTTCCAGACGACTTCACCAACACCAGCTTGGCCTGTTCAGCGATCACTTTTGTGAGACGTATCACTCCAAAGAGTTTTTGATTCCTTATTGAAGGTAAACTATTAGATATGTGCCAAAGCTATTGAGGAAATAGTTTCTATCTGAGGCACTTCCTTTAACTACACAAGAAAGATGGCCTCCATCTTATTATGCACCCCCCTTTCTCTGCAGGATTGATTGAGTGTCCATAAACAATGTTCATTTCACATTAGTGCATTGAAAATATCTGCTTTATTGTGCAGTGCACTATCATTATCCCTCCATTGTTTTCTCTTCTGCCTCTCTGAACACATTTACAGGCAGTCCTTGACTTAAAACTTTTCAAATTACAATGTTTCACACTTACAACATTTATAAATTGACACCCTGCTTCAAGTTTGACGTCAGTTTTGACTTTACAACACTTGATCCAACACTATGCCATGCCAGCAAACAAGTTTGCTGCATCGCCCATCTCCTTGGAGAATATCTGTCCAAACTTCCTTGGACACTTTCTTTAAGAAAGCAAACAAGACTCCAGAAAAACCTGCAGCCAAGACTCCTGAGAAGACTCCAGCCAAGAACCATTCAAAGAAAGTCCAACCAAGAGCCTTTGAAAAAGTCCAGCAAAGTCACCTCAAAGAAGTCCTTCCAAATCAATGATTGCTATTTACAATATAAATACATTAATGTAGCTATATTACTCATCTATAATTGATCGAGTACAAAATTCTGAGGCATTTTTGGTGAAAGTAGGGTAATCAGGCCTTGGTTCAGGAACCAATCCCCCATTTATAACATTGTTTCTTATGAGAAAATTGGTTCCGAGTTACAACGTTTTGACTTAAGATGCTGTTTTCAGGAACCAATTGTATCGTAAGTCTGAGGACTGCCTGTAGGTGGACAAGTGGTTGATTTTTGCCTACATGTATCAAGTGTTAGAAGATTCTTTGTAGAGAACTTGAAGTTTGTCCCAATCTCATGGCCTGACAATAAAGTGGGAAAAGCTCAGATGTCAGTCTGTATGATGAATGGTAAAGTCCATAGTGTGATGAGGACCATCCAAATGACAATTTCACAATGAATTGCAAATTGGAATCAAGAAAAATATAGAACTATTGAAGCAACAGATCTTTTAAGAATGATCTTCATCCATGAGTATACAATGGTGAAATGAAGAAAACCATAACTTTCTACCCCTCATCTGTGGCTTCCTCAGAGCAAGATGTGTTGTCTAACAATAAGCACATCTTCTATCATCTCTAGTTCTGTTTTTAACATTTTTCATGCGATTCCTAATGTGCTTTTGCTCCACCACTCTTTCTAGTTTGCTATTATTCCAGTGTGCTCTTAACTGAACCAAAAATCTACGACATCTAAGCTGCTTCTAAAAAAAAATACAAAATACCTATATGTGCATGCGAATGGACACACAGGGCCAGATCCTGGTCTTCCTACTAGGCATCTAAGTTGACTTATGCACCTAAGTGTGATTCTATTCCAACCTGCTAAAATCCATTAATGCATCTACTTTTGTAAGACAAGGTTCTTTAGGTAGACGTGATATATATTATTAAATCAAGTAAATAGTTGGAAAAATTGTTCTTTGCAAGCTTTTGGGTACAAACACCCTTCTTTGGGCATAGGAAGTCTGCTGGTGTTTGTGTGCTCTTCTGGGTAGAAAAGCAAAACTCTAGAACTCTTGGTTCAAAGATGATATCTTTTGTTAGACCAACTAAGACTGTACATCTCCTGGGTAGATACATTTCTATTTTTGTAATACATTGTTATCTGACTTTTAAGACTGTCACAAAAGAGAAGGGTGGAGGAAGAAAACCCACCCATTTTTCATATTAACAGTTTTTCAGCGACTTAAGCAACAGGGCAAATCAGAATCACCTTTATGAATGCAAGAGGTGAAATAAAATGTGGCCTGAGGTGTGCTTTCTGGGATCTGAGATGAAAAATAGAGCTGGCTGGATTTTTTTTTTTTTTTAAGAAAATGTTGAGAAAATGGGGGAGGAATGACATTTTGTCACAATTTTCAATGGAAAAATGTTGACTCTCCTTTCAAAAGAAAGAAAAGTTTAAACCCCCCAAAAAGGAAGTTTTCCATTTCTGAAATCCCTTTTTTTTTTGGTGGAAACCCTCCCCTGAAAAGTACAGAACGTGAATATTTATGGTTAAACACTGACAAAATATTTTTTGACAAGGCTAAAATCCAAAAAAAATTTCAATTTTCAAGTCAAAGATTTTGCTTCTTGACTTTTTCTGGTGAAAAATTGAGACTTTATGGAAAGCAGGAAAAAAATGAGGACACTCCAATTTTCCATCATGGTAACTCTTTTCATTTAGCCTTTGTGCAAACCATAGCAGCAGTGGAGCCAATATGTAATTCTGTTGTGAATACCATAATGAGTGTTATGTAATAATCTATTGATATGCAGCCTGGTAATTGGAGACATGGAATGCTTAGTGTGCCCTATAAATAATGCTTAAATCCTGTGTGAAGAAGCAGGGATAAAAGGGGGCTACCCAGACAAGAACATCTAGGTATGTACTTCAAAGGTTTATTGGTTTGAGAGATTCTGACTGCCAGCAAATTGCAAACTTGGTTCAACATTGATGTTGTTACAAGATGAAAGGGCTACAAACTGTTTAAAAGAGTCTTGATCCCTCCAAAGGGGATGGGATCTCTTGCCAACAGCTTTCTAGGGATATAGGTTGACAGACAGCTTCTGTGGAGGAATCTGTAGGGATGGAATCTTCTTGGATCCAGGGAACAATAAGCTTTAAAGAAAAGCTAGTTACACACACAGTGTGTTTTATTGTTTTACAGATGCGCTCTCTCTTAGAATCATAAAAAAATAGGGCTGGAAGAAAAGTAAGGAGACCATGTTTCTTCAACCCTCTTCTTGTCTAAACCAGTCCAGACCAGTGTTTGTCTAACCTGCCCTTCAAAATGTCCAAGGGTGATTTCATGGCCTCTCTAGGCAACCTGCTCTTAAGTGCTTTTGTTCTAAGTATGCAAAACTTTGCTTTAAGGAAACCGCTTTGTTTCTGTTTGCCATGGTCTTTGCCTTAGCAGAAACAGGACTTCTGGGTCTGAGCCTGTCAAGACCTGTTGAGGCGATTACAACTGATATGCAAGGGACTGCAAAATGGGTCCCAGTCAAAGTGGGAGAGTTGTAGGATTCTACCCCCATGGAAGCACTCGCTCTAGGTCAGAGATGAGCGTGCACTCAAGAGTATTCAGAGAAAGGGTTCACTTGATAACCATGACCTAATCTTTTAGGGAATTTAGGAAACCATTAGGTGGAAACAAGGTGAGAGGAAAAAGCTAAAAAGAATAAAGTTTCTCCTGCAAGCTATATTTATGAGAAGATAGCCAGATGGCAGAGAGATTAAAAGCTATTGGCTGTAGTGAGAGATGATGCCTAAAAATATATCATTGTCACTATCCAGGTCGGACATTGGGCACCTCTGCATTTCCGAATACCATGCAGATTGAGCTTTCCAGGTACTTATTGACTGTCTACCAGCCAATCCACATAAACCAAGCAGAGATTTTAATTTCACTTGAAACACCTGCTTGCCCTGTTCCATTTCAACCTATCCCTTCTCTTTCCTACCTAAGTAGGCATGTCCCCAGCTATTCCTTCCAAGTTATCATAGCTGCCTTCCCCAGATTTCCTCTCTGCCCAAGATCCTGTTATGGCATATACTGAAAATGTTAAACAGATTAAATTCAAGACAATGATTTAGTTTTACACTTGTGAAGAGCTTTAAAAAATGGAAAACCCTCCAGATCAGTGGTTCTCAAAACTTTATTAGACTTGAGGCACCCCTCAGAAATAGCCAGCTCTTAGCTTTCATTCTTTTTTTTTTAGACTACAGAAAAATTAGAGAGCAATTCTTCTGTTGCAAAGGACTCAGAAAGACCACACCAGGTCAGAGTGTTTTTTAATACTTTGGATTTCCATGTGAGAACTCTTGGTTTATCTTTGCTCACCTAACAGTGCTAATATTGTACAGCACCCTTGAAAGGATCTCAAGGCATCACACTGGTTGAGAATTGCAGCTCTAGATTAACAATACCTTTAGGGCTTGATATCTTCAAAGCAATTTTAAAACATTAAACTAATTGATTTTTCCATGTGGATGCAATATTGGATGAGATTCACTGCCCAGTTCTGCCACAGACCCCTCTTAATCACAGGCAAGCGACTTATCCTTCTATGCCTCACTCCCTGTCTTTACAATGGGGTTAATACCCCCTTATCTTGAAATGGGGTAATTAAACAATACAGTTCATTAATGGACATGACGTATTGCCCCAAGCCTATGGTAATCAGAGCTATATACAGCCCCATGATCCCAGCAACACTTTTATCAATAAGATTAACTTTACACATGGGAATAGATTAACTAGATGAACTCACATGAGATTAACTCACTCTCACTCATGTTTGCAAGACTGGGGCCTAGGTACCTAGAGAAATGAATATGGTAGAATAATTATATTGATTTTAATCACAAGGTTTGGAAGAGGAGATGGTTTATTCTTAAACCTGCAGTTCCTGGAGTCCCCAGAGCAGTACCTTTTAATTTTTAAAAAGTAAGCTTCTAGCCTGCCTGCTTGTCCAGACAAACTTGCAGATACAACTCAAGTAAAGCTAAAAGTCCTAAAAACCAGAAAAGAAATAAAAAGCCAAGCTTTTTACTTTTTGCTAAATCACATGATTTTGAGCTAATCTTGTGACTTTGGAAAGCTGGCTTCCTGATCTTCAAATTGTTGTAATCACAAGCAAGGATACCAAAAGAAATGACTGCCACTGGACATTAATGCCCTTTTCCCCATGCAGAACTCTCTAAATTAGACAGTTTAACTAAATGCTGTTGGAAAACAAGAAAAAAAAAAAACCCCCTTCCCTTTCTTGCTTTGAACAGTCTGCCCCTAATACTGAGTTTTAAAGGCAGCTTTCCCTTGGTGGAAGCAATGCAGCTTGTATCATAGCCACTAGATGGAAGCAAAAACTCACTGATAGCATTCTGAGGGAGTCATGGCCTGAATTAGTCTTGCACTGTCTGCTATGATGGACTTTCTCTATTATAGGCAGTAAATTGAACCATTTCATTGTCTGGAAGAATTTTCTGCAGTTTTCCATCCAGAGGCCCATGATAACAAATTCTGCTCCAGAGTTTCAAGGAGACAGGAGGAAGATAAAGGAGAGTAATAGTGCCCGCCTGTCCTGTGCCCCATGGCACAAGATTTTCCTATCATGTGAAAGCAGTGCAATTCGGGACATGCCTATAGGGATGCTGTTTGAAGGGGCGGAGGGTTAATTGATGGGAGAACTTGAAACACCTCATCTGAGACATCACAGCGTCGCTGACATCAGAGATAGAAAAGGCCTGTTCGGTCACCTTGTCCCTGTCCCTGCTAGAACAGGATTTGACTTTATCCTGTTCCTGGGTGCCCTAGTCAGGCTGGACTTAAATGTCTCAGACACGGGGGGTCCCCATCAGTTCCCTGGGGAAATGGTATTACTGGGTAGAGGACATGAGCAGCAGGAGATTTTTCCCCCCCCCCTCTGTTTTCTCTAATTTTCCTGTTGATTAATCACACCCCCAAGTCTCTCTCAGTGGTATTTATTAATCCTTGGGTACTTGATGGTTTTTTGCATTGGTTCTAGGCTTTTTGCTGTCTTCAGCAAGTAGCTTGCCACGCCTACCCCAGGCCCAATGCACCATCAGATAGAGGGGATGAATGCTCTTGAAATTGTAATGCTCATACAGACCAAAAGACCTGGCAAGTTTGTTGTTCCTATTCAATGCCATAGGGATCCTACGTGGTACGGCTCCATGACAGAGCCAGCCCTGCATATCTCCTTTCTGCCACTGTTTAGCCAAGCTTTACATACTTAGGCCTTTCGCTCTTTCCAGGCCATTTCATATTTTTTGTTGTTCTTCCCTGGATTCCCTCCTTTTTATTGACATGCAGGACTCTTGTCAGTCGATAACAGCTAGGCGAGTGGTGAACTACACTGTACACACAGTTAAGCTACATGAAAACATGCTCATCTTACTGTAACCTCCCACTCCCTACCTCGACCTTTTCATTTATTTCATCCACCTGATGCATCTGCTTTAGACTGTAACCCTCATTAGTGCAAGGACCATACTTTTTTACACCATGTTTGCTATGTCAATTATTGCTAACCAATAATTATTATTATTTTTGGTTAGCAATGGATAGATCTTGGAGCTCTTTTCTGTCTGAATAATGCTTTCCTTCAAAGAACTGGCTGGATTTTAGAGGTGAGTAAAGTGATTCTTTTATATATGGAACTTTGCAAATTGTATAGACAACTTTGCTGTGCTAGTACATCTGTTCCAATCCCTTCATCAGCTGATTTTATAACAGTGTTGCTCATTTTTGAAAGAGTGATGAAAGCTGCCAGCTATAGTTGTTCTCTGATAGCTACAAAATGTACAGTAAAAAAATTAAAATATAAAACCCTACGAAAATGGAGAATTATATATAATTTTTTCTGAGGACAGCATGCAAAAGAGAATGGATGGCATGTGACAGACATAAATCACATCATTTAATATACTCTGTAAAGTGCTCAGGTACTGGGAAACACTGAAGGTTATATAAGAACAGAATAGAATAAATGGAATAGTACATAGCTATATACAGTCCAGTTGTGTGGGACTTCTAAATTAAGACTGGATCAAACACTAGGAAATGTATTATAGAGCAACATCACAATTACATGACTAGTTACTTCTCTTCCCTATCTGTGGCCTCCCTGAGTGGACCTTTTACAGATATATGGCTTTGTGTTTTTCACCTTTTTGCCTTAAAGTGGATCCTGGGTCCTGGGTTATAGTACTCTATGGATCAGCTGTGCCTACACCAATTAGACTGATGGAGTCTTCTCTTCAGGTGCTTTTGACTAGTGATAAACACATAAGAGCCTTCTCAAATGAAAGTTGTGATTAATTTTAACAATAGCAGCAAAGCAAAGCATAAGAAAAAAGAATTTCAAAGCAATAAATGATGCACATGCAAAGAGTGCAAACTGATCACAAGCACGTTTTGGCTGGAAATGAAGGTTCCTATGATTAGAAAAACAATGTTGTGGACATGCAAAGGACTGGGGACAAGCAACTGAATTGCTTCAAGACAGAGCTTGATAAGTTTGTGGAAGGGATAATGTGATAGAGTAAGGGAGTTCTTGGAGTGGTTATCACAGCATGTGATATGCGACCTCCAGCACTGTTTTCCCCAGTGAAAGAATTAAAAAGAAGCTCAAACTTTCCGTGGAGGATGTTTGGTGATACTATGCTACAGGGATTTTGCTGGACATCTATAGGCCATTGATTTTAAACCCATAAATGTCTTCTCCCTCTCCCTGTTTTGTTCCGTTTCACCTTCCTCCAAAAAAACTGACCAGGAATAGAGGCAGAAGTTTAGCTTGGATGTACTGCTCCTCATGGCACCTCTGATCCTTGGTGCTGGATCTTGCTTGTGCACTCAGCATCAAACAAAAAGCCAGATTTGAGTTTGGAAAGGAATTCTCCCCCCAGGTCAGATTGGCAAGGATTGTTGAGGGTTCGGGGCTTTGCTTTCTCTATAGCAGTGGCTGTCATCCACTTCCTAAGATCACTGAAGAATACTGTAACCAAGAAAATTCCCCATCATTGCAATAAAAAGTCATTGGAGGTACCTCTGTTAATCCAGCCATAGAACATTTTACTTTATTTTTATACCATGCTTTGTGTCCTTGGTATGAAAGAGGCCAATGTAGATGTTCTTGTAGAGTCTTCATGACAAATGTAGACCTGTAAACACAGGGGACTGGGTTTAATAGCCTCCTCCTGCATTACATACATTTCTCTTACACCATCTATCCCTCTCTTCCTCTTGAGGAAGCTCACAATAAGTTAATTTTCTTAGATACTCAAACATCCCTTTGCATGCCTCTGTCAATTCTGTAAAAACAAGAGCCTGGTGATTTGCAGGGTTTTGGGGGTCTTTTTCACACCAAAAATGAATATTCAGGTTGACCGAAACCTGTTGTGAATTCATGTCAGTTTGGGCTAGTTACTGCTGTCAAGCAAAAAAAAGCAAAAGGCCTTGAAAATAAATGTTAAAGTGCTGAAATGCCTGCCAAAGGCATTTTCAGAAGAAAAACATTTGTACTGATTTATTCTAAAATGACATCTTATTTTGAAATAATGTTTCAGTGTTGGTTTAAAAAAGAAATGTTGTGTTCTACCCAAAACCGTTTTTTACCTCCTTTTTAGTTTGTTTCACCATTTTTTTTTTGTTTTGTTTTTTAAGTTTGATTTGGGTAAACCCTACATGTCCCCCCGATTTTTTTTTTGGTCCAGCTCCCAAACAGAACCAAAAATTGCCATGCATGCATCTCTATCATGAACAGCCCCCGAGCCAGGTACTGATTTCTGGCTAGAGTGAGCCTTTTTAACACCGCTGGTTCTCAGCATTGGTAGAATAGGCTGTATAACTGGGCTGTAGGATGAAAGATAGGATCTTCCCTGCTAGGAGCTCAGGTATTTTCTCTGGGATGTTTACTCAGAGAAGGTTCATAATAAAGCCCTTGTTTTACCTTCTTCTCTGTTTTTTCTACCTGCCAGCCATTCAACTAAACTAGCAAAACTCATACACTAAATATCCCAACCACCTGCTTACAATATAGCATTACAGAACAACTCCACAGCTCTCAAAGGAAGCAGAAGTGTATCAGTAAAAAAGAAAACAGAGCTCTTGTTAGATTCTTTTTTCCTCCCATTTGATCCCTGTATTCTATCCAAAAAAGAAAGTGGGTGGGTGAGGCTTTCCCCTTTTATGACTACAGACCTAGAGAGGTGGACCAAAAGCAGTGTTCACAGCTGCTGAAAATTAACAGTAAGATTGGCAAGGAGGTCAGGGATACGTTTAGAAAGAAGCTGCTAGAGTTGTCCTGTAACCAGGGAAATTAGGAGCTTCCTGTCTGTCCTAAGCCTATCCAAGTCTGAGGACAGGCTTATGTAACCCCCTAATAAAATATTGTCCTTTATGTTGTATTAACTCCTTGTTCATTTTGAGTGGAGTTGGCAAATTGTGGGGAACAAAGAATGCCCACAGGTTGGCTCATACAAGTGTGTGGTTAATAGGTAACATGTGAGCCACTCAGCAAAAAGTCAGCCTGCCTGAGCACAGGCTCTTACTGTGGGGTGAATTGTGCCAGTCAGTTTGGGTGGATGCTACAGCCCAGAGAATTGGTTAAACTTGCTGTTTAAAGCTGAGGCTTATGCCGAGACTTAAGTATTGCCTTTCATTTTAATTGTTTTGCTGCAGGTTTTGCAAAGAAAGCAAGAAAATTGTTCCCTTTAGAGAGCGAGTAGCTGGGGCTGTCTTAAGGATTCAGTATCCTGTGGATTACCGGCGCTCAAATGGCTACCTGCAGAGTTTATCTACAAAGCATACCAGTGAGATGTTTAAAGACTGTTAGATTGTAGATTTATCACTTGCTGGATGCTTTCACTTGGTGCTAGCTTTGCAGCATATTTGTAGCTATATCTTGGTAAAGTATTTGGTGAGTGTTTCCTGTTTAATGTCATTGTTACCAGTGTTTATTTTACTGTATTCCTGTATGTTCAGTGTCTTGCTGTTTTTTTCCCCTTGCCCCCCCCCCCCCCCCTGCTCAGCAGTACCATACCAGGGCAAAATCTCTTGTGAATGCTTTCAGCAGGGGAAGAAGTTTACTTCCCAGGCAAAAAAAAAAGTAGAGGGCTGGTTCCTAGGTCCTTCAGAGCCCAGTGATATTTGAAGATACAGGGGTGGCACTATGAATGTTGTCTACAGCTGAGTAGCACATACAGGCTGCTACTGAGATAGGGGTCCTGTTGGTCTAGCTGCTATATATGAACAGAACTACAGACAATCTTTTTCCCCACAAATGACTAACTTATGCATGGATCTGTTTTGTAGCCATGTTGGTCTGGGGAAAAAAGAGAAACACAACTCTAAAACTCTTGATTCAGGTATCGCAGCAGATCAGCAGCACAGCTGGGGATAGAAGCTGTGGTTCCTTGGTCTCAAATGCAGTGACTTACACTCTAGGCCACATTATCTCTGAGCCACCCAATGCCTTTGGTCTCTTGCGATATTGCTGCTGCTCCCATGAAACACAGATCAAATAATGTCGTATTACAGGGGACAAGCCTGACAGCAGCTTCTGTAAGCACTGAACCAGAGAGGTGATGGTGAATAAGCGAGATGCAGTAAAACCCCCACACCTGAGAGAAGCAAGTGATCAGTTCTCTGATATCTGCAGAAAAGGATGAGACCACTGCAATCACTTTCTATTGTTTCAGGTTTCCACTGGTGACTCAATAAGACCTCATGGTCAATGGTCATGGTCATCTCCATGGATATGTCACTGCTGTCCTTCAAAGTTACTCATCCACCGCTATTATCTGTGTGCCACCCTGAGATACAGAGCTTTTCACCTGTTAGTCATGTGCTTAAATTCAGCACAGCTCACTGGTAGTATGAGTTGAGTATATACCAAACAAGAGTCTATCAAAATGTGTGTCTTCAGTCACAGTATAAAAAATAAGGCCAAGGTCTCATGGATGAAAAAGAGATCCTACCTTGGATCTGGGCCTAAGAAATCCCATCTAAAGATGTGCTCAATTGTGGGCTCATACAAACAATAGAAATAATTTCATCCAGGCTTTTGGGAAGGTATATTTTCCCTTCCCTGAAACCATATCTAGTGAGTCTGTAAGTTAATAGTTCTATTGGGTACATGAATATGTTGTCTTACCAATATTTTTGTCATTTCTGCATGTTTTGAACTTCTTGATATCATTATGTCATTACATGGTTTCCAAGGTAACAAGAGAGAAGAATACTGTATAATTGGCTTGGATCTCACTTCATTAGCTCATTTCATTGAATCAGTTTGCTTTTCTGTCTCCATTTGCTCATTTGACTTCAAACTATGCAAGAACTATGCACCTACTATGCTTCTAACAAAAGAGGAAAACAGTTCCTGGCTTTTACTTGGAAAGTGACGAGAGTAGGAAACGGCCACTGAACAATTCCACTTTAAAACTTCACTTTTGAATGCTTTGAGCTTTCTTCTATGTTAAACCAGGTGAATAATATGGGGAGGGGAGGGGGGGGGGGCATTCTAATTAAAAAGTAGGAAATGTATAGCTATAATCCTTGAACCTTGATGGCTTTTTAATTGCATGCTGACTTCTTGGAAGAGTTCTATAGGCCGAGCTGTCCAGATGCCAAAGTATCATCTACCAGTGAAATCCTGAATTTGGTAGTCCTTGTGTTTTGCCATTGTTAGTGCCTAAGTGGGCAAGTGCTGTCAACCCGCAAGCCCTGGCTGTAGCATTCTGGATGAGAAACAGTGGGGATTTTTTGGATACCTTTTATTCCTGCTGAAGGACTTGCTACTACCTGGTGGATATGAGCTCTGATGTGGGCAGATGATATGGTCTTCACCTTGACAGGTTGCCGGGCACTGAATATTTGAAACCTAACATTCTTCCCCACTTGCTGTAGTGCAATTTCCTGATGTGTAATTCTTTTGTATTGCCTCTAAAAGTTAAATGTCTAGGTTGTTGATATGTCATGATTCTGGCACTGAGTTTTTTTTATGCTCATGCCCCAAATTGCCTGAACAGATGGTCTTAATAAAGCATTGTGAGGTGTGCTCTGATATTCTGACAGGGCTAAATACCAATACCTTATATAATGAAGAAGGCTTTATTTTAATACAACAGCCTTTGTGTTTGTACTGATTTTTCTGTTAATCAATTGTATTGCAAATACTAAGAGCTTAATGAGGTATGCACAAGTCAGTAGGTTGTCAAAGAAAGTTGCTGAAATAATCCAATTGTGATTTGTGGGGCATTAAACTGTTAGTAACTGCGATCCCACAGTTAGTAAATTTATGATTTACAGTATCTTATTACACTGCTACTTGGTGTGTTGTGCAATGCCACAACTTTCCCAAGAAGAACTTGTCCCTCCTTTCCTTCCCAAGTAACTAGCTGCCAGATGAGACCAAGAGCTATACTGTCAGTCCTGCACAATAAAGCTCTCATGTGAAAGTGAGCAGTTAATAGATGTACCAGCTAGTAGTAGTAGCAGTAGTAGTAATATTGATCATCATAAATAGCTAAGTGTTGCATAATATTTTCCAAAGGAAGCAAATACCTTTACATCCCCATTTTAGAGATGTAAAAACTGAGATGCAGAAAACTGAAGTAACATGCTCCACAGGCCAGTGGTAGGAGTAGAACTAGAATCCAGACTTCTTGAGTCCATACCCCAGGTACCACTCTGAATCAGAGTGGCACTTGGGGTGGGTACAGGGCTAATTTGTGGCATGCCTGCCAAAAAGGTTGACCCCCAACTGATTTATGATATAACTGATAATCAGGTGAGAGCAAGGTTATGGTGGAAACTGACTTCTCATTGGATATATTCAAGGCTAGTGAACACTGCACTTCCTAAATTAAATGTTCAACAAGCATTGAAATAATTGAAGAGCGTATATATAAAATGCTTTCACGAATGTACAGCTGGAGAACAAAGTGCTGATGGCACAGAAGCAGAGTCCTTTGTTGGGTCTTTTAATACGTTTACAAAGCAAAGTGCTACCACAGATTGATTTCTGATATAGGAAATAAATGAACAAAAAGTACATTTCAAAATAGATACCAGAGGGCAGTGGAACATAATCGCTAGATGGAAATACAAAAAGAATAGGGACCGCTCTAGGTTAAAATTGAAAATTGAGCTTGTGCAGGTAGCTAGCAGAAAATGGGTCCATGTTCCCACATTAGTGACTCCAAAAGGACAAGCACCACTCAGAAGAGTTTGAATAGTGGAGCCAAAAACCCCGGGTGCAAGAAGGCTGAGGAGCAGTCTGTTATGCGTGTGATCAGATGTGGGCAATTATCTACAGAAACAGACCCAAATTCAGTCTCCTTATCCACTTGAGGGATGCCAAGTCCCATTTCCTAACAACTTAAAAAGCACCTTAGCCAACAGGTCATTCGGCAGCTTTGCTCTGGAGTTGGGGCATATTTTTGACTCCCGTTGAGGGTGTGCTGTTGTGCACAAAAGGGTTGGAGAGAGCATGACTTTCCCTTAGGGGTTGATGGATTCTCCCTGTGGGGAAGGAACAGATCTAAGTTCTGGTCCTTGCTCCAAGGTATGTTTGACTTTCCGTAGTCTTCAGAGCAGAGGTGAACCCAGGTCTCTCCACCCCAGGTATCTGTCACTCTCTTGCTCTCCCTCTCTCTCTGCCCCAGTAAATCTTGCATTCCTTTTTGCACAGGGACACAGCTTAAAGAGGAGAGGCAGGGAGTGCCTCCCCTCAGCCCTATCTAAGACTGCCTGGCCATTAGGGCACTCTCCTCTGGTGGCTACATACTAAAGGGACAATCCCCGCTGGGAAAGAAAAGGCAAGGTCACCTTTCTTTTAAGACAGGGATCCTGGCAATGGGTCCTGAGCTGATGGCAAGCCCTCCCTGCAGCCCAGAGCAAGGGATCAGAATAAAGGCATACCTATGGCCATGGCATTTCCCTACTGGTTGACTCAAGGTGGCTGCAGGCTGTGTGCTAACTTTAGGCAGCTTGCTACTAAGTATGCAGGTTGGCCTGAATCCCCTTCCTGGGGCCTTCTCAACAGAAAAGGTGGGGAGTGCCTTAGCATCGCCTCTTCCATAGCCTGCTAGTCAAGGCACTCTCCCTGGAAATGGAGGGGGGACAGTGAATCCCTCAGAAATAGATAGGCTTCATACTACCAGGATTCACACTTCCTCAGTGTGAGGTGGGTGTGCCTGGAGGACTTGGTGATCAAACCGGATCACTAAGATACTCATCTATAAGTACATAGGGCTAAAGGGGAGACACCTACTGAGTCTTGTAGGTTGTAGAGCAGGGCCAAACTGGTTTGCTTTTTCCTCCAAGCCCTGGATTGGGCTCCAAGACCTTAAACTGAAGCTGGTATGAAATAAAGCAGCAGCTGGGGGTAAAGAGCACAGATGGGATAGGCTGTGCCCGGGCCGCTTGTGCTAGTAAGGAGAGGGAAAATAGTTCTTTGTGGACATAGCTGAAGTTCCCTGGGCTATCACGGTTACAGTAGCTGAGCCTCCAAGGAACTAAGATGCAGAGCACCATGACTGGGTCTTTCCAAGAAGAGTGAGTGCAGTCTTTACTGGCTGAAGATGGAGGGGATGCTAAGACCTCCTCCTGTCTGGACAGCAGGTATGAACTGTGAGCGATTCTAACCTTTACACACACCTGACCAGACAGTCAATGGTTTGGTGTCTTGGCACTCAAGGATTTTGTGAGTCTTCCCTTTAAATTACCTCAGTTCTCAGATCCTACTTGAACTATCTCTGATGCACGTGCTTGTTTCAGCTCAACTCTAGAATCAGCCTGGTGCCAGCAATGAGGGAGCAAACTCTGAGCTCAAAGTTGCTTCATGGTGTATTTGCTTACTTTGACACGAGACACATCCATTGAACAAAAGTATTGACTGGGTCCTAAGGGCCTTCACCTAAAATGAGGAATGAAGCAAGGGCTGTTCCTCACCACTGGCTGAAAGAAAATAATGAACTACCAAAAATCCAGTCCAACCATCATCAGTCCTTACAGCTCTTCTCCCTTCCCAAAAGCCTCAGTGAACAAAATAATTTGAAGGCCAATAAATCTGGGCAATTTAAGGCCTGCAGAAGGGAGGATTCCAAGTTAAGGCCTCTGTGTAGAGAACCCTCTTCCAGTACATCCCTCTCCCTGATGCTAAGAGGGGCCCTACGTGAGGTGCCCTCCTGGTATAAGTAGTGGCACATGGTACAGGAAGCTGAGGTAAGGTCGGCTGTGTCTACTGTAAAGGGACTGCCACGCTCGCCGTTGGCTTCAGTGTCCAGGTTGACTTAAAATGTTGCTGTCCACATTGCACTTTGAAGACTGAAATTATCTAAGTGATCCAGTCAGGCTATTCCAAAGGCATGGTCCAGTAGTATGGCCTACATCCAAAATGAACAAAATCCATCTTCGACTAGGAAGAAGATGGAGATTGGTGGGCTTTTTTCCTTCCCTCATTTTAGGTTATTTGCTAAGGACAGCTGAGGATCCAACTACATACTTAGGCTGCAAAGGCAACATCTAGTTCATTCATACACCACTGTAAAAAGTGTGGAAAAACGCTGAGATATGAAAATCTGGTGAGTCAGCTCTGGGGTACAAACAGCATCCTGGCCTGGTACGCTAGCACATGGAGTATCTACTGCAGTGAAAAGCACTCCATGACCAGAAGGGGTAACATCTGTAGCTTCTCTTGGATATGTGGGTGCAGTTGTCACAGAAACCCCTTCACCAGAACATGCCCTCCAGCAATAACAAGTCCTTGCCCATGTCAACAGCATTAAGCACTTGTTCTAGAAGAGTGCAACATCAAATGGAGCCCTTCACTGTGCTTCGCCTTTCCAAAGTGGGACTTCCCTGCCTAGCAAAGCTAGGATTGCTCACTCACAGACTTCTATTAGCATAGTGTGTGTACAGCTGCCAACATTTAACAGGTCTTTATTTATTAACAAGATTTGGTCTTGTATGTGGGGTGAATTCATCTTCTTTGCTACCACTGTAAAAAACATAAATAACTGCCCTACCTTTTCCCATTGCATGGTATAAATATGTTTACTGGTGAATATTTATTAACACAGCTGGGTTTTTTTAGTATTTTCTCCAGGAGAGGTCTGAGGCACATTGGTAGTGCTACATGGGAGGCCTACACCATTTTATAGATGAACAAAGGATTTTCACCCCTAGAGGCATCAAGCCAAGCACTTCCCTGAGTACAAAACACACTTGAAAACCTATGAAAATAGGGCTCTTTTCCTCCCAGGATTGATGATGTTTATTGCCTGCAAAAAGGGGTCTGAGTAGCCCCCAGATCTTGAATTTTATACAGCGTGAGTCCAAAGAAATATCCCTAATTTGCTGCTTATTGGGCAAGAGGCATTTTTTTCCCCTAATCCTATTTCCTTCCCCTTTTTATTAGAATAATATTTCTCACCCAAGCTGTGTATTTATCTTTTCTTTCCCTCCTGCTTCTACTCCTTTTGAGAATGAAGGCAAGGACAGGTCACTTGCCTTTTTACATAAGCGTTTGGATGAGATGTTCTGAGATACATTAAACAACAACAACAAAAAAGAAACCAAAAAAAAAGGCCATTTTTAATTGGAAGTGTTTTGTTTTCCCTGGTTTTTAACTTTAGAGAGAAGCTCACCAATACTCACTCAGGCTACACTGCTGGGCTGCTTTATTCTGCTGCAGGCAGGCTTTCATGGTATAGCACAATAGCTTTTGTTTCAGAAGTATAGGGCAATGAGGACCTTGAATGCCAGAGGTCTGTATTATATCCATAACTGTAGATTTGGATGGTGGAATGGAGGTTGGGGGAAGGTGAGAATAAGAGATTTCTCCATTGTACAGATGGAGTCCTTCCAGCAAACACTGGCACAATAGGAAGCACATTCTTAAGAGCTGAAACAGACTCTGGATAAAGACTCACTTATTTTGTACATAATGGTCCCTGTGCTTTAACCTTGTACGCCTGTTATGACACCTGCTTTTCAGAGCCATTGTTGAAGAACAAGCAAAGCTTTGTCTGCTCTATACATACTGAGCCATACATGTTAACATTTCTCTTTTTTTATTTACTGTTGTTTCCCCCCTTCTTTCTCTCTCTTTAACATAGCAGTTACGAATGGATGGCTTCAAATATACCTCAGCCTTGATTCCAGCAATTCCAGGCCCAATTTAAACCTTCTGCCATCTTGTTACTTAGAGGAGAGTGAGGAGCAGATACCAGGAGTGAGTTTGTCAGAGGCTGAGGGATGTGGGGCCTTTAATGTAAGTATTTTCTGAGAATGCTTCTGAACCACTGTCAAAGTGATGGGCCATGGCTATGGCTTCCCTTTCTCTCCATATCAGTCTTTTGGTGTCTCCTCACCTGTCCCTTCTGACATATCTGATTTCCCTCTCTCATCCCTTCATCTCTCTCATCCCTTCTTAGCCTCTTCTTCCTGTCAGTTTGTCTCCTTTTTAGTGGGAAGGTGTAGTACAGCGTGATGGCTAGAAGTCATACAAGCACAAGGCTATGATGCGAAAGAAACTTAGGAGCCTGAGGTTTCTGGGGTGAGGTCAGAGTGAGGAAAGCTTCAGGGAACTAAACTGATACATGAAAGCAATCCTCTCCACTGGAGAGAAACCAAGATGGTACCAAGGAGAAGATACGACTTCTGAGGACAGGCTGAGGGAACTGGGTTTATTTAGCCTGCAGAAGAGAAGACTGAAGGGAGATTGAATCTTACCCTTCAACTCCATGAAGGGTGGTTGCAAAGAGGATGGATCTGGACTGTTCTCAGTGGTGGCAGATGACAGAACAAGGAGCAGTGGGCTCAAGTTGCAGCAAGGAAAGTTTAGGTTGGAAATTAGGAAAAACTGTCTCTGTAGGAGGGTAGTAAAGCACTTTAACAGGTTCCCTAGAGAGATTGTGAAATCCCCATCCATGGAGATTTTTAAGACCCAGCTAGACAAAGCCTTGGCTGGGATGATCTAGTTAGGGCTGGTCCTGCTTTGAGCAGGGGGTTGGACTAGATGTGACCTCCTGACATCCCTTCCAACCCTCATTTTCTATTATTCCATATAGGACTTTATTATAACACAGTGAGGGAACTTTTAGGGTAGTGAAATCTCCCTCCAGAACTATACTTGAATCACTTAGGACAGATTAGCTGTCCCACAGCATACCGTGAACCAAATTTCTACTGTCTCCAGTTGGTAAGTTACAAAGAAATCTAGGATGCTCCTCCCAGAAATATGGAGCCTAACCATGAATCCGTGGTGCCTGAAGCACCAGTGAGGATGTAGGCATGTGAAGTATGGAGCAAGCATGGCCCTGCAGCATGGCCACTTGGAGGCTGGCTTGGTGAACATGTGCTTACATGAAAAGGAGCCAGGTCATGGATACCTACAGCAGATGGTACTATAATATTAGTCAGTACTAGAGAGCCTTAAGCTGGTTCTGCAACAATTAATGCAAAGAAGACATGTTAATGTGCTCAAGAAGAATCCAGATGTACAAATGATGACAGTGCTGAGAGCACTATTTTAGCCATTTTAGCAATTCTCTATTAAACTTGATTGTTCCATTTTCTCTCCTCCTAATCTGGAGTCAGAACAGGGCATAGTATGTGTAATAGCTCCTTGTTCTATTGCTAATGCTGGGTAAATTTTGTATCCGGGTTCTTCCTGGATCTCCTGGAACTTTTGGGACCAAAGACAGCAAACTTCATGTTATGCTTTCTGTTGTACAAACAACACTGCTGGGCTTGCAGGCAGAGTGAGCTATTCTTCCTTGTGATCAGGTCACCAACACAAAAGAAGAAGAAAAAAAGGAATGTTCCAGGGCATGTGCAAGGGCATGTACTTGTGTGTGAGGTCCCTCTGCAGAAGGCTGGGCTTGAGCACAAAGGCTAGGGGCAGACATTCAAAAAGCCCAGGCCTAAATTGATTCAATCTTTGTAGGCCTAACCTGTGTAGATTGAACTGATTTGCAACTGAAAAGACATTCACTGTTGATTCCAAAAATTCAGGCACATGCCTGTAGTGGCTCAGCCTAGAAGCCAGGGGGTGCTAGAGGGAGCCCTCCCTTCTCTTTTGCAGCAGCCACAAGGCAGGAGGGAAGCTGACTTGGGGGGCATGGCCAGCTTCCCCCCACCCTGGCTGCTAAATATGATTGGGGAGGGGTTTAAATGCCTGCCCTAGCCTGCAGGGACCCCAGCCGGGTGTGTCTGGAGGGAAAGGGGGGAAGCAGCCCTTGCCAGGCTTGTCTCCAAGGCAGCAGGGGACAGGCAGTGCCTCAGGTGAAGGGGAGTAGGGAGGGGGGTTAAACTCCCCTGTCGGGCACAGGCATAGGCACCCTAGCTGGGGTCTGCCCAGATTTCCCCCCTGGTGGCCACTCATGCAGCAGGGGGTCTGGTCAGGCCGGTATGGCCCTGCCATCAGCCCGGGGCTGGGGTTGGGGCTGCGGAGCTGAGCCGGGTCAACCTGCAGGCATTGCTGAGGGCAGGCACAGGGGGGCCCTTCTCAGCGGGCTGGGGCCATGGGAACTGTGAGGGTGCATTGCTCCTGGCTCCCCATGCCCAGGCCGAGTAGGGATGTCATGGAGTCACAGCCAGCTGGGAAGGGCCTGGCAGGGCCAGCCTGAACCAGGCTGTGGGGGCCAAGCCCTTCCCAGCCAGCCATGGCTCCATGACAGCCCCACCCGGCTGGGGTGTGGGGAGCCAGGAGCAATATGACTGCACAGCACCCATAGCCCCAGCCCCACAGCCCACTGGGAAGGGCCATGGCCCCTCTGCACCCACCCTCAGCTCTACCCTCAGTCTTAGCCTCAACTGCCGGTGAGGCAGGTGCATGGCAGGACCATGCCTGCCAGCTCTAGCCATGTCCCTGCCCCTGCTACTGTAGCAGTGAGGAAGGGGGTTACTTGACAGGGGCTGCTCCACCCAGCCAGGCAGACCCAAGCTGCAGTCTCTAGAGTAGGGGTAGAGGGGAGGGAGGGGAGAAATAAACCCCCTCCCTGCCCCCTTAGCCTTAGCCCCATCTTTGCTCTGGCTAGCACAGCCCAGCACAGCCCACCCAGGCCTGCAATGCATGCTGGGATTCTGGGGGACTTTGATTTAACTTAAACCAGGAAGGGACAGAAGTTGCATGAACTCGTTTGACCCAAATCAGTTAAGTCTGATACTACATTCAACCAGGTTTATCTTAAATCAGTTTTGGCCATTTTGAAACTGGTTTATGTACACTGAACTTATGTTCTGTTATAGATTTAAACCAGTTTCCAATCACTTAAACCAGTGAATGTGTAACTTTTGTCCCTAGCAAAAATGCTGGCCATCTCCGTGCTGGGGAGGCAAAACTCTCGCCATTTAAAGCTGTACAAAAACCCAAACTGTCACACACAGAAGCTTCTTATGAGGTTAGTCTACACAAGACACTTACTGCATGTTTACCTAATAACATCAACCAGCAGTGTGTCATGGTAAAAACTGTGCTAATAGCCTACTGAGCAGTGCTATTAGGCTAATATGTAATAAGTGTCACTAAATAACCATGTGCCAGTGCTACTGTGCAGTAATTCTACTTACATTCAGTTAGTATTTCATTAAGGCAGTACTAAATTAAATGTGCAGTATTTAAGGTGCATTAATGAATGTGTAGATGCACCCACCCTGCACTTATCTCTCTTCAGGCTCTTCTCCCCGTTTTTTCTTTTGCTGTTGACAAGTCCTTCATCCACCATATACATTGCCTCAGCATTAGGGTCCCTTTGTGCACTGAAGCTCTTTTCTACCTCCAGTGTTGCTAAAATATGCTTTTTCTTCCCCGTGTCTATGATCAGAGCTTTGGTTCATGACTTCATCTTCTCTTGCCTTGATTATTGCAATGTGCTCCATTATGTCCCTCCTCCTCTTCACATCATCACCCTTCATCCTATTCCAAATATTCATTTTGTTCTCAGTGGTGGCAGATGACAGAAGAAGGAGCAAAGGAAGTTTAGGTCAGATATTAGGAAAAAACTTTCCAGTAGTAAAACACTGGAACAGGTTTTTATCCTTGGAGGTTTTTAAGACCTGGCTAGACAAAGCCTTGGCATGGGTGACCTAGCTGGGGATGCTCCTGCTTTGAGCAGGGGGTTGAACTAGATGTGACTTCCCGAGGTCCCTTCCAGCCCTCATTTTCTATAATTCTATTATTCTAAATACCATATCCAAATTCATATTCATTTCTTGCTGATTCAGCCATTTCACCCATCTTCCTCAAGACTTTTCATTGTCTCCATGTCTTCTACAATAATTTAAATTTATCTTTTTCTGGGAATGACAAGTTGAATTAGTGATGGATAAAGAGCTGAAGTGACAGGAAGAATAAGGTGTTGTTAGAGCTGCAGAGGTGCAATTTTGGACAAATCAACAGTAGTTACTTATGAAAAGATTTATGACCCCAAATACTGGGAGAGACTTAAATCAAGACCTTAAGGTTCTATAGTGATAAAAGTTACACTTTAGAGACACTAACTAATGTAGAAAAATTGGGAATAGGTCAATGGTTCCTAAAGGAGTGGGGAGTAGCTGGTGAGTTAGAGTGAAGGGCTGCAGAGGCTTGTCTACTATGAGTAAAGAGAAATAGGATTACTTTCTGTGAGTTTTACTGACCTTGTCTGTGCTGTAAGCATCCATAAAGCAAGCTGTAATCTTGCTGGACCATGTCTCAATGAGCAGTGGACTTTGTGTTATCTTAGGCATGACTTTCCCTAGGGAAGAACATCCTTTCAGTTGCTGCAGAATCAAACGTCTGGAGGGGATGTCCCCAGCTCAGCACAGGAAACAGAAGGATTTGCAATCTGCAAAATTAAAGAAAAGGTAAAAAAGTCTTCCCAAGGCTAGCAGCCCTTTGAACTAGGAGGGGCAGTGTCTGTAGCCGATAGCTCATAAGAGAGTAGTGTGGCTAGCACCCCATCATTCTGCCTTTCACTTTCCAGTCTGAAGGGTCTTAGACTGAGTCAATGGGTACTGGGGAGTGAAAGGGAGCATGATGGGGTGCTAGCCACACTATTGTCTTGTGTGACACTTTTGGGTCAATGGGGGCAGGCTTTTTCACAGACCAGAGCAGGACTTGCTATAGCTCCAGAGATGCAAGCTCAAGACACATAAACCATTCTGTCAGCAAACAGAGCCTGAATGTTGCTTCAGGTGCCAGGAGCAAGATAAAAAGAGCATATATTCTGTTTCAAATTCTTATTGCTTGGGGGTGAAGGAGACCATTTTAAGCAGTCAGGAGGAAGACACATCCTCTTTTTAGGTCAGACGTCCTGCAAAGGAAAGCAAAAGTGAAAGGGAGGACTCCAAGCAAATCCAGACCACCTATCTGAAATTCCCCTTAAAATCCCATAGATGCCATAGGGCATCCCCAAGAAAGCCCGAAGTGGCATACAGAAGTCAGTAAAAGGAGCCAGTGAGCTGGCACTTTGTGGGTAATGGGCAGAGACAGACAATGTACATGGAAAATGCACTGGTCTCAGTGACAGTGTGGCAATGGCCAAGCCTGGATGATAACCTCCACACAGACAACTGGACTAACTTTTTCCATTTCCAAGCATCCTATTGTTGCTTTCCCTATTCTCTCTCCACCAAGAAGTCTGGACAGGGATGCAGTGAGACGCTCTGGTCACTGCAGCCCCTGGCAGCCCTTACTTTTGACAACTTTTACATGCAGATGTCATGCAACAAATCATATCATGTGGTCAGTTAGCACGTTAAAATGACTGCAGGATACTTCCATGCCACACAAAAGTTGCTGTTTCAATGAGCAACTCCTTTTTGAATGAGCCATGATTTTTATCCAGGGATAAACTGGTTTAATGTCTGGTATGCTGAGATTTGTCATACAATCTTTGCATATAACACCCAATAAATGTAACATCTTCTCTGGACTGAAGGAATAATATATGGTTGTAGTAGACCCATCAGATGTCTAATTAAACATCTGCTCAAGCCCT
The DNA here is from genome assembly GCF_030867095.1 of Alligator mississippiensis. Lineage (NCBI taxonomy): Eukaryota > Metazoa > Chordata > Crocodylia > Alligatoridae > Alligator > Alligator mississippiensis. Next base: position 32,508,433 of record NC_081830.1, read on the forward strand.
GCATACACTGGGTGCATCTATACATGCATTTACTGTGCAGTAACTTATTGTGCAGTAAATGATTTTTAGGCCAGTGTGTACACATGCAGACATTAAAGTGCAGTAACACTGTATGTGGACTGACTTGGGACTAAACTAAAGTTAGTCCCAAGTCAGTCCACACACAGTGTTACTGCACAGTAAGGCAGCTACACGTGCTTACTGCACAGTAACTAATTGGGCATAAATCTGATACCTGCATGATGCAGGTATCAAATTTACGCCCAAGTCAATGTAAGTCACCATAGTTACTGCACAGTACGCGCATGCATGTGTAGATGTGCACCCATACTGTGCAGTAATTTTTGGTTACGGTGTAGTAACCTAAATTACTCTGCAGTAAATGTCCACATGTAGACGCGCCCACTGTGTTGGCAATGGAACAGAGGAGAAGGTAATATAGATGTTCATTTTTTGTTCTTTTGGATAAGGATACTATGGTCTGAAACAAAAAAAAAGGTGGGGAGGAGAGATTTTTGCAATGGTTTGCACAAGAGCATCAAGGTAAGTTGTCTTAGTCACATACAATCAGTCTGTGATTTGTGCCTCTCTGGTTGCTGCTCTTCTAGCTGATTTTTTTAATTGAAAGTCTTCATTCTTCCTGGACCTATTGCTGTAATGAGAATACCCATGGATAGCTATATTGCATAATAAAGATACATAATAATAAAGATACTGACATCCCAGCCTATGTAGCAGACAGCAGCTGTTGCTGTAGCTGCTCTTGCATTTAGCTTTATCAAACTAGCCCTTGTTGGAGCCTAGCTCCTGTTTGCAACTTCTCATGCTGTGTATGCTGCTTGCAGCTCAAGCATTTAGCACTACGAATAATGAAAAAAATCAGTTCTCTTTGAATGTAACTCAATGTGGTAAACTAGAGACATTATGGACCTAGGGAGATATCTGTTCAGCTGGTGTGAATCAATATAGCTCAATTCCATATTCAGTATTAAGAGTCATAGTTGTCTGGCCCCAGTCACATGGCTGAACAGAAAATGGCAATCAAGAGGGGTTGGGACTTCACAGAATTCAGCTATTTTGAGCAAACTGAAACATTTCTGAGGATTTTTTTTTTTTGTCTTTTTTTACTTTTACAAAAATGTTTCTTTGCTGTAACAGGAATTTTCATGAAAAAAGAAATAATGGCATTAAATCTTCATAGAGTGATAGGGCAGAAAGGATGACCTAAGCATTTAGTCTGAACCCTTGTATAACACAGACCACTACATTTCACTCAAACAACTTGGATCCAGTACAGAATGATGAGCATTTCAGTCATTAGGAGACTAAATTGTTATGTACCAGAGACAAAGAATGGGAGAGACCAAAACATCAGTAATGCCCAAGACCGCTGTTCTGGCAAGAAATCCACTAGGTGGATATACATAATTTTCAATGGAAATTTAGGTTACAATCAAAATTTGTCACAGGGAATGGAATTGTATGCCCACATGGCACTGGTCTTTAATGTTTTCCTTATTTCCCCTTGAGACAATGCTGTGGAGGCCACTAAGGTAGTTAGTAGGACCAGTGCTCCTAGCAAACAGCTGATGAAAACTGGCGTCCAGGAACAATGAAAACTAGGAAGGAACACTTAATGGGCATACACAAAGACCTGGCTAGAGGTATGGGACCAGCTTCTAGTAGCATAACAGGCAGATCTGGTACCTGGGGCAAACCCTGCCAGGAGGGAACATGGTCCTGAGAATGGAGGGGCATTCCTCGATTTCGAGAACAGCATGGTAGAGCATGAGTGGTTGCAAGAGCATGGGGGAGAGCTTTCAGGGCCCAAAAGCAGCAGTCTTGCCCATGCTGGGAGCTCTTAAACAATCCTCAACTGAGCTGCTGTTGCAGCTGCTGCATACTCTGTCCTTCCTGGCTATTGGTCTTCAACTGGTAGCAGCAGGAGCCAGGGACTGAAGGACCATAGGATGAAAGAATCCCATGCACTGCTACAGGCTTGGGACCAACAGGTTAAGCAGCAGCTCTGCAGAAAAGGACCTGGGAGTTACAGTGGACAAAAAGCTGAATATAAGCCAACAGTGTGGTCTTGTTGCCAGGAAGACTAAAGATATATTGGGCTGCATTAGTAAGAGCATTGCCAGCAGATGGAGGGAAGTGATTAGACCTCTCTATTCTGCACTGGTGAAGCCATATCTAGACTACTGTGTCCAGTTTTGTGTCCCCCCCCACACACACACTATAGAAAGGATGTGAACAAATCAGAGAGAGTCCAGCAGAGGGCAATGAAGGTGGTTCAGGGGCTGGAGCATATGACTCGTGAGAAGAGGCTGAGGGAACTGGGCTTATTTAGTCTGGAGAAGAGAAGATTGAGCAGGGATTTGATAGCAGCCTTTAACTACTTGAAGGGGGGTTGCAAAGAGGATGGAGCTGGACTGTTCTCAGTGGTGGCAGATGACAGAACAAGGAGCAATAGCTCCAGTTGCAGCAAGGGGAGTTTAGGTTGGATATTAGGAAGAAGCTTCTCACTAGGAGGGTGGTGAAGCATGGGAGGAGGTTACCCAGAGAGGTGGTAGACTCTCTGTCCTTGGAGGGTTTTAAGGCCTGGTTCAACAAAGCCTTGGCTGGAACTAGTTGGGGCTGGTCCTGCTTTGACCAGGGGGTTGGACTAGATGTGACCCCCTGAGTTCCTTTCCAACCCTCATGGTCTATGATTCTATGACTGTCCAGAAGTTCCCACCATGGGTATGCTGCCAGGTGCCTCTCCTAACTGTGCCCCTCTCACCCACCCCTAGTTACACTACTGCTGGCTCCTCTGCTAGTACAGCTTCTTGGGTGTTGATGGAGTTACATGAGTGAATTGTTGGCCTTAGGACAACATTTATCAACAGTCTTATCAAAGTGAACAAATTTAACATGATTTTTCTCATATTTGCTGCATTCCTAAAACACACAACTCCTTGACTGGTTTGAATTGGAGGCAGTGTTGATTCTATTTATTTTTAAGGGAGTTTTTAGGTGTTGTGGTGATGGAGAAAAGTATGAAAATGTGCTCCCTTTAGGTTACAAAACTAGAAGGTAAATCAAACTAGCAAAAAAAACCTACCCCAAAAAATAAAAACAAAAAAAAATGCAATCTGTAGTATACTCTTTAAAAAATAAAACAAAACACAACAAAAAAACCTTTCAAGATTTTAAGGTCAATGTTGAACAAAGCAAGATTTTTTATCCAGTCTCATGATTTTGGATATCTGCCAAGTTTTGAATGCTTGGGGTCAGCCACAGTGTACATGCTTGAGGAGCACGAGATGAGAGACATAAAATGTTGGTTCAGCTAGACAGTGAAATGATGCCCTTTTTGCAAAAGGGGAAGGTAAAGAACAGATAGTTCCAGGGGCAAATCGCAAAAAGTATATTGTGGCTTGGGAAAAAAATGACTGCAGCATAATATCATCAACTAGTCCCAATGATATGTCCCCATACCCCTTCCAAAAACATGTCATTACTTAAATCACGACAATCTGATTTAATATAGTTTACCTAGTGAGGTACCTGGCTACTCTCTGGTTCATTCAAGGCAACCTCCCACTAACTCATCTCCTTCACAGGGAAAGTCAGGATCCCAATATGATGCATTTTACAAATCAGCAAAGAAAGTTTGTTTCTTTAAGAAAAAAAAAAAGTCATATATAATTTGCACATTAAATATACAGGTCTTTTTAACGTCAGTTCACCAGAATCAATCCACGCCTCCATAGTTGCCTTCTACAAAACTATTCCAGATCGTTAATAAAGTCTGAGGTAATAAATGCATCAAACCATCCAGAGTGTAATCCTGCCACTTCGAAAGCACATAAAGACACTTCATAGCAGCAACTGCCAATAGTCACTGCCTTATTGATATAACATCAGCTCACTCCTCTATAAACTCCTCCTGATCCAGAGATTGAGAAAATTGAGGAAGGTTACATGAAACCTACCCCCAACATAGATGTAAATGATGCCTAATATAAAAAGGGTCATATTTATTTCACTAATTCATCTGCAGTTTCTTCCTCTCATTTTGAAAGTGCGTGCGCACAGAATTTCTTATCAGGGTAGCATGCCAGTTGCAGGCTCTACTCATACGACTAACAGCTTCAGTTGCAACAGCTTGTCTGTTGGCACATAAATTGCTGCAGGTCCTCATCTGCTGTCCAGAGAAAATACCGCTTTTGCTGTTACCTAGTATGCAAAACGCACTGGAGAGCAGATGGTATAGCTGCCACATGAGACACTGGAATTTTTTGTGGGTCACTGGATATCCCCATACTGTTTTCAGTGTCATAAGTTGCCGCTGCCTGGAACAGTCTCAGTATAAGCTGAATCAGGACACCTTACAGCTGGCTATAACTATATAAGCCAAGAGAGAAGTGGGTGTATAGGGCCACCCAGAATCATAGCGAGGGTGGAGACCTTGTTAACGTGTAGTTAACAGCATCCTTCTGATTGATCTGGGAAATTATAGCGCAGTGGTTCTCAACTGTTTTAGAATCAAGGCGCCCCTCGGAAATGCCACCTCTTAGTTCTCCCTGATTTTTTGACTATGGAAAAATAATAGAGGAATGTTTCTGTTGCAAAGAACTCAAGAAGATCACCATGGGGCAGAATGTGTTTGACACCAAGCCTTCCTTTCTAGGTTTGTGTTGTGAACAGTAGCATAAAGAGGGCAAAGCAAAGCAGATCACCGGCCCTGGGTGCTATGAGGGGGCATCAGGATCCCACCTGTATCCCCCACCAAGAGTCTTTGCTGTGATGCTGTCTTTGCAGTGCCTCTGTCTAGCTACATAGATAGCACTGCACCAGTGTATCTGGGCAGTGGGCAGCAAGTGGGATAAGCAGAATATTTCTTCCTCCCCCCCACCCCCCAACCAATATGGGGAACAATATGCATGTCTGGGGGGGAGAGGGGGAGCAAATGGGGCTAGGCTCTGCTCCCCCCCCCAACTCCAATGAGTACCCTACATCACTGCTTGTGAATCATGTTTGCACACCTAATGGTGCTAACATTGTGTAGCACCCCACAGGACCCTTGAAAGGATCTTGGGGTACTACAGGGAATCACTGTGGCACCCTGCCTGAGAATCACTGCTCTAGAGTTTCCAAAAATTCTAGCTTCACGCACTTCACCCAAGGTTGGGCTGAGTTTGGCAGAAAGATCTACAGCTCCTCTAAAGCTGAACAGCCTACTGCTCCCTCCAAGCTTTCCACAACAGCTTGGCCCCACTAAATATCACGAGCTGAGGATCCAGACCTGAAAGGCATTCCTAGGGAATGCCACCCCATCCTGCTCTCACCGGATACTCTGAGCTCACAGGTTGCACCAACACTGCAGCAAAAACTCTTTGGCTTGCTGGCATCTAGTTCTGGCCTTCCAAGATCACTACATGAACACACTTCACCACCTCCCTTGAAACTCCCTGGTCTTGTTCTTAAAAGCACTTGCAGAAATCTTTTGTAGGGAGCAAGGGGTGAGATAGAAATGTTTATTCCAGATTTCATTTTGAGAGAATGCTGGGTCTCGCTGTCTTGGAATTCATGCAAATTTCACAGGGGTCTTACGGGAATGTGTCCCTTCTCCTACATTTCTCCTTGGATCCCGGAAGTTTCCCAGAAGGCCTTTCATTTTCTTCCAACAGCTAATCCATCTGGGCATGTGTACATGTGACAGTATTGCCCCCTAAATTGACAAGGGAAGAAAAGAATAAATGAAGGCCTCAGAGCTGAGTAAAAAGCAAAAAAATGTGAGAAGCATCCCCTGAGCTGCAGGGGCCCTGGTCTTTCTCTCTGCAATAGCAGTGCCCTCCAGGGAAGAGTTGGTTCAGGCTGGGTGCTGCCTTTGAGCTGGGGCAGCCCCTGGCCTCCTAGGGGCCCACCCAGGCAGCCCTGTGGGGGTGCCGCCACCATGGAGTGAAGGACTGGAGCCCCCCACAGCTCAGGGGCCTCTCAGCCCGCTGGCAGCTCACCCCTCGGCCACGGGCACGCTCCATTGGAAAAAAAAAGGATGAAGACCCTTGATACTTCTGCTTTCAGCAGGTGCCTGCTGAAGGCAAAAGCGACAGGAGGACTGATGCTTTTTTTCTGCGGAGCCTGCCTGCCTCTCCTGCAGTCGGGGGATGAGCTGATTAATAGCTGCAATGCATCATTGCAAACTAAACTACATCGGGATGTAGTTTAGTTTGCAATGATGCAAACTCATCTAAACCCCCCCAAACTTGCACATGTATAATGTGTGATGCCATTAAGCCACACAAAGTGACATTTTTGTCACATGTACATTGTGACTTCATCACGTGTATAAGCGCCCTCAGAGAGTTATCCTGGAAATTACTGGGTAGGTGCTAATACAGTTACATGATTGGACATAACGGCAATGTAGGGTAGACCTAGGGCCACAGCAGCACATCCACTAGGGACACACAGCACATTGGGGTTGCTACATCCCATCTGATGAACACAACTAAACTTCTCTTAATAGGCATGCAACTCTAAGGGGTAGTGTGAGGAGATGTGAGGGCACAGCTGGGTGAGGACCAGAGTGATTTGTACCTAGTTTAAACTTCAGTAAAATTAAAAATCCTTTCCAAACTCCCTCCCCCTCCCCCACAAAAAGCCAAAAAAACCCAACAAAACAACCCAATCCTGATTGGTTAATGAAAATTTCACGATTTACAATAGCAAAATGCTGGGTGCCATCAAACGCATCCTGAAGTTAAAGCTATGGCTGCTTTAATAATCAATGACTGCAGAGCATTTAAAAAAAAACAGCTAAGCTTTCAGGAGCTTAAGACTTATTGCTTGCATTTTCTCAGCTTTCTTAAAGAAAAAAGGGGTGTTGTAGAAAATGGTCAAATTTATCATTTATAGCAAAATATTAATGTAGCAGCAGGAGACTTGATGTGGCCATCTATCTATAAGCATTCATACTTCAAAGGAAGCATAAACACGAAATTAATGGTTCGTCTAGTGTAAGGGAAAAATAAATGCAAATGCAGCCTCATTAATATCAAGTGGGTGACTTCTTGGTTTATGGGGTTTGGATTGATTTTGTCAAAGGCCAATAGATTTATTAAAAATGTCTTTTAAATTTAGCATCCATATACCCATTAGTTGAAAGAAATAAAACTCTCAGCAATTGCCACTACCTCTCCTCCTCCTCTCCCCCCTCCCCGGATGTTGTTTTACCTAAATAAAGTTCTTGCATTAGGACTCACTTTCATACTGAAATATGTCTCTTGTAGGAGACGCTATAAACGTCAGCATTTTCCACCGCATTAGTTTATGGGCAGAGTGAATTTTAATGGCATCGTAATCTCACTGCAATCAATTGTGGTGCAAGAAAAAAAAAGCTATGGGAGTGTCCATTAAACAGAGCTTTGCATCACTTTTAATGTTCAAAAGCCTTCACAGGTTTGTTGAAGGGTTTTTATTTTTTCTGTGTCTGGTGGCAAAATAGTTAGTCTTGAGGGTTTTGCCTGTTTTTCATGGCTGAAGGTGGGCTGAACAATTTTGTTACCTGCCTTTTTCTCCCTCTCCTCCCTTCAGGGTTATTCTCTTCAATATTTCTTTCAGATAGGATAGCCCAAGGATGTCAGACCAGAGAATCGCAGCCTCCTTTGCTTCCTGGCACTCACATGAACAAGAAAGGTAGAACTGCTGCTTCTCACATTTTTTGGCTTTTTACTCAACTCTGAGGCCCTCATTTATTCTCTTCTTCCCGTGTCAGTAAATTCTCCCAGCAGCTCCTCTGGACTTTCCAAAGGCATAACCCAACTTTTTCAACTCTTTCTGCAGCTCACATCCACCTCTATTGCTCTTCCATACTACTCCCTCTCAGTTCCTCTCTCTGCTCTTTCATGGTGCCAATGATTTTAAAAGAAATGTGCTTCAACTGTAGCTGATTGACCATCAGAGAATGCGTTAACATGACGTGAAGGCCCCAACCACTGACCATCTAGCACTATGGGTTTAAACAACAAAAAAGAGAGACTGGTATAATTTGAGTTAAAGATGCAACTGGTAGCAAGAGTCAAACTTATTCTTTATGCATGGAGGAACAAGACATTATAGGCTAGCATGCTATGTACTCTCCACTTGGAAACAAACTTCTGAGGTCTACAGGAAAAAAAAATCCTTGTCTGAGTGCACTTAACAATGATCTCGCCTCACCACACGTCATGGAGAAGATTGGTACTTGCAACTTCTTGTATGAAAATGCCGGGTTCACCAACGTGCCTGCTAAAAGTGCAGGCTGTTGTCCCCTCTTGCCACAGTTCCTAGCTGGGATGTGGTTTCTTTAGCCAGTGCTTTACATGGAGGCATAAAGTTCATAAGAAATAAATTAAAGCTGAAGGCCATGACATATGGAAAATATTCTTCTATTAGTCTACCACTCTGGAAGCTCCAGCAGTTATTTTTAAATGCCAGTACTTACACAGATTTGATTAATTTATGAGATGGGCAAACAAACTAGGGTTGGCAAGCTGGTCAATTGACAGGTCAAATATTGTCAATTGAAAGCATTTTTTGACTGGTCAAAGATTATAGCAATTTTACAAAAAACTGCAACTTTTTTGTAGTTTTATTGACAAAAAATATTATTTTTGTTTTACAACACATTTCTTAATGGAAAATTTGTGCTTTTTTTAGTATTATTTGGACCTATTTTTTACAATTTTTGACTGATATTTGACAGGTCAATTGACTAAACTTTATTTGACCAGTCAAATACCCAACCCTAAAACAAACAAATTACAGTGAGTTATTTGGGGGTGGGATTTGCTATGAATCAACTCATCTGTGCTAACTACCCATGTGTCTGCTCTTGCCCTGTAGAAAGTGGAAGCCAAACAGTGCTAAATGACACCTCTCTCATTCAGGACAAAGTCATCTCACTTACCATGGACTAAGACCTATCCATGACAATTATTACTGTCCAGCTGATGAACTCCAAAGCTCCACCTCTAGTTTAACTACTGCATTTGGTTTGCTTGTCCATACACAAAGATCAGTTTAAAGAAAAACCTCCTATATATGCCGTCTTAGTTTCTATGCATTAGCTAGGGCAATTGGTACAAAATTACCACGAATAGGCCAACAGAATATAGACCAATAATAATTACCAACAGAATAGGAAAAAAAAACTGGGAGAAAATGTATCCCACTGAAGCTGTTCCACTAAGCAGGCAAAAGGGGAGATATATGGGGTCAGGAGGAAGACCACAAAGTAGAGGCGGTGTAGCTGAGTGTGATGGCTGGCGCTCAGGAAGGAAAGCCAGGTTCCACCTTAGCCATTGTTCCCAATAGAGCAGAAACAAGCCCAATGGGCTTTTTTTATCCAATAACTGGAAAATGTGAGGTGCAGTGGACCAGCTTCAAGGGGTAGACTGGTGCAGGGGGGTCTTAGCTCATGAATTGTTGATTAGAGCATTTTGCTAAAAAGCAAGAGGTAGGGTTCAAACCCCTTTTGAGTAACTGGAACCTAAAACTTTGCATCTCTGCCACCTGGGCAAGCGTCCTACCCACTAGGCTGTTGTGCTAAAATATGTAAAGGTCATCCTCATCTAATGTCCAGCAACTGCTAATCATGGTTTTTGCCTAATTAAAATTTTGAGACATGTCCATGCTTACACATGTACCTGGGTGAATCTGGTCCACCTGAGCCAATAGCAGCACAGCCCTGCTAGGTGCTCTCAGTAGCAACACAGGCAATGCTGGACTGCAAACTGTATGTCCATGCCAAAACCTACAATTCCAGAGCTATGCACATATCACTTAGGCATCTAAAGTGCAATAGGAATTAGTCCACAATCTCAATCATTTCTATAAAGTAATAATCCATCAAAAGCTTTGGTTCTGAACAAATTAAATGGTTTTTAAAAACTGTTTTGATCGTTTAAACTTTTTTTACCTCCAATTTCCTTAACTTCCTAAATGAAAAGTCATGTTGAATTTAAGGAAATGGATTTTTTATTGCACGTTGAAAATGTCCAAGACAAGAAAAGAGCACATTTTCCAGCAATTTCTAAACTTTTTCCATGCCATGAAATCCATCAAAACTGACCCTTCCCCCACCCAAAAGTTGCAACGGATTCACAGGTTTTCCAAACAACCGAAAGTATCAAAAAAATGTTCAGTTATCTCTAGCTGGCAACTTGTGAAAAAGGTGCAAGAAGGGTTCCACTACATTACCCAAGGAAACACTGGTCCAGTGGCTAGCTTGCCCACTTTTCTTGTTTCAGTGTGTGTGTGTGTGTGTGTGTGTGTGTGTGTGTGTGTGTGTACATGTGTGTACGTGTACTGTGCAGGGACTATTTTGCTTGGTGAGTAGCAAGAGGCTAAGAATTAACACAGAAATGTGAAGTAAAAAATAGGAAACAAAGTAGGAAACAGAATAACACTATGAGTTGTCTTCTCCTTTGCTTCCTTCCTTTGTCCCTATAATATAGGATAGGAGATTCTGAGTGCCTGCATATACGGGAAAAAACAAAATTCAAGTCTATTCTGATACATCAGATCCCCTGAAGTAACCTAAGCAAATTAACAGAGAGGCATGACAACTGAAAAAGAGGTATCTTAATTTAGCAACTTTGTAGGGCTACTTTGGTTAGAATATCCCTTGCCACTCAGTTTGCTTGAGGTTGACTTGCCTTCATGAGGAAGAACTGGGAAGTTTTATATTTCTACCCAAGCTAAAGCCAAACTTATATGCACACACATTAACACCATGCCAACCTCTGCCACATCAAAAAGCATACAGCTACAACATAATCCCTGCTGCCAAAGGGAATATGCTAATTTTTGTCTTAAAACTTAACAGCTACATAGGTAATGCAGAGAGTAAAAACAGGAGAGAAGAAATAGAAGGGTTATCACAAAGGAAGGAGTGACCCACTCTACTGGTTATGTCTACACATTCATTAATGCGCAGTAGTTACTGTACATTTAGTTTAGTACTTACTTAATGAAGTGTTAACTAATATGGCTGTGCGAAACAGCACCATTCCGTTTTGACTTCCATTTCAATGTTTTGATGGAACAGTGTTTCATTTCGAGTTTTATTTAATTTTGAAAGCACTGCTCCGTTTTGTTTCGTCAAAACTGTTTCACTGTTTTGACATTTTGTCCATAGGTTATAATGGGGAATCATGAAAATGCCTAAATCTTTGTCATTTCTTGCCTATTCAGATAAAACTTGCAGGGGTGGTATCCCCTTCCAAGGTCATGAAGCCTGCTAAGTTTCAAGGAGATAGGTGCAGAGGTTTCTGGGAAACTGCACCTCAAGGTGATGACAAGCAAAACTCCTGTCACTTGCCAGCAACGGCAGCTTCCCGTCTTCCGGCCTGCAGATCCGGGGGCCCACACCCCCAGGAGGGCTGCAGGGCTATGCTGGACTCTTCCCAGGGGTGTGAACCCCCGATCTGCCTGCTGTATGACAGAAGGCTGGGTCTGCCACCTGGGCCAGTGGCAGCACCAATCTTCCAAGCCTGGGTGCGGGTTGTGCCCAGCGCTGGTCCCAGGTGGCAGCAGCAGCCTCCTGTCATCCAGCAGGTAGATTGGGGGCCTGCAACCCTGAGAGGAGTCCGGCACAGCCCCTGCAGCCCTACCAGAGATGTGGCCCCCCGGATCTGTGCTCTAGATGACAGCATGCTGGGGCCAGCAGCAGCACCAATCTTCCCAGACCAGCGTTAGGCACAGCCTGCACCCAATGCCGGGAAGACTGATGCTGCTGCTGACCCCAGGTGGCAGAACCAGTCTCCTGTCATCTGGCAAGCAGATCGGGGGCCCGCATCCACCCCCGGGAGGGCTGCAGAACTGTGCCAGACTCCTCCTGGGGGTGTGAGCCCCCGATCTGCCTGGGTGGAAAACCATATCTGAAAACCATCTCCTTCCAGTGCTATGGCTGTGTGTGGGTAACAGGCAAGAAGAGTGTAAGTATTATGTAAGACTCTCTTACCCTCTCCTTCTCTCGCCACTCCACCTCTTTCAACCATAGGTTTGTCTTTTAATTTCACATATAGCCAGGCATTTCTAAATAGTATTGGCAACAATTTTGAACAATTTCTAAACAAGACTAATAGACAATAAACCTGCTGATGTTTCTTAGAGAGCTTTCCCTACTTTGTCTCTGTCAAAAATGTTTTAGTGCAAGTTTCAACAAAGCATCTACACCCTTATCATTGTGCAACTGCATTTGGTGCCTTCCTCTTGGATCTTCTCCCAGACAAGGTTTCTGACTTCCTTAGTATGCCTGTGTGTCACCTGAGCTAAGTACAGACAGTCAAAAAGACTGAAGCTGAGTCAGTTCAGTCTGCATGTTAGTCTGGGCTGTGTAGATTGAACCGATAAGCAAGTAAACAGAAATTCACTTCTGATTTCAGAAATGCAGCCACATGGCTGCAGTGGCTCAGGCCAGAAGCCAAGGTGTAGCAGACAGGCCAAGCTGTAGCAGACAGCTTGGGCAAGGCTAGCCTGCCCACTCTGGTTGGGGGGGAGGGCATTCCGAGGGAGGTGCAATGCATCCTGGGATGCTGGGGGACTGTAAGGTAACTTGAATCTGGAGGAGAACTGGGATAGAAGTTCAATAGATTTAACCTAAATCAATTAAGTCTGATACTACATCCATCCAGGTTTACCAGTAGGTTTCAGCCACTTTGAAAACTGTTTATGTGCACTGAACTTCTGTTGTGTTACCGATTTGAACCCGTTTCTACTCACTTATACTGGTTTATGTGTAATTTCTGAACTCTGAGAGCCCCATGCTGCCAGACTCACTGCTCATGCAAAGAAACTTCAAGTGTTTCCACCCAACCCACATCAGTGACATGGTAGCAAGCATACCTGAATCCTGTCTATTCTTGCATTTCCATTGTTACTACTATGAGTGGGCCATGGCCATGACTGTTATTCCTATAGTATTTTTCAAAAATGTTTTCCCCAGTCCCACTTCTTGCTGTAGCACTGGTCATTTATTTAATTTCCCTAGTTTGAATTTCAGAATTTGAAACTGTGTAGAAAGAAAGCAAGGAAGCTCATTGCTAAACTTTCTGCTATTTTTCAGCCAGCTCCAGCGATCACAATTGTGAATATTTAAAAATTGGAATAAGTGCCATGACAAGCTCTCCAGGGGAATTCTAATTTCTTGATGCATTTTAATTGAATCTTGGTCTATTCAACCTACACACTAACTGAGAGCCTTGCATGATCACAGCTCCTAGTTACCGGCTAGGTTAATGGCAAGTGTTTGTTTCTTGGCTTGCTTCTGATATGGATATCTTTCTAAGAGGATAGACCAGGCAACACTACCTATTTTTTGTGATCTGTGAGGAAGGGAAGAACATGCTGCTTCTAACATCGATGCTATTTTTGTTTCCTTCTTTTCATTTGCCTGCTAGACAAGATGAAGTTCTCTGTATCGAGTGTAAACGAGTCAGCATTGTTTGAAAAAACAAAGCTTTTAAAAAAGTTAAGTACAGATAGGTGGTTCAAGAATGAAGCCCCTATTTTCAGTAGAATACTGAACATAAAAGGCATATAATTCTTAAATTCAAAGGGCACAAAAATACAGGAAGCTGAAGTGCTGTGTTTTTACTAAACTGAAAAAAAAAGTTGACACAGTTCTCAGGAAATTATTGAAAATTTAAAAGATTAATTATCCATAGTCTCATTACGTTAGGTTGAAAAGGTGCAACATAACGTAAAGCATGTGTGCCATGTTGTTAACATTAACATTATCAGTTTAAAAGAAATCCGGAAGTCTTCCACACTCATTAACATGCAAGCCTGTGGCAATGTCTTGCTCTCACCACTAATGGGATTCCTTGATCAGGAAGGAACCTGATCAAGAGAGAGTCCAATGAAGCAATTCTGTCTTTCCAGTTCTCCCACTAAGTAATTTTTTGGTTCTGTTTGTTATCTCTAGGAAATAGGGAGGTGCACCAACCTTTAAAATATGGTGCAATAGGTTTTGTAGATCCTCCTATGCCATGCTTGTAAGCTGTGCTAACAGCATTGTCCTCTCTTCCCCTTTATGAGTTTGCTACAAAGCTTGAGCAATATATGATTCTATGATGTTCTATTAGCTGAAGTGGTAGGGGCTCATACTTCTAGATCAGGGGTGGGCAATTATTTTGGGCAGAGGGCTGTTTCCTGAGTTTTGGCAAGCCATCGAGGGCCACATGACAGGCAGCCAGGGGCAGATAAATATTAATTTTCTAAATTTTTTAGAGGCCCCATGGGCCAGATAGAATGGCCTGGTGGGCCACATCTAGCCCACAGGCCACATTTTGCCCACCCCTGTTCTAGATCCAGAGGTATCAGGTTCAATCTTCTTGGCTATTGAGCCATCCATACATAACCATTTAGTTTCTGTACTATTTCCTGTGTCTTACCTGAAAACTGTCTCCCTCCACACACACATTTTTCCTTGCTCCATTACTTGCCCATCCTTCCTAAATACACAGAATCATCAAAAGAGTGACCAAGGACACTGAATCTACCCCTGCCCCAGAACATCAGGTCCATGGCTTGCATCAACATGAGCTTCAAATAATAAAAGAAGAACTAAAGGAAGACAGAAATCATCAGGATTGTTAATTTGACACCAGCCCTTTTGATCTCCTCTTTGAATCACAAGAAAAGGGTAAGTGTGCATCCTTTTAATCTTCACTCCCTCACTTTAAAGGCCCACAATAATGTTCCCACCAACCAGATCATTTTCATTTGCAACTCTAATTAATCTGTGAATAAATATGCTTTGGAGAGGTGGATTGATTTAAATGAGGGCTGTCTTTTCACCTTTAATCTATAACTCCACATTTCTCTTGAGAGAAAATAGCTCCTAGCGTGCACTCTCTCTTTCTTTCCCCAAGTTCCTGCATGGCTCTCTCTCCTCTTTTTTATTATTATAAAATAATGGCTCTGGCGGGTGAATAAAAGGTTAGGCAAGTTTTACAAAAATGGGAGGCTATTCACCCTTGCTACCTTTAATCTACTATATTCTCCTCCTAATGAGTGTAAATTACCCAAGCTATTTCACAGAGTCTTTATGCTGCACAATACCAGCTGGCAGGCCATTCTCAGAAGGCGTTTTTATATTATTAGTATTAGTATTATCTTTAATCTTTTGTGGTGTGAAAAATGAGGACAACATGAAGATCAACACAGAGCAGCAGGAGCCTGGCATAGATGAGTCCGGCAGGCTCAGTGGGGATATGCAAAGGAAAGGTTTGGAATGGCCATCGCCCCTGGACATGTGCAGTGATGGTAGGACATGCACACCAAGGAGGTGATCCTCCCCCTCTATGCGACACTGCTCAGGCCACAGTTGGAGTACTGCATCCAGTTCTGGGTGCCGCACTACAGAAGGGATGTCGCCAAAATGGAGAGGGTCCAAAGGAGGGCCACCCGCATGATCAGGGGTCACCAGGACAGGCCCTACGAGGAAAGGCTAAGGGACCTGAACCTGTTCAGCCTCCACAAGAGAAGGCTGAGAGGGGATCTAGTGGCAGTCTACAAACTAGTCAAGGGGGACCAGCAGGCATTGGGAGAGTCCCTGTTCCCCTAAGCACTACTGGGAGTTACAAGAAACAACAGACACAAGCTAGTGGAGGGTAGTTTCAGGCTAGACATTAGGAGGCGCTATTTCACTGTCAGGGTGGCTAAGACCTGGAACCAACTTCCAAGAGAAGTGGTGCTGGCTCCTACCCTGGGGTCTTTAAAAAAAGGCTGGACGAACATCTGGCCGGAGTCATTTGACCCCAGTACTCTTTCCTGCCACGACAGGGGATCGGACTAGATGATCTCCTCAGGTCCCTTCCGACCCTACCTACTATGAAACTATGAGGAGCCCATACAAAAACTGTCTCATCATGGAATGAGTGGACCAGTCAGGATATAACTTACTCAAGATGCCCAATGAATACAAACAAGATTGATTCTGAAGTTTTGTGTTTGTACCTCTCCACCTGGCTCAGGCCAGGATTAGCAAGGGAAAAAATACAGTATCTTCTGAAAGCCCTTTCTCTTGCCATTTCCATCTCAAATTTGCATAAACAAGAGCTGGACCCGATACTCAATGTTCAGTATGCAAATAATCCCATTGACTTCAATGACGAGGGGCTCAAGAAAGTTCTCATGCAAGTTCTTTCCACTATAATTCTCTCCTGTGTGATCTGCCTAGGGGAAGAACTCACCTGAGAAGGGCTAGAAAAAGTAGGGAGGAGATAGTGGGTCCAAATCACTAACAAAGAGCAGTCCTCGTTAATTCAAAGCCTGCTATGAGGTGCATGCACACACCGGGCACAGGAAGCAGCAAGTAGAGACAATAAGGCTGTATGTGGTAACCCAAAGCATGCAGCTTTCTACTGTCCCTATGCAGGGGTCAGGTGTAAAAGTTGAGGTCATAACAGAAGAAGAGGTAGATCCAACCAGATCCTCAGATACTGAAACTCAGCATAGATCCACTGAAGTCAATATACCAAATGCCCCAGTGATTTAAATCTACATAGCTTCATTGAAGACAGATCCCAAACTAATAGTTCCACTAAAGTCTAATACTCTATAGTTGTGAATTGAATGTTGCCCTAAAGAAGTGAACGATCTAATCCCAGAGAGCATGAAACCCTCTAAGGACTTTGCTATTCCAAATTTGAAAGATGCTCTAATATTGTTTTGGGTGGTGGTGACCATTACCTTTACCGTGTAGGTGATGCCTTTTTTGACCATTACCTTTTTTGAAATCTGGCTGCTCATTTATCAAGAGGCAAGAAGGTTGCATTTGCAACTACTAAAAGATAATAACAAAACATCAATAATATCTTGTGGGAGCAGAAAGAAAATCTTCTTCACTTTCTTCTCCCTGCTGCCGGCTGAAACTAGGCTGTTTGCTTGGCAAGGCCACTGCTAATCCCCTTCAGTCATTCTTCTGTAGTCACAAGTTGCTTCAGGTCCCTGTTATGTCTATTATATTACATATCTTCCATTTTTTAAATTTGCCACTCATGCTTATTATTCTCTGGTCTAAGAATGCCTTATATTCAGAGACTCCTTTGTTTCACTCTTATTATGCACGCCATCTATGTTCAAGGTCGCTAGTTACTCTATTATCCAGGCGGGCACTTTTTTTTTCATTATTTTTTTCAGGATAGTCTCAGTTCAAGGTCTTATATTCTCTTCTTTCTCCCCTAAGTTTTGCCATTTCTTTTTCTTATAAAAACATTTTCCCTTGCTTCACACTCTTCAGCAATTTCCATTCAATTCAATCCCTCCAAACACACATCCACAAGGAAACCAGGGCAGCCTCAAAGTCAGTTGCTTTGGATATTTTAAAAGAAACAAAGGCTGCTTTTTATTTCCTTAGACTCTTCAGCAACTTAGTGAGTTGCAAACTGATTTACAAAGCATTCTTAGAAGTAGCCAGGAGATTTTCATATTCATAAAGTCACTGTGGGCTACATCTCAGTCTGTGCTGCACAGGGACATAGGTGAGAACAACAACAGGAATTGAACAGTTAAAACCCCCACGCATTGGGTTTGTAGTTAAACCCTACTGGTATCTGACTTGCTACACAGTGGGCCAAATAACAACAGCCTGTCTATTAGCTCACTGGGGTTGTGTTTAATTTTGGATTAATTACAAAAAATAATTGTTAACACTTTAGCCAGTCAGAAATCTACTTCCTCATCAAAATACAATATACTTATCAAAAGTCTTTTATGTCACCAGTCTTATATCTATAGATACGTGATAGTGACATGAGTCTATATTTATGTAGCAGCATTCATGCAGAAAGAACCCAAATTGCTTTACACACTCTCTCTCCAGCACATAGGCATTACAATACCCAGCCCTGAAATGCAGCCAGCTTTGGCATAAGATGTGGCAGCTACAAAACGTGCTACAGGAATGCAGATGTTTGGGAAATGTGTGAGGATGATGTTTCCCAGCTATATTGCCCACAATACTAGATTTGCTTTTGCTGGGACAGAGAGGCATGAACTGCACCTGCACAGACAAGCAGAAGGGATTTGCACAGAAGAGTGAACAGTATTCCTAAAGCCACCTTCTACGAGAATAGGAACGGACTGAATCAGGGCCCATAGCCAATATCTCTCCTTAGTCTGTGCCATTCAACTGCCCCCATAGCCCAGAAGAGATTTCAGTTCAATTATGTGGCTTGACAGAAAAGCTGGGGACTCACACTTTCACATAAAGGTGGTGCTACACTTGCTAGCACCACAACTGAAATAGACCTGGGGGTCATGATAGACCACAGAATGAACATGAGCTACCAATGCGATGCCACAGCCAGCAAAGAGAATAAGACACTGGCATGCGTCTACCAATTCATCTAAAGCAAGACTAAGGATGTCATCCTCTCACTCTACTTGGTTTTGGTGAAGTCACAGCTGGAGTACTGCATGCAGTTCTGAGCGTCATACTTCAAGAAGGATGTGGAGAAGCTTGAGAGAGTCCAAAGGACGGCCACGCGGATGATTAGAGATCTGGAGAACAGGCCATACAAGGAGAAGCTAAAAGACATGGGACTTTACAGCCTAGAGAAGAGAAGACTTAGAGGGGACTTTGTGGCAGCCTATAAGTATATAAGGGGCACATATCAGGGCCAGGGGAAGCATCTGTTCACCAAGGCACCTGAGGGGAAGATAAGGAATAATGGTCACAAATTGCTAGAAGATCGCTTTAGATTGGACATAAAGAAAAACTTCTTTATGGCACAAGTGTCCAGGGTCTGGAACAGACTCCCCCAAAGGTGGTACAAGCACCTACTCCAGAAATCTTTAAAAAATGTCTGGACATTCACCTTGCTGGGGTCATCTGACCCCAGCAGTCTTTCCTGCCCAAGTGCAGGGGGATTGGACTTGATGATCTCATGAGGTCCCTTCCAGCCCCTAACAACTATGAATCTATGAAGTCCGTGGGAGCTGTACTATGAGTATACACCATGTCCTCTGAAAAGGCAGGTGTTTCAAACTGGACATGTGAAAGGAATGGATACTTTTAACCTCAGTGCCTAGCTCCCCATGTTATAAAATGGGGATACCACCAACCCCTGCCACACAGGGTGCTTGAAAAGATAGGTCAGTTAATGTTTGGGAGTCATGAAGATACTAAAATGTCAAACTCCATAGAAAAGCCTATGAGGAAATGATAATGTTGTTTTCAGAGCACAGCACATATGTTCAAAGCACAGCTCTCCCTCACTTTGATTGTAGCTGTGAGTGCTGGGCAGTCCTGCAGATCAGACCCCAGGTCTCAGGATAGGCTCCCCAGAAAATTGGAAATGCACAATTAATTATCACCTGTGTAAAGACTTGGGTTGACAGGCCCAGCACTGCACAGGAGGTCTGTAGCAGAGGCATGAGCAGAAGGCAGTACTTCAGGGTACCATTCAACTGCCTCAACGAGGGAACCAGCTTCTCTCTTCCTATAGTTCCTGCCTCATTTCCTACACCCCTTCCAGTCCTTGCAACAAATACGGCATGGGTCCTGCAATCAACCTCCTCCTTTACTACCAAAACCTTGATTCCTCCCCAGAACATGGTACAGCCCGTGAACTGCAGAGGCAGGCTTCTGTGAAAAAAACAAACAGTGTATGATCATGTTATTAAGGATTATATCATAATACAGCTGCCCCAGGGGGCTGAATTAATGTTGCACAAACAACTTTTAAATCTTGGTATTTCTTCACTTTTGAGTACTTGACTTTGCAATCTTGCTAATCTTGCTAATCCTCATTTAACATTGATTTTTAATTTCTTAGTTAAAAAACAACAACTCCAACATATGGCATCATATTAATACTCACATGAGTCATCTCAGAACAAGAACTTTAAGATCCACCAGGCAGATCCATGACACTCAAGCTAACAGAGTAGCTGACAGGAAAAGTTGGTAGGATGTTATCCTCTCTGTGAAGGGGACCAGACATGCATTTCCCAGTGGGTTCACAGGCATTTGCTGAATGCAGAGGAATAATGAGCCTCCTTTCTGTCGCAGGATCTGGAAGGGAATGTGTTTTAACAACTACAGGCTCTTTTGTTTGTTTGCAACTAAGCCTGTCCTATTGTCCTGTCTCTTCTCTTCATCCTGGGTGAATTCTCCTTGCCTACTTAGTCCCAGTTTTCACTTATGTGGCCTCTCATACTAGTCTCAGCCCCTTGCCAGTTAGTCTTAGGCCCTCTCAAGAAGTCTCAGTTCCTGCCTCTTCTTGGTTGTCATGTCTACCTCTCCTCTTTCCCAGCATAGTTCTCTAGGCTCTGCTTCCCAGCTCAAATCTCCTTGTTCAGGAAGGCTCAGATTCTCCTCCTCTCTCTAGCTCCTCATTTAATCCAATGATCTTGTCCCCAGCCCACGAACTCCCTCCCATGCTCCACACCCATTTTCTCACCAGCTCCTACACTTAATTTCCTCATCAACTCTTGGCCTGAGTCCCTTTGTCCAACCAGTCCTGTCCCACTTTCATACAGAGACTTTTAACCCATCTATTCCATTTCCCTCCTATCTGCCAAAACTCTCAGTCAGAGTTTTTTTCCCCCTGGCCCCTCTCCAGTCCTAAGGGATGTCTACTCCACATCAAAGATTGCTAGTGAGCACCACCGTGAAAACACATGCTGTCCATTTAGGAGATGTGAAGGGCTGGACCATACCCCGTGAGGACAGAGCGTTAGGGCAATGTTTCTCAACCTTTTAAGTAGCAAGTACCCCCTAATTTCTGAAAATGTTAACAAGTACCCCCACACTCAATTTTCCAGGGGATTTTATATTTACAGACTAATGTGTGCCATATGTTGGAAGAAGGGCTGTGTATATAAGGTCGTGATATGACAGCTATTTGATGTGGGTAGGGGTGCCACCTTCTACACCAGGGATGCACAACTCGAGTATGTACCTGGGTTAGAGGTGATGTTGGCCAAAGCTAGGAGGGCTGAACCCAGTGCCGTGCAAAGCATGGCACATCAAATTATTACTGGGGAATTTAAAGTGCTGCACAATGCGTGGGCACACCAAATTTTTTGCCATAGTTTTGACAGGAAGAAGGGGCAAGAGACAGAGGAAAAGAGGGCAAGAGAGTATTGTAGTACCCACATACCCCCTGCCTGTGTCTCACGTACCCCCAGGGGTATGAGTACTACAGGTTGAGAAACTATTCATTAGGGGATACTTAGCTGCTAAATGAGCATGTCTCTAATGAGCATGTGTGAAATGTTGAGAAATTTTCACAAAAGTAGCAAAAAGCATATCCCACGTTCAATAGCCATCATTCGCATTCCATGTACCACCTAACATAAAGCACAGAAGCATTGGAGCCTCACAAACAAAAGTCTGTTGGGATTTTATAATGTTGTAAACCAAATGCATTCCCCACCTCCAACCCAAGCCTCAGTCTTAGAAGTAGCCGTATTACTTTTCCTGAAACCTAAAATCAGCCAGAGGCAACTGATGACATTTTAAACTACTGAAAAGTCTTAATATGGGAAATCTCAGGCAAGCTTAACCACAGCTGGTGCTGCCAGCCACACCTATAATGTGAATGAATAAAAAAGGAAAGCACCTCAGATTTCATTTCAGACTATAACTCCAGTGATTTTATCCCAGCTCCCAGCTGTACAAACCACTGGACCATCACACATTTTTAGCACAGATTAACATAAGTGTCCGTTTCTGAATGAAATGGCCCTGGTGATTAGTTGCAGTTATGTTGCAGGAACAAAACAAAAGGCACTGAATTTTGCGCAGAGGTGGCAACCAGCTGCCCTCCATGACTGCCTCCAGACCATATTATTATTCATAGCTTCCATTCTGTAAATACTAAACTCACTCACAAGCCGTCTCCTCCCCACCTCAAAGGTAAAAAGTGACAGTCCTGAACCACAAGAGACTTTCATAGATGCTAGGGTCGGAAGGGACCTCAATAGATCATCGAGTCTGACTCCCTGCATAGGCAAGAAAATGTGCTGGGTTCAGATGACCCCGGCTAGATGCTTATCTAACCTCCTCTTGAAGACCCCCAGGGTAGGGGAGAGCACCACCTCCCTTGGGAGCCCGTTCCAGACCTTGGCCACTCTAACTGTGAAGAAGTTCTTCCTAATGTCTAGTCTAAATCTGCTCTCTGCTAGCTTGTGGCCATTATTTCTTGTAACCCCCAGGGGCGCCTTGGTGAATAAAACCTCACCAATTCCCTTCTGTGCCCCCGTGATGAACTTATAGGCAGCCACAGGGCACCTCTCAACCTTCTCTTGCGGAGGCTGAAGAGGTCCAGGTGCCCCAGTATTTCCTCATAGGGCTTGGCCTGCAAGCCCTTAACCATACGAGTGGCCCTTCTCTGGACCCTCTCCAGGTTATCCACATCCCTCTTGAAGTGCGGCGCCCAAAACTGAACGCAGTATTCCAACTGCAGTCTGACCAGCACCCGATAGAGGGGAAGTATTACATTCTTGGTTCTGTTCGTCATGCATCTGCTGATGCACGATAAAGTGCCATTAGCTTTTCTGATGGCTTCGTCACACTGCCAACTCATGTTCATCTTGGAGTCCACTAGGACTCCAAGATCCCTTTCCGCTTCCATTCCACCAAGCAGGTCATTCCCTAGGCAGCAGGTATGCTGGACATTTTTCCTCCCTAGGTGCAGCACTTTGCATTTCTCCTTGTTGAATTGCATTCTGTTGTTTTCCGCCCATATGTCCAACCTGTCCAGGTCTGCTTGTAGTTGTTCCCTGCCCTCCGGCGTGTCCACTACTCCCCACAGTTTTGTGTCATCCGCAAACTTGGACAGAGTACACTTCACTCCTTCGTCCAAGTCGCTGATGAAGATATTGAAGAGTATCAGTCCAAGGACCGAGCCCTGCGGGACCCCACTGCCCACACCCTTCCAGGTCGATTCCGACCCATCCACTACTTGAAAAATCTTGAACTGTACCATAAGCAAGATGGTACTAATATATATAAGTTTCATCTCAGTGCTTCACAAGCACAGACACGAGGGTGATTCCACCTTGTTCCACTAGCCAGTAAGATCTGCCCAGGTGACAAGGTCAAGACCATGGGAAATACACACAGAAAATATTATACAGAGATTTACATAGGTATATAGATATATAGATATGTGTGTATGTATATACAGATATATACATGTATGTACTGGGGCTGTGCGAAATGGCACCATTTCATTTCAACTTCTGTTTCAACATTTTGACGGGAAAGAGGTTAGTTTTGAGTTTCAGTTTGAAGCACTGTTCTGTTTCGTTTCGTCAAGACTGTTTCGCTGTTTTGACATTTCGCCCATGGGCTATAAATGGAGAAGGAAGAAATTACCTATAACTTTGTCATTTCTTGACAGATTTGGATGAAAACAGCAGGTATGGTAGCCCCTTCTGAGGGTATGAAGCCTGCCACATTTCAAGGAGATAGGTGCAGGGGTTTCTGGGAAACTGCACCTCAAGCTGCTGACATCAAAACTCATGACATGTGACTACGTGTGTTAAGGCGCAGCGGGGTGAAAACTGCAGGGATGGTTCCCTTGCTGAGGCCATGAAGCCTGCCAGGTTTCAAGGAGATAGGTGCAGGGGTTTCTGGGAAACTACACCTCAAGCTGCTGACAAGCAAAACCCATGACGTGTGACTGTGTGTGTGTTAAAACGCAGCTGTTTTTCCGTCCCTCCCCCAGAGCACTGGGATTGGAAAGGACCTCAGGGAAGGATGACAGTCACTGGCCAGCTATACAGTCAATATGAGAGCAGTCCTTCCCCCTTCTTTCCCCTCCCTCTCCTTACTTTCTGTTTCCCTGCAGGCAAGCCCAGCTTCGAAACTTTCAAAACGTTTCGACTGCCCTTGTTTCGTTTCGAGGCCATTTCAAAGCCTTTCATTTCATTTCAGTTTCGCTGTTTTGAGCTCAAAATGAGGTGAAACAGAGTTGAAACAAAACACCCGGCGAAATTTCACACAGCCCTAGTTTGTACTTATGTATAGATATATGTAAGTGTGTATGTAGATCTAGATCTATAGATATAGTGGCTTATACAGACCCTACATAGGTGAACAGGGATCCCCTCCCTTGGTATAGTTCCATGATCCATTCCTTTTGGCTAGGTACAAACATTCAAAGGGCGCGTCCAGATGAGTGTGCACATGCCTGTTGCCCCGCCTCAAACCCTTTGAGGTGGGGCAATAGGCACGTGAGGAAACGAAAAAATGTTTTCCGCGCTGCAAGTTTGCACACTGGGTCCCAGGACCTGGCTGGACCTGGCACACGGTCCATGCATGCCACACTGGGTCCTGTCACCATAGGCCCAGCCCAGCTGGGCTGCAGAGGGGGCCCAGGACCTGGCTGGGCCTGGCATGCAGTCCCTGCATGCCGCACCATGTCCTGCTGCCACAAGACCAGCCTGGCTGGGTGGCAAGAGCAGCCCCAGGGCCAGCAGAACCAGGCTGGGCTCGATGCATGGTCCCCCCGCTGCTGCTGTTAAGAGTTAGTTATGGGCCCTGGGCAGGGGGACTGGGGCCCTGTGGGGGTAGGGGCTGTGGCCCTCCAGGGTGCCTGGGACCCTGGGCAGGGTGGCTGGGACTCTGTGGGGGATAGGGGCTGTAGCCCTCCAGGGGGGAGCTCCAGGGTGCCTGGGACCCTGGGCAGGGGGGCTGGGACCCTGTGGGGATAAGGGCTGTGGCCCTCCGGGGGAAGCTGAGACCCTAGGTGGGGGAGGCATTCCATGTGCTGTGGGGGGGGGGGGGGGGCTGCACCCTGTGGGGGCCAGGGGACCCACCCCTCCTGAGCGGCCCCCACACAAGGTCCCCCACACCCACAGTGCCCCCAGCAATTGTCCCACTCCTACCCGCAGACCAACCCAAATCCCTCTACATCCACCCCCCTGCCTTCCCCCACACTCTGTATCACCCCCCTTCTACAAACACCACATCCCCCCATCACATACCCATCATGTATGAAGAAAACCAAAAGCACAGATCAACAGATCGTATTTAGAATGTATGTTTTCATGATGATAGAGACACTGGTAGGCTTTCAAATTGCTTTAACATTGTAAATATACCAATAAAGCATTATCCAACTTATCACTGTCTCTCTCTCTCTAGATATATGTGTGTGTGTGTGTGTGTGTGTGTGTGTGTGTGTGTGTGTGGAGTGTTTTTTTGTTTTAAATGTGGAAGTACATGGATTTTGGGGTATTTTAAAAAATGGATTTGGAATGCTGCTGCAGCAGTCCAGCTGGCACAAGGGGTAGTGTCCCCAGGTATCAATTGGCTGGGCCCCAGAAGCTCCAGAGAGCGAGTAGCCCTGAGCTGCTTGCCAGGGCAGCTTTTTGTATGGGTGGGGCCAGGACAGGACACTTTTTTATATTGGTGGGGACAGCACAGGTGCTAGCCCTGGGCTCTAGCTCCCCCTGGCTGCAGATCCGGAAGGAACCAGGCAGGGTTATTTTGCCCCAAGTGACACAATTTGCTCCATACCAAAGTGCATGTCTGAGCACGTGTGCTGAGGCAAAAAGCCCTGGCTCAAATTTGCACCACTTCTATTTGAGCTGATGCAAGCACACACGCTTGCGGGTGTGGACACACCCAAAAAGTCTGAGGCAAAATTGATCTAAGTTACGCATTTTTCTGTAAGCAGTGTAGTTTAGATCAGTAGCAAACAGACCACATGTGCACCCTTTGGGTGTGCGGGGTGGGGGAGGAGGGAGCAAATCTTAGACTAGGTTCTGCCATTGTTACACCAATCGTGTGTGCAGAGGTTCTGTTCTGTTACAGGCATAGACCAGTTTTGTGTTCCAAACTTCTTTTCTGTTACGGGTATAGGCTACTTTCCGATCACTTATACTGGTAAAAGTATAATGTCTGTACCTCGCCTTTACATGTAGAACAGTGCTTGTTTCTAATAAAGCACCTATAATATATATATTAGGTCTGCTTTCCCACTGTGTCACCATGAACACTTTCAGAAATCTAGCTACTTTGTACCTAGGTAGGGGCTGAGCTTTTAGGAATGTCTGATTGCAGTTACCTGTGGATAGCCCTGTAAGGGTGTGTGGCTGTATCCGTGCGTGTCAATCTGCCTTACGTGATTATTTCAGCTTCTCTTACACATCATGACTCAGTGTCAGTTCAGGACTAATACAGCTAATTCTCCAGTCCTTTAACAATCCCCCATGTTGTTCCTCAAGCACCTTGTGCCCCAGGTTAATGTCACCACTGGGAATGGTGCTTGTTTTATTTTTAATCTGCTCCTCCTCTTCCTTTTCTTTCTTTCTTTTCTTTAAATTTTCTGTTTGCCAGGTTTGGTTGCAGCACAAGGACATGGGGAAAGACATTCTTTCAATTCTTCAGGCATTGTGGCCGACTGAAATGGGAAACAAGACAAAGCCAGAGAAGAAAAGCTTATTATGGGAAGCCTAGTTGGAAGAAAATGAATCACCTAAGCAGATAGGTTTCAATGATCTCAAGCGAACTGCACTCTTTATTCTACATACCCGCGTCTAATTGTTCAAGAAAATGTTCATCTGCTTCATAATGACAGTCATAATGGAAGTTATGTGAAATAACTAAAAAAGTTTATTCAAGGGTCTGCTTCTGAAAGTACAGCTATAATGTACTTTCTTCTGGGGATTTAATAGAATTTCCTCTCATAGAAATTGGATGGATAACAAGTTTTTTTTTTTGCTTTAATTTGAAAACTATGTTAGCTAGAAGGCTGTCCTGCCATTTGATAGGGACTTATGATTTATATGAATAAGGTACTATGGCTGTTATTAAAAATATAGGAAGAGGGGGACAGAATGGAAAGCAACAACAGTCTGTTTAACCCATCATCTTGTTGGACTCCATTTGTAGCAATGACTTTCTCTACTTGAGTTTGTTTCTGTTTTTTGCTGGTGGGGGTTGCTTGTTTTAATTCAGGTATGTGCTGGAGCACAGAAAGAGACTTTTAGCAGGTCTAACCTTTACAAATATTCAGAGAAGAGTGATTAACTATTGGGAAAGACTTGTCTTAAGAAGATGTTCAAACCAAACACAAGTTATGCTTCAGTAACATGCAAGTTACCGGGCTTTATGTTGGTAAAACTGGGTACGATTTAAGGGCCTACAGCATTCATAAGCCTAATTTAGGCCTTAAATTCTATCAATATATCACATTTTCTCATGGGTGACATGGAATAACTCGTGCAAAAGATGTAGATACCTTAATGGGACTCTATATCTTTATCCAATCCTATATCTTTTATTATTGTAAGTATTAGTAATGATAGTTTCCAGTATTTCCAGATAAGGATCAGGTCTAATTTTTCCAGGTACTGTATAGATTAAGAGTGAACAAGGCAGTCCCTGCCTTAAGACAGACAAGGTGTCAGACAGGATGCCACAGGCAATTGGGATGGGGTTAGGTAAGGAGAAGGTGGTAAGAAAACATACAGGCTGGCAGAGAAACAGAAGGCACAACTTGCCACTTGCCTGGGCAGTTCCAGACAGGAGTGGTTGCTAAGACTCACAGAAGAGGCAAGTTTTAAGGAGGCATTTAAATTCCCAGCTTTCCAGAAACAATGCATCTTGAAACAGTCCATGGACTTCATAGGTTGTATTTCAGGAAGACAAATTCTCCAGCTTGTCCTCAGCCTAAAACCAGACTTTTTTTAAGGTCTGTGTTAATCATGCTATTTCCCAGCTAATGAGGAACAATAGATCTGTCCATGATGCAGAGGCTTTTGAAATGAACCCAGAATTAACTGACCTGAAATATAATGCAGGCCAAACTAGCATCAATATATTGCAATATTTTGCATTGTTGCTCCAGATAAGACACAATAGAAGAAACATATGGAAAAGAATGCACTCCTAAAATATACTTTCAGAGAAAGGTTTAGCTCATGCAAGCAATATATCCTTAACTAAATTCCAAACATCCACCCTAGAGGACTTGGGTATTATAGGACAGCTTTGACCTCACCTTGTGGACCCCCTCTGGATTGTGTGTGAAGGGAGTTTAGGCCGCAATACAGCAAAAGATTTAAGCAGAGAATTGTCTTGTTGACTGCAAAAGAACTAGTCTTATGCTGGGGGGGGGGGGGGGGGTAGGTCGGTCGTAGCCGTGCTGGTCTAAGGACATAGGCAGACAAGGTTCTTTGTGTAAATGTGATCTCTTTTATTAGACCAACTAAACAGTTGGAAAAAATTGTTCTTTACAAGTTTTCAAGTACAAACACCCTTCTTCAGGCATAGGGAAACTCTCATTATTCCTAAAAAAAAAGGGTGTTTGTGCCCAAAAGCTGGTAAAGAAAGTTTTTTCAACAATTTAGTTTGTCTAATAAAAGATATCACTTTACCCCAAAGAACCTTGTTATTCTTATGCTTAAACACATACATAAGTGCTTTTCTGAACTGGGACATTTGTCACTTCCAAACAAAACTGAAAGAAGTCTTTAATTGGTGAATCATAGACTCATAGGGCACCTATACATGAGAAGCAAGACTGCTCCAATGCACTGCAATTACAGTGTGTAGGAGCAGGCTCAATTAATTGAGTCTGCTGGAGAATGGTAATTACTATGCTCCAGAAGACTCCAGCATCTCATACATCAGTGTCCCCGCACTTAAAAATGATGGTGAGGACACTTAAACTAAACCTCGTCAAATGAGCTTTAGTTAAAGTGACCCCAACACCATTTTTAAGTGTGGAGATGCTGATATATGAGACGCTCTGGGTGTTTTAATTATAGCGGCTCCTGGAGCCACTGTAATTAAACTGCCCCTCCACTCCTCTCCCAGTGCACATGTATAAACACCCACACAGCTAGATGTTATCTAGTCCAACCCCCTACTCTAGACATAATAATGCTAGTCTCAACTGTTGTAGCCACATTTTTGTATAATCAGGACTTAACAAGTTTCAGTGATGGAGATTCCACCAGTTCTCTTAGTAATCTGTACCAATGCTTAGAAAGTTCTTCCTAATATCCAGTCTAAATCTCCCCTGTTGAAATTAAGCTTGGTACTTCTTGTCCTGTCCCCTGTAGACAAAGAGAGCAATCGATTGCTATCTTCTTTGTAACAGCCCTTGTATTTGAAGACTATTCTCAGATACCCCCTCAGTCTTCTCTTCCCCAGACTAAATAATCCTACTTCATGGGTGGATCAAGGATTTTGAAAAGGGGGTAGAGATGGTGTGGTGCATCATCACATACATCATGACAATTTCTCTTCAGTTAAAAACAAAGTGAAAGTTTTACCAATATGTTGGGGGCCTAGTGCTATAATACTTAGTTTAAGATCAAATTGAAAACAGATATAACTTTATTGAAATGCTCACTAATTTGCTAGATTATATATTAAGCTTTAAAAGCACAATGAACAAGGCAAGAAAGAGTCCAAGTATTCAAAAGATATTGTTTCTTTGGTCTTGTAGTGATTATAGTTCAACGTACATCTCTTATTCAGATCTGTAAAACAAATTGAATCTTCATGTCTTTATAGTTTCATAGTAGCTAGGGTCAGGAGGGACCTGAACAGATCATCTAACCTGACCCCCTGCCACAGGCAGGAATGAATGCTGGGTTCACAAGACCCCAGACAGCTGATCATCCAACCTCCTCTTGAATTTGCCCAAGGTAGGGGCAAGGACCACGTCCCTGGGAAGTTGGTTCCACATTTTGGCCACCCTAACTGTAAAACATTGCCTTCTGATCTCTAACCTAAACCTATTCTCCATCAGCTTATTACCATTGTTCCTTGTCACCCCAGGTGGTGCTCAGGAGAAAAGGGCTCTGCCTATTTACTGTTGATCTCCCCTGATGAGTTTGTAGGCAGCCACCAGGTCCCCCCTCAGCCTCCTCTTGCTGAGGCTGAACAAGTTCAGGTTCCTCATAGGGCCTGTCCTGCTGCCTTCTCACCAAGCAGGTGGCCCTCCTCTGAACCCTCTCCAGGCTGGCCACATCCCTTTTGAAGTGCGGCGCCCAGTACTGGACGCAGTACTCCAACTGCGGCCTGACCGAAGTTGCATAGAGGGGGAGTATCATCTCTCTGGACCGGCTTGAGATGCACCTTTGGATGCATGACAACGTATGGCTGGCCTTGCTGTCTGCGGTCTGGCATTGGCGGCTCATGTTCATCTTGGAGTCAGTAATGACTCCAAGATCCCTTTCTGCCTCTGTGCTTTCAAGAGGGGAACTCCCCAGCCTGTATGTATGCTGTGGATTCCTTCTCCCAAGGTGCAGCACCCTGCATTTGTCGACGTTGAACCCCATCCTATTCTTGTCTGCCCACTTTTGTAGTCTGTCTAAATCTAGTTGTAGCCTCTCTCTCCCTTCAAGTGTGTCCACCTATGTCTTGATAGTACCTCCAACACTTCACTGGAAGTCAAAGGTGGTGGGGGGCAGAGAGGGGGCAAGGTGCAACTGCACCACTGTACCCCCACTAGATCTCCCCCTGTTCTAGCTCTTCTAACCTTTCCTCATAACTAGGTTTGGCAGGATTTGCTTTTGATCACTAAACGGCGATTTAACCTAATACTCACAGACCAATAGAAAAAAAAAAATCCATCTGTAATCACTGAAATGTATAGAAAGAGGGAGTATAAAAAGAAATATGAGAGAGGGGTAAGGAAATCCAGGGGAGGAGGATGCTGTGTGTGTGTGTGTGTGTGTGTGTGTGTGTGTGCGCGCGCGCATGCACGCACGCACACACACACACACACACACACACACACACACACACACACACACATGCGTGCGCGCGCACAGTAACTGCTGCAGTTGGGATGTGGGGGAGCCCTGGCTGCGCCACCCATACACTGCTTCCCTGGCATCAGCTCAGGCAGCTGCTGCAGGAGCTAGGGGGCATGCTGGTAGTGGGGGTTGGAGGAGCAGGGCTGTTGGCAGCCAAGAGCTCAGAAGCCTGGTGCCACCGGCCACTTGGTCTGCCCAGGTCCCAGCCAGGAATCGGGTACCAAACCCTGCATGATTAGGGCAGAGGCCAAACTCCCCTGGCTTGGCCCCCGTGTGATCAGATATGCTTTATTGATGTATGGATGTTTCCTTTTTATAGTCTAACATGTGATTTTATAAAGCCTTTAACAGTATACTGTCATTACTAAAGTGTCTTCCCTCCACACCCTTAACTTCACACAACCCTGAAAAATTAAATCGATTTAAAAAAAAAAAAAAAATGCAGACAGCCCAAGGGTGCCCAAACCTACTTCTCCTGAGCATGTTGGAGATCCAGGTCTTGAGTGCAATACAAGGGGCTCACCCAGGTGGTCCTCACTACCTCATTTCTGAGGTTGATGTCTGTGGACCAGAAGCAGGTGAGTGGAGCTTAGGTCCTCCGAGGCGTGACTGAGAACCCCGTCACCCCAATGTTCAAACTGTCACTTAGTTTAAACTAGATATGATTGAAGGAGGGGGCAATCCTTTAAGGCCCTTCGGTTTAGCAAAGTGCATAAAGATATGCCTAGTGTAAAACACACAAGCTGTGTCACTGAGGTCCACAGGACAACTCATGTTTAAAGCACAGCAGGTGATTGAGCCCACTCACAGAGTTGGTCAAAATTCAGAATTTGCAGGGCAGACAAAATTCAGGCATTTCGAGAAAGTTTTCAGTCCAGATCCCATGATTCAGCAGGACTCACAGGGCTGTTCGTCAGAAGCAGAAATAGCCTGGGGTGTGCCTGCAGTCAGGTGGGGCAGCTTCTGGAGGTCTAGAGAGCTGGGGGCAATCTGAGGAGTCCCTAAAAGCAAAGGAAGCTCTCAACACAGAACAAGGAGCCTACAAGCTCTGGGGCTAGAAATAGATGTTGCAAAGTAAAGCCAATCAGTTGTGCCAGGATGCGCCCACTTTGCTGGGTAAAACACGTTGCTTGTGGTTTGGCATGGATGCTACAGGACAATAGGCAACCTGTTCTCCCAGGGCTTGAGGAGCCCAGTCCTGCACACCCTGGGAATTCCTGGCCAGGATCAGGCCCCTCAAGCCCTAGGAGTGCCTGCCTGACTTTCCCTCCCTACCAAAACACACTCTTTCATACGATTTCATAGACATTCAGGCTGGAAGGGGCCCCGGAGGATCATCGAGTCCAGCCCCCTGCCCCAGGGGCAGGAAGTCAGCGGGGATCATACACATCCAAATGTGTCTTGAACGTGTTCAAAGTGGGTGCTTCAACTGCCTCTGGTAGCAGTCTATTCTAAACCTTGGGGGCTCAGACAGTAATGAAGTTCTTTCTTATGTCCAGCCCGAATCAGTTGTGGCAAAGTTTGTGGCCATTCGACCTTGTCATCCCTTGGGATGCTCTGGTGAACAGACGTTCTCCCGGATCCTGATGAGCACCTCTGATAAACGTATAGGTGGCCATCAGATCACCCCTGAGCCTGTGCTTTTCCAGGCTGAAGGATCCCATGGCTCTCAGCCTCTCATCATAAGGTCTGTTTTCCTGACCTCTGATCATGCGCATGGCTCTCCTCTGCACTCTCTCAAGCTTCTCCACATCCTTTTTGAATTGTAGAGCCCAAAACTGGACGCAGTACTCCAGCTGCGGCCTCACCAAGGCCGAGTATAATGGGAGAATGATGTCCCGGGATTTGCTCGAGAAAGATCTATGTATGCAAGCCAGCGTTTTGCTTGCTTTACTCCCTTTCATCTGTAGTGCTAACCAGCGCAGCACTGCCAAGCCTTTAAGCATGCTGCAGGTTTTTCCTCCCAAGGTGGAGAACCTTGCATGTTTCGGTGTTGAACACCACCAGGTTCTCATCCACCCATTTCATGAGCCTATCAAGATCTGCCTGGATCACCCTCCTGTCCACATCCAGGTGTGGATGCCTTACCCCAGAGTTTGGTGTCATCAGCAAACTTGGCCAGCCCGCTTTTGACACCAGTGTCCACATCGTTGATAAAGATGTTAAACAGTATAGGCCCTAGGACAGAGCCTTGAAGGACCCCACTGGTGACGGCGCACCAAGACGACTGGCTTCCATCAACCACCACCCTCTGGGTCTTACCATGGAGCCAATTGCCCAGCCAGCAGATCATGGTGAGATCAAGGCCACAGTTAGCCAGTTTTGCCAAGAGGTGATCATGGGATACCAGATTGAAGGCTTTTTTGAAGTCAAGATATACGGCATCAATCTCTTCCCCCTTGTCCAGGTGATAGGTCACTTGGTCGTAAAAGAAAATGAGATGGGTTTGTTGCAGGTAGGTCTTGCTTGACCAATGCTGGGTATCCCTCAGGATATTGCCATCAACTGTTAAGGATGGCCTCTTTGATAATCTTTTCCAAGACCTTCCCCAAGATAGAGGTCAGGCTGATGGGCCTGTAGTTTGCCATATCTACTTTCCTCCCTTTTTTTAAGATAAGCACTACATTGGCCTTCTTTCAATCTTCAGGCACTTCACCAGAGCACCAGGAGTTCCCAAAGATCCGTGCCAGGGGCTGAGCTATGATGATTGCCAGCTCCTTGAGTACCCTTGGGTGTAAACTGTCAGGGCTGGCTGACTTGAAGGTGTCCAGCTTGTCAAGGTGTTCCTTCATGAGGTCAGCTTCAATGGAGGGCAAGGAATCTCCCTCACCTGGGCCTCCCTGACCCACAGTGGGCAGGGCTGTCCCATGGGACTGGTAAAAAAACTGATGCAAAGTACCCATTAAGAAAGTTTGCTTTTTCCTGGGCATCGGTTGTCAGTTGTCCCATCTGGTTTAGCAGGGGTACAATGTTATCCTTGCTTTTCCTCTAGCTCCCCACATATCTAAAAAAGGACTTTTTATTGTCCTTGATACTTGTAGGTAGCTGGAGTTCCATCGCAGCCTTGGCTTTCCTGGTTTGCTCCCTGCAGGTCCGGATCAGATCAGAGTATTCCTCCTTGGAGGTGGACCCAGCCCTCCATCTTTTGTAGGTCTGTCTTTTTAGATGCAGCAGATCTGCTAGTTCCCTGGAGAGCCAAGGGGGCTGCTGTGCCCTTTTGCTGCCTTTCCTCTGAGACGGGATAGACTTTGCTTGCGTATCCAGGATTGCCCCCTTGAGAAGCAACCACTCGTCCCCTCCCCTTTGAGTTGTGGCCCTTTAGGGCCTCACTGACAAGCCTCCTTAGCTTGTTGAAGTCAGCTTTCCTGAAGTCAAGGACTTCTGTATTGCCGACTGACTTGCCAGCTTTACGGCAAATGGTGAAGGTGATCAGCTTGTGGTCACTGTCACCCAGCTTCCCTTCAATTGTTAGCTTGCTGATTAGGTCATCCCTGGCTGCCAGTACGAGGTTGAGCAGCATCTTACTTCTCGTCAGCCCGTAGACTTCCTGCATCAGATAGAGATCATCTACGCATGAGAGAAAGTTTTGCGATCGCTCAGATTTGTCTGAGAGCTCCTCCCACAAGATGTCTGGGTAGTTAAAGTCTCCCATGACAATCATGCACTGGGAGCACGCAGCCTCAGCTAATTCCCTGGCAAACTCCTGGTCAAGGTCTTGACCCTGGGTAGGGGGTCTGTAGTAGACTCCCACCATAGTATCCTCTGTGCCACGTTCCCCATGGATTTTAACCCAGAGGGTCTCAAGTCGCCCACTGTGGGTGCCAATGTCAGCTCGCTGGGACGCATAGCTGTCACAGAGAGAGCTACACCTCTGCCTCTTTTGTCCACTCAATCCCTCCTGTACAGGGTATAGCCGTCTATACCCATGGTACAGTCATGGGTGGAGTCCCACCAGGTCTCCATTATCCCTATGACATCATAGTTATTTACATTTAGCAGGAGGACAAGTTCCTCCTGTTTATTCCCCAAGCTCCTGGCATTTGTGTATAGGCACACAAGTGTCCCCTTGGGGGCCCTTGCCTTGCCTACAGATTGTTCCAGTGCTGGGGCAGGGGCGTGATCCCTCAAATGTCTTGACCTGCTGGCTTTGCAAGGGTTCCTTTAAATCACAGTATTTCCATGAAATATTTCCTGTTTGACAAGCTGGCATTTTCTGAAGAGAAGCTATTTAATCAGAAAATTCCCAACCACCCTTGATACAGTCATTAAGGTCAACATATAAAAATATCAGTGTCAAGACTGATGCGGACCATTTTGAATGTGTCTGATCTTTGTATAGAGAAAATTTTCAGTGCGAAGAGAAGAAAAGCATTATATGGTTCGTTTTTACATGGCAAACATTATGCATAAACCCTGTTGACTGAGAGCACAGCATGCGATAGCCATTTTTACATACACACCTTTTTGAAGAGAAGACAATACTCTTCTCTTGGCAAAAGCTGTAGTAGAGAGCACTGTTGGACTATCTCTGATATTTATGTTATTTCTTTCTTTCACGTTACAATAAACATTACTCAATATTATAATGATAACTCAAGCTAAAGATTTCAAGGGAGTGTAAAGGACTTAGTCATTTGATTCTCATTGGCATTTGGAAAAGTGTTGTAAAGAGCAAATTCCTGGACTACCAGCATTGCTCAGGCACCTCTCCAACCTTCCTCTTGACGTTGACCCAGTGCACCTTACATATAACAGCCATTGGATAAACCACACTAGGGAAGTTTCTAGTCTGCCCCTAATAAAACAGAAACCCCAGCTGCCTCTTTTCTAGATCACCATCTATTTCATCGAGCCATTCACCCCACGCATGTTTTCCCCTGCCCCTTCGTATCTCCCTCACTTGGCTGCTCAATGGACCAGCTTCAAGGGGAAGGCAGGAGATGACTTTGGGTATGACTTTACTTGTGGCCTGGTGGTGATTACAGCTGGGAAGTCAGGGAGATGCAGATTCAAATTCTTTTGGGGTGGGGGAGAAAGGAGCTAGAACTAGGGTGTCCTGCTCTGTGGGCAAGTGTCCTAACAATTAGGCTACTAGCCTAAAAGGTGGGAGCCCCGCCCTTCCTTTAGCATCTTCTAGTTATGACTTTCTTGTGATTACAATTTTTGGGACTTACCCTGCCTTCTGCATATACATGGGTGATTCTGTTTTGCTGCACAGCTGCCTAGCCACACAGAGGTGTAATGGCAAAGCTGGGTGCCTGGCACAACCACCACACACATGGGCAGCAGCAATTGCCATAAATGCCCAAGGCAACTGCCATGGCCATCCCATCCTAGTTATGCCATTCTGACCATAGCTCAACCTATGCTGAGCATGCTCCATGGGTGCACACAGGCTCATGCGTCTAAAAGCTAATGGCAAACTGTGGTCATAAAACTTCAGTTGTGCAGCTGTGTACGAGTCACTGAGGCTCATAAAGGGAAAGAGGGCTGAGTCCGTGCTGTATTTGCAATTGTTATATTAAATGTGATGGAAGCGTGTTCATGTTTGGAATAGATCTCAGACAGTAAGTATTTCACAACAGCTCATTTTTTCCCTGCAGTGGTCTCTTGGGCAAGGTCAGCATGGCTCAGAAAAGAAAATCGATGTTCTAAAATTCCCTAATCCTGCCCATCTCCTGTGAGCATGCCATAAATAGCAACTAGTGTCCATCCTTTTCCTGAGATACTGAAAAGCCAGAAACTTGCTCAACCCGTCCTTCACAACTATAGTTGCACTGACCAGTCAGCCAAGGAGCAGAAACAAACCCACGTGACTAAGGATGTTACATTCTTGAATGAACAACCACAGCTAACTTTTTCTGTACGTCAAACTGAGAGTCTGGCATCAGTCTGTCTATGCCACTTTACATCCATTGGAGATCCACCTGCTATTCTGTGAGCAAGCATTTTCAATAAATGATTGGTCCACATTGGTGGAAATCATAACCTGTTCACAGACAGACAAAAGGGTGAAGTCTATCAAATATATTCTTCATTACAAATAGCTCCTGCCCTCTCCTTGAGTTAATATAATATAACCTAGACAGAATTTTTTTTCTAAAATATGACTATTTTGGGTTTGGTGGGTTTTTTTGTTTGTTTGTTTTTTATATAAATGCCTTAGATTCTAAAGCAGTGAAAGATTTAAGCATATTTAAGCATAGTAGTATTCCCATTGATTACTGCTGAACATCAGGCATACAATTCAGGCCAGATACAGATATTACTTTTACCAATATAAGAGATTGGAAACTGGTCTGTACCCATAACACAACAGAAGATCTGCACACAAAATTGGTCTATCCCCATAACAGAACAGTTTTGCACAGAGACTGGTTTAAAAATGGTGGGGCCTGGTCTAAAATTTGCCGTCCTGATGCCCGCAGGGAAAATGCATGTTTTGTTTGCTCCCAATCCAAACTACACCACTTACAGAAAAAGGCCCAACTTAGCTCGATTCCACCTCAGGCTTTTTGAATGTCTGTACCTAGCCTTAGCGTCTTGCTGAATCAGGACCTAAATCCTTTCAAACTATGTTTTGGGCTTGCCAACTGTTTTCAAAGCTCTTTGGATCTCAGCCTGGAAAAGGGGAGGCGGCGGCAAGGATCCTAAAAGCTCCTCGCTAGTCTAGGAGCATGTGCACACCCTGGTTTGTGGCATTGTGTGTATGTGGTGTGAATGCAAGTTGTAGGTGCTTATTGACAGCACTTTGTTCCCCATTCAATGGCTCTCTTTTTGTGAGAACTATAGAAACCATTTCAAGGCAAAGCCCTGTCTATTGCTTTTGTTTTTCTTACCTTGTTTCACTGGAACCTTGGCCTAGTCATTCAACACGAGCTTCTCCTGAGGTCGCCTCCATTGTTCCTTCCCCCGCCTTCCTCTGAAGGCCTGACAGAACGCATGGAAGGTCAGTTAGAAATGAAGCTTCTTTTATCTGCAATCTGCCACCAGCCCTAAGCTGGGTCCCCTTCTTCGCACTGAGACCTAGCCAAGCATGAAGGAAAATAATTTTACCCAATCTCTCTGCTCTAACGCGCACCAAGCTACCCCCCCTCCACCCTCTTTCCCCAACTCCCCACCAATCTAAAGAAAAAAACCTTTCCACAATGAAGGCACAACAGAAGATAGAAATCTTTCAGGTGCCGCTCTGAATGTGACTGCCACCTTCAATTCATCCCCATTCAAATATCGCCATCGCCACTGTTTATCCTCCTTGTGTAAGGGGAAAAAAAAAGAGTAACCTGATGATTACGCATGTTCCATATAATTGCAGCAGGCACAGGAAAGAGGACTTGATTAATTTAGCTTATGAATTATGCATGACTTTGCCTCCCCCCCCCCCCACACTTCTTGGAAGCTTTATTATGTATATTTCTTGAATATTGTCACCTGTCCTCTCTTTTCTGTAGAAGCTGTTGTCAATAAGTATCAGTAAAGGCTTGGTGTTTAATCCGCTATGAACACTTACACTGCGCTGCTGGGTTTGTTTGCTGAAAGACAGAAACATTCAGCATGAGGAGGGGGGAAAAAAAAGAAACAGGAAAAAAAAACTTCAAGAAACACATGGCAGTGTATGTAATTCCCAAATTACAAAAGCAGGATTTATTGAGCCAGACAAAACTAAGTTGCACTAAAGAAACAATGACACTTCAGACATGACAATGATGCTGCTGTTCACATTTCAAACTAATTATAAATAAAAGGACAA
The DNA here is from genome assembly GCF_030867095.1 of Alligator mississippiensis. Classification (NCBI taxonomy): domain Eukaryota; kingdom Metazoa; phylum Chordata; order Crocodylia; family Alligatoridae; genus Alligator; species Alligator mississippiensis. Next base: position 32,546,963 of record NC_081830.1, read on the forward strand.
GTTTCCTTTTCAGTTTGGCCAAATGCTTAAGCACATGCTTAATTTTGAAGTCCTACTCGTGTGCATAACTTAATGTGTTGAAGCGTTTTGTCAAAGGACAGATGTTTTCCCCAAAACTAGAAGGTGAATTTCTGAGGACAACTGGGTACGTCTACACAAGATGCTTAGTGTGTAGTAGGCCAATTCTACTGTGCACTTTCACATCATGGCAAAAGACATGCTAATGCACAGTAGAATTAGACTACTGCACATTAAGCACCATGAAAAGACCGTGCACTGGTCATATTAGAGGTACTAAACTTGAAGTGCAGTAACAATGGTGCATGAATACACTTGTAGACACACCCACTGGGTGTTTCTACACATGCATTTAAGTTTGTCTAAATTTAATGCACATTGACTTAATGTGCATTAAGCCAGTTTAGGCAGGTGTCTACACATGCAGGAGTTAAAGTGCATTCACACGGTGTATGGACTGACTTGGGACTAAATTTGGTCCCAAGTCAGCCCACATACACCGCATTCATGCGCTTTAACACATCTATATGTGCATTAATGCACTTTAACTATTTGTGCTTAAGTTTGATACCTTGAATTTAGGCATGATTAAACCAAAATCACCATTTTTAAAGCGCATTAAGGACACACACACATGTAGATGTATGCCCTAATGTGCCTTCAATTTAAGCTAATGCGCCTTAAAGCATCTCATGTAGATGTGCCCGCTGTCACTGATGTTGAGCCAAATATTTAATTCATATTGACAAAAGAATTGATAGACCACACAAGAGCAGAAGTCCCATCTAGCCCGGTATCTGGTCTTGGAAAGAGGCCAGTACCAGCTGCTTCTCAAGAAGATGAAGAAAACCCTAGAAATAATATCCATTCGTAAAGTTCACATATCTTTAGGTTTTTTTGTGTTCTCCATCCCTACTTTATCACCTTCCACACAAAGGTTATAGTGCTATTTTATTGTAAATAAAAAAGAAAATGGTAACCAGCTGCCAGTGACTGAACATTTGTGTGCAATGGCACAATAGCACTGTGTGTATAATGAACTGAACAAACATTAGAATGAAACGGTTCAAGCCAAATAGGGTCATTTAGAAGTTCCTCAGAGATCTACCTACCACTGATAATTACATATATATGTATTTATTATATATACATTTTACTTAATGCTGACCACGTCTTTTCTTTCTGCATAGGAGAATCACAACTACTCCTGAACTGTTTTTTTAAATCCAGGTAATAAAAAAAAAAGTTCAGCAATCTGTGCCTATCCAAAAAAAGACACATAAGCAAATATGGGGACTCTATGTAGAGCACAAAAAGGTGTGGCACATACCAAATGTGGAACACAAAAATGTGGAGCACAAACCAAATGCATATGCTTCCTAAGCCTGACAACGGGTATCTGTACACAAAAACTTGCAAAGAAGAATTTTTCCAACTATACGAATTGTTCTAATAAAAATATCAGATTTACTCAAAGAAACTTGTCTGCCTGTGGTGACTCTAAGCATTTGCTTATATTGCAGTGAAATCAGAGCCTTAAGAACCGAACATTTTGGATTTGGCCAAGCAGCTATTAAGAAATTCTTTCCACAAAAAATTTCAACACAACCAAAAAAAATAAAGTAAACCGAGCAAAACATTTCTAGTTTTTGGTGAAACCCTGAAAAGTATATATATATATATATATATATATTTTTTTTTTTTTTTCTCATATGTATGTGTTCTTTTTGTTTTTTGCTTACAGAAAAAAAATGACTTAATATTTTTTTTTTTTTTTAATTTCAAAATGGCCAAAAATGCACCTAATTACTTTGGTGAATGGGTACCAGAGTACAGTTACTCTGAAAAGTGACTGAGTAAACATGGCATTTTGTAAATCAGTAGGACTCCTGTTTGTTTTCAGATTTCACTCCAGCATCAAGAAGGATTTGCTATTTTCTATTCTAACTCCTTACTTTCAGCATAGAGCCAGTACCACTGAAGGAAAGATCTGGATCTCACTTCAGCTTATCCAGCCTCAACAGAATTCCTTTATTTGTGAAGCAAGGTACTGCACTTACTAACATCTACACAACTCCAGTGAAGACAAAAGGGTTAGAGTGAGGCCTGCAACATATTTGCTATATCCAAAAGAAAACATCTTAACTTTTAGAGTCCAATCTAAGTTAGAAAACAATCTTCTTATTGTATATGGAGCATTTTTTTACCTGGAATTTACTATTATTTCATGAACTGCAGTCTAGGGAATAATGAGAGAAAACTTGCACCTTACTAAAATTAAATTGACTGTTTATTAGGACGGTCTATCTCCTAGACAGTGGAGTAGTAATTTACTGTGACCTTACAGCTCCTACCATTAAAAGTGCATAGGTGTCTTCCAGAGGTGTTGGTTGTAGCTATACTGGTCCAAGGATGTAGGCAGGCAAGGTTCTTTGGGTAAATCCAATATCTTTTATTAGACCAACTAAGAATTGGAAAATTTCTCTTTTGCAAGCTTTCAGGTACAAACACCCTTCTTCAGGCAAAGGAAGCCTGATAGTGGATTTACCCAAGAAACCTGAAGCTTCCTCTGCCTGAAGAAGGGTGTTTGAATAGCAAAACCGAGTTTCTTTTTTTATTTATTTTAAAATGTATTCCCTCCCCTGCCGCAACCATTTTTCTCTCCCTCTGTATTCCCTATAGATAAGCATAAGTAAGCTAAGATGTAGGATAAGCTTTAACATTTTATTTTATGTAGTAAGTTTTATTTTTCTCTCCCCTCTTTGCAAATAAGTTCCCTGCTATTTTGATATCGATACCCACTCTTTTATAAGTGATAATAATTATGTTTGGACTGCTTTTATATTGTGCAATTACTGTTTTAGGCCTATATATGTCAGTTAGCGCAAGTCATGTCAAGTCTCCATTTTGTATGTCAAGCCTCCATCTTGTGTCCTCTGCCCGGGCATCCCCTGTATGATTCATGTACCCCTCCCATGTAAATTGGTTCCCAGATAAATGAGAGTGATTGGAAATGATTAAAATACAATGGTAGCAGGCCTCTACTGAATGGCCTGTTACAATGAGGCCATCACCTCACATTGATTCACCCAGGAACCACAGACCTCACCCAGGAAGAGAGACAAGAACCCAGCATTTGAAAGACAAAAGGCCCTGCAGAACCAGCAACTCTACCATTGTACCCCACCATTACAGACACCCAAAACTGCACATCCCTGCACAGAGCACACATGCTCAGTATGCCAGGGGCTGACCCTTGCCTGAGCATGCCTCCTGTCACTAGGGTTACACAAGGTCTGCCCCTATAAAAAGGGGCAGTGAAGACAGACCCAGTGGGATGCCCTCTCCATCTGGACCAGCACCATGCCATGCCACCTATCCACCCAGAGGTCCTGCTGGCAACCCCGCTCTGGACAACACCTACTGGGCTGCCAGTGTGTGTGTGTGTGTGTGTGTGTGTGTGTGTGTGTGTGTGTGTGCGTGCGCGCGTGTGTGTGCGTGCGCGCACCAATAACTTCATGGGGCTGTGTAGTGTGATGTCTGTGTAATAAAACTGTTATTTGGACCCCTAAGTTGGGTTTTGCTTTACTATGGTTTGGCCCTCCTCCAATCTCTGCTGCTCACCTCTCTAACTTCTGTCTCATTTCTCCCTCTCCTGCTTCTGGCTCACTGCCACCTCCAACACCAGTCTTGAGTTCCTCTCTGCCTCCAAACCCCCTGTTTCTTTGCCACTGTCTTATCCTCAATGCCTTTTCCTTTTCCCCTGAGCAACCAGGTTTCTGCCTCAGTTTCTTTCCTGGCTGGCTCCTCCTTGCCACAACTTATCTGCCCCACCCCCCACTATCTCAGCTGTCTGCCTCAGTTTCTAACCCCAGTCTATCTTAAGTAAACCCAAGCCTCATTTCCTCAGCCAGCTTCTCTGTAATCCACTGGTTCTAATCCTGGTTCTGGCAACTTTCACTCCCTACACTTTAACTCTCTCTTTCTCACCTGAACCTTCCCCCAAGTATCCCAAGCACACACATACACACTGTATCATCCAAGTTAGGAACTTACGTGTGTGTGTGTGTGTCATTATGTGCATGATATACGAATTAGTGATCTGTGTCTAACTTTTGGGGTGTATAGTGAATGTGCTTAAATTGGTGATAGGTATGCATGTGCCTAGGCTGGTTTGGATGTGTATGTGCCTGAGCTGGTAGTGTATGTACCCAATTGATTTTTGAGTGTATGCATGTGCAATCGTACACCACGCCCTCCTGTCTAGCAGTGCAGTATTGAGATCCTGAGAGTTGGCCTGACCCCACAGGGCAACATTTGTACCTGAAAGATCGCAAAAGAGAATTTTCCCAACTATCTTAGTTGATCTAATAAAAGATATTAGATTTACCCAAAGAACCTTGTCTGCATAGGTGTGTTCTCATCTTTTCCCAGTATCCGGTCAGTTGAATCTTCTGTTGTCAGCACTCTCTACCTACTTTGAACTTGTTCCATGTATATTTTTATGTCAATTCCCTGTCTCATCGTAGATCCTGACCAGAAAACTCATTTACACCAGTGCAATTAGGATTATTACACTGATATAGAAAGTAGTGCATGGAGGATATAAACCCCTATATAAGAGTAACTGCTCAATCAAATGTCAAATTACTGCTATTGGTAAAACTCTATGGGCATGTCCAAACGAGCGCAGTTGTGCGCTATGTGGCACTGCAAACATGTTTGCAGCACCTCATACCACACAGTCCAGAGTTCTCCATGCTGCAAGGCATAGGCAGTGGAAGGGGGGGCTAATGGGGTTTAGCTCCCCCAATGCAGGGCAGTGGTAGGACTGCAAGGCTGCTTGGCCACAGGCTTCCAGAGGTTGCAGCAGGGGTGGGGAGGGGCACGCGTGTAGCAGTTATAGAGGAAGTGGGGCTGGGGCAGGCACTGCACAGCCAGGGCAAGGCACAGGACTGAGCCGCGAGCAGCTCGCCTGGGAGTACACCCCGGGAGGCATGGGGGGTGTGCGGATCTACGCGGGGCAGGGCAGGCTGCCACTGTGAGTTGGGGCCAGGGGCTGCACTGGGCTCTTCCCAGTTTGTGTGTGGGGGGGGGAGGGGGGCTGGGCCAAGCTGTGCTCACAGCGAGTGGTGGCAGTGCTAGGAGGGGGGCTGCAGCCACCCCAAAATTCACCATAGCCCCCCCCCCCCCAAACCCTCTACCAGCACCACTGCCACCTACCAGCTTGATTGTAGGCAGCGTACCTACCAAGTGCAGCGCTGCCCAACCCCACCACCAGGAAAAGCCCAGTGCAACCCTGGCCCCAGGCCACACCAGCCACCTGCCCTGCCCTGTGCAAATCAGGGAGAACATGCCCCCCATGCCCTCCCAGGGCACATGCAGCAGCAGGAGCTGCCACCCTTTCCCCACACCCCCTGGACAAGCCGCAGATCTGTCCTACATGCTGCCCAAGCTGTGCAGGGCCTACTTCAGCCCCAGCCCCACTTCCACCCCTGACAGCCCTTTCACCTTCCCCCGCCCCTTCCCTGTAGACTTACACACAGTCAGCCCCCCCTCCCCCCAGTTTTTGTCTCCCTCTGCCTATGCTACAAGGGCACACTGCCTGATCTTGTGCTGCTCCATTTTTTTTCTCCCGTGGATTTTTTGACCCCTGGATATCCAAGGGTCAAAAAATAAAAAAATAAAATAAAAAAAAAAACCTGCAGAAAAAAACCCCCAAAGCAGCACTGCTACTTGTCCCCAGGGAACCAAATGTCCATGCACATCTAGATGCGCTCCATCTGTGTAAGCTGCACTAATGTAGGTGTCATTTGGCTGCAATTTATTCTGAGACGGTCAATTGTACAAAAGCAACAGGTGGGTATTTGACCCTATCATCTAGTTTTTGGTACTATAGTAGTGGCCTGCTTCAGCCACTTATCCTCAGAACTGTAAATCACTTCCCTCCAGATTCTGGAAGGAACACACGACTTATTGCATCTGCCACCAGTAAGGACGTTCCTGGGCAGCACACCCCAACCTGAAGAAGCAATAAACATGTGCTGCAGTCTCCTGGGTGTACTCAGCAGTGACTTTACCCATCTTGTGCTTAAACTTGGTGTGGAAGAATGGTTCAGTTCAAAGTGGCACAGCCAGCAGTTTCTTTCTCTCTGAGCACATTCCCTTTCAAAGTCTTTCAGGATGCTTTTTGAGGCATCACACTGCTGCACCAGCTGCTCTGCTGGGCTATAGTTAAGACTGGTACTTCTCTGATGATTTTCTTTACTCTTTCAAATGCCTGGCTTCCTGATCATTCCCACACTGCATTACCACTTACACATTATTGCAAGGGTCACAGGCTTCCAACAGGTACACGCAGAACCTGAGACGCAATCATCAGTCCCTATAAACAGTTAAAATCTTTCACATCCTTTGATCTGGGCATTTCCTTAATGACTTTTAGTTCCTCACACTCCAGCTAGAGTACCTGAGAGGTCAACAGATGTCCAATATAGCAAACCTTAGTTCTCTGCCTGAACATATAACCCAGGAGGTACACAGTCCCACCAGGGGAATTGCCTTGTTGGACCTGGTCCTGGTCACAGGTGATGACTTGGTGAGGGGACTGCAGGTGCTCGACCACCTAAGCAATAGCAACCATCACCTGGAATTCACCATCCAGATCAGGGTGACAAAGGCCTGCAGCAAGGCAGCATCCCTGGACTTCAGGAGGGTGGATTTCAATGAGGTAAGGAAATTAGTCAGGGAGGCACTGAGGTCCCAGAGGGGAGGGGAGTTGGGTGTCCAAGAAGAGTGGTCATTCTTTAAGGAGACAATCCTTCAAGCCCAAAGAGTGACAATCCCCATGCAGATCAAAGGGGGCAAGAGTGCTCATAAGCCCCCATGGCTCACCAAAAGCATCCAGGAACATCTCAAAGCCAAAAAGGAGGCGTACACCCAATGGAAGGGAGGGGCCATCACCAAGGAGGATTATACCTTCATTGCTCAAGATTGTAGGAGAGCTGTTAGGCAGGCTAAGGCAGAGATGGAACTGGAACTAGCAACTTGGATCAAAGATAACAAGAAGTCCTTTTTTAAATACATAGAGGATAAAAAGAAGGTACCAAGTAACGTAGGGCCTCTACAAGACATGCTTGGTAATCTGGTGGTAGCACCAGATGACAAAGCTACTCTCTTTAACAAATTCTTTACTTCCATTTTTCTGACGGACAGGGACATCTCCCCCACTGGGATTCTGGATGGACCCAGGGGATGCATAGCCAGGCCCATAGTCAGTGAGGACCTAATCAGGGAACTTCTGGAGGGACTTGATGTGTTCAAATCAGCAGGTCCTGCCAATCTCCACCCCAGAGTGCTGAGGGAATTGGCAGAGGTCATTGCAGGACCCCTGGCACAGCTTTATGAGCACTCACGGTGCCCTGGCGAGGTGCCGGAGGACTGGAAAAAGGCCGATGTGGTCCCCATTTTCAAAAAAGGGAAGAAAGAGGACCCAGGAAACTATAGGCTCATTAGTCTTACCTCGGTCCTGGGGAAGGTCTTTGAGAAAACTATCCAGGAGCACATCTGCAAGGGACCAGCAGGGGAGATTATGCTCAGGGGCAATCAACATGGGTTCATTCGAGGCAGGTCCTGTCAGACCAACCTGGTTGCCTTCTATGACCAGGTCACAAGAGCCTTGGACGCTGGTGTTGTGGTGGACCTAGTCTTTCTGGACTTTAGGAAGGCCTTCGACACTCTTACCTCATCCTCATTAAAAAATTAGGCAACTGTGGTGTCGATGCCTACGCAGTCAGATGGGTCACAAATTGGCTGGAGGACCGCACCCAGAGAGTGGTGGTGGATGGGTCATTTTCGGTAGTGGGGTTCCCCAGGGCTCAGTCCTCAGGCCCACACTGTTCAATATCTTCATTGGCAACTTGGACGAGGGGCTGAAAAGCACCTTGTTCAAGTTCACAGATGCCACTAAGATGTGGGGTGAAGTGAGCATGCTAGAAGAGAGGGACAGGCTACAACTAGATCTGGACAGGTTACAGGGGTGGGCAGATGAGAATAGGATGGGTTTCAACATGGACAAGTGCAAGGTATTGCACCTGGGGAGGAACAACCAGCAGCATACCTACAGGTTGGGGAACTCCCTTCTTGTCAGCACAGAGGCAGAAAAGGATCTTGGAGTAACTATTGATTCCAAGATGAACATGGGCTGTCAATGTGGGGACACGGTCAGGAAGGCTAACCGTACCTTGTCATGCATCCATAGATGAATCACGAGCAGGTCCAAGGAGGTGATCCTCCCCCTCTATGCAACACTGGTCAGGCTGCAGTTGGAGTACTGCGTCCAGTTCTGAGCGCTGCACTTCAGGAGGGATGTGGATAGCATTGAGAGGGTCCAGAGGAGGACCACTCACATGATCAAGGGTCAGCAGAGTAGGCCCTATGAGGAGAGGCTACGGGACCTGAACCTGTTCAGCCTCCACAAAAGAAGGCTGAGAGGGGATCTGGTGGCTGCCTATGAACTTGCCAAGAGGGACCAGCAGGCAATGGGAGAGTCCTTGTTCCCCCAAGCACTACCGGGAGTAACAAGGAATAACAGCCATAGGTTGACAGACAGTAGATTCAGGCTAGATATTAGGAGGCACTACTTCACAGGCAGGGAAGCTAGGAGCTGTGTCACGGGCGGGGGTCCTCCAGGAGGGCCGTGATCTCCTTAAGGCCCCTTCCCCCATGCCAAGCAGGTCCAAGGGCACCCTCCGATTCTCACCCACCACATCTTTGATGTTTATATAAGTTCGGGAGGCTGCCTTACACCCTCTTGGACACGGTTCATTGGGACCTTCGACCCCATGGTTTCCCGGACTCACCGTGGGTCTCACTGTATGATGAGTGCTTCCTGGGCACCCTAGCCTTATGGGCTATATGTGGGTCCAACCACTCCTTATACCACGCCCCAAGCCTCGCAGCTGGACTAGGCGTTGTTCGGTCCCTCGGTCTACTCTCACGCCCCTCTCTCCGGGCCTTCTCTGTACTGCCACCTGGCTCTCAGGCCTTCTCAGTACCGCCGCCCTCTCTCTCTGGGGCTCTCCGTGCCCACTCTGGGCCTTCTCAGTACCGCCGCCCTCTCTCTCTGGGGCTCTCCGTGCCCACTCTGGGCCTTCTCAGTACCGCCGCCCTCTCTCTCTGGGGCTCTCCGTGCCCACTCTGGGCCTTCTCAGTACCGCCGCCCTCTCTCTCTGGGGCTCTCCGTGCCCACTCTGGGCCTTCTCAGTACCGCCGCCCTCTCTCTCTGGGGCTCTCCGTGCCCACTCTGGGCCTTCTCAGTACCGCCGCCCTCTCTCTGGGGCTCTCCGTGCCCACTCTGGGCCTTCTCAAGAATACCACCCTTCTCTTGGGGCTCTCTCTCTAATGCCGCCCCTTTCCTGGGGCTCTCTGTACCGACACTGGGCCTTCTCTATAATGCTGCCCCTTTCCTAGGGCTCTCTGTGCCTACTCTGGGCCTTCTCGGTCAAGCCGCCTGTCTCTCGGGCCCACCGTACTGCTACCCCCTTTCTCTGGGGCTCACCTCACTACTACCCCCTCTCTCTGGGGTTTACCGCAAAGCTACGCCTGTCTCCGAGGTTTACCGCAATGCTGCGCCCTTCCTCAGGGGCTCACCACGCCCGCACTGGGGCTTCTCAGTAGTGCCCCCTCGCTGGGGCTCACCACACCTGCACTGGGGCACGCCCGCACTGGGGCTTCTCAATAACGCCCCCTCTCTGGGGCTTGCCACGCCCTTACTGGCACTGGGGTCCCCACGCCGCTGTGGGTTCCCTATGAGGCCTCCGCCAACCCCTAATAGCCTCACCCAAACCACCAGTGTAACAAATAACAACAAAGCAAAACACAAGCCTCTTGGCTACAACTTAACCATAAGCCACCTGGCTATAACAACATTGCTCGGACATCTTAGAGCTGCCACCCTTTACTCAGCTGAAGCTGTACCTGCAGTCAGGCTGCTTCTTGCATCTTTGCTTTAGAAACTCCTACCTCTCTGGCTGCTGGCAGGGAACTGCCTCTGGCCTCCTGTCTGTGCTTTATATAGGAGCCAGGCCCTGCCCCTTTCAGTCAGCTGACCTCCTGGTTGCCCCGGCAACCCCCAGCTGGGCTCCTTATTCCTTGCTAGGGCTCTTTCCCTGGCAGCTTCCCTCTCTAGGAGCAGAGCACCTCGGTGCTCTGCGACAAGCTGGAACCAACTTCCAAGAGACACTCTCTCTCACCCCATCCTCATTAATAAATTAAGTGACTGCGGCATTGATGCCTGCACAGTTGGATGGGTAAAAAATTGGCTGATGGGGTGCACACAGAGAGTAGTGGTGGACGGGTTGCTCAACCTGGCGAGATGTGAGCAGTGGGGTACCCCAGGGCTCGGTCCTCAGGCCCACACTATTTAACATCTTCATCAGCGACTTGGACGAGGGGGTGGAAAGCATGCTGTCCAAATTTGCTGATGACACTAAGATGTGGGGTGAGGTGGACACACTTGAAGGGAGAGAAAGGCCGCAACTAGATTTAGACAGACTACAAAAGTGGGCAGATTAGAATAGGATGGGGTTCAACATAGATAAATGCAGGGTGCTGCACCTTGGGAGAAGGAATCCACAGCATACATACAGGCTGGGGAGTTCCGCTCTTGAAAGCACAGATGCGGAAAGGGATCTTAGAGTCATTATTGACTCCAAGATGAGCATGAGTCACCAATGCCAGACCGCAGACAGCAAGGCCAGCCATACGTTGTCATGCATCCAAAGGTGCGTCTCAAGCCGGTCCAGAGAGGTGATACTCCCCCTCTATGCAACTTCGGTCAGGCCGCAGGTGGAGTACTGCGTCCAGCACTGGGCGCCACACTTCAAAAGGGATGTGGCCAGCCTGGAGAGGGTTCAGAGGACGGCCACCTGCTTGGTGAGAGGGCAGCAGGACAGGCCCTACGAGGAGAGACTGAAGGACCTGAACCTGTTCAGCCTCAGCAAGAGGAGGCTGAGGGGGGACCTGGTGGCTGCCTACAAGCTCATCAAGGGGGATCAACAGCAAATAGGCAGAGCCCTTTTCTCCTGAGCACCATCTGGGGTGACAAGGAACAATGGTAATAAGCTGATGGAGAATAGGTTTAGGTTAGAGATCAGAAGGCAATATTTTACAGTTAGGGTGGCTAAAATCTGGAACCAACTTCCTAGGGAAGTGGTCCTCGACCCTACCTTGGGCAAATTCAAGAGAAGGTTGGATGATCAGCTGTCTGGGGTCTTGTGAACCCAGCATTCATTCCTGCCTGTGGCCCTGGGGGTCTTCAAAAGGAGGCTAGACAATCACGTAGCCGGGGTCGTTTGACCCCAGCATCCTTTCCTGCCCATGGCAGGGGGGCAGACTTGATGATCTGCTTAGGTCCCTTCCAACCCTACTAACTATGAAACTATGAAACATGTCTATGTTCATCCTCATGTTCCACTACTGACCCCTCTATAAGTGTTGCTGAAGCCTGGTATCATGGTCTAGGACTGCCTCTTCCATAACATTTCTGTCTACAAGAAGAACTTTATCAACTATAATTTTGATGCTAGTTACTTGGTCAGTTTTTCTAGAATAGTCGTGTCAGGATTCCTACAATGCAAACCTGGATCTTTCATACCCACAGACAGAAACCCAAACTACAACATCACCAGAAAGCTGGCCAAATAGTAGGCCCAGCTCAACTGGGCCTTCTTATGAGGTTCCTGATGGGGAACCAGGTGACCTGGTCAGACCAACAGAAGCCCCGAGCCCTTCATTGGAGGGCTATAAATCCCTCCTACTTCCTGCAGGGTATTTTCCCAACAGTAAAATTGCTGAGTGCTGTTACCACTATGCTTGTTTGATTCTGATTAGTCTTGTTCCTGTCTTAGATTTCCTGGCCTTGATCAGTTGCTTTCTCTGGCCATGATCTTGTCTTCACTCTTGACTTAACGCTCTAGGAACTGGACTGACACCCTTGCTTTGACATTGGTTGTCTGCTTTCTGGTAAACCTCTGACTGTTCCTAATGTGAACCACTACATAACATAAGGATATAAGAAGTGCAAGACTGCATCAAATGAATGGTCCACCTAGGCCTGTATCCTGTCTCTGACAGTGGCAGAAATGCTGTAAAGGGAGTGCATTGAACCAGATATTTCTAGTGATCTGTCCCCTCCCTGGCATCTATCTTTATTGGTTTGGAGATGCCAGAGGAAGCATCTCCAACCATTCTGTGCAATATCCATTGATAGATTTATCATCCATGAATTTATCCAGTTTCTTTTTGGACCTGGCTCTGCTCTCTACCTCCACTACTTCCTGTGGGAATGAATTCCACAAGTTAACTGCATGTTGCACCAAAAAACACTTTTTCTTGTTAATTTTAAACCTGTCATCTACTCATTTCAGTGGGTGCCCCCTAATTCTAGTATTCTGGGACTCAGTGAAAAGCAGCTCCCTTGTCCACACCCTTCATTTTATAGACCTCTATCATGTCCCCTCTCAGCCCTCTCCTTTCCAAACTGAAGTTTCCTAGCCTTTTTAGCCTCCCCTGGTACAGTACCTGCTGCAGGCCCCTGATCATCTTGGTTGCCTTCTCTGTACCTTTTCTAATACTACTACATTCTTTTTAAGATGTGGGGACCAGAAATATACACAGTATTCAAGATGCAGGCACAGCATGGATTTCAGTAATGGCACGATAATGTTCTCCATTTTATATTCAATTCCTTTTTTCAAATGTTGCCCAAGATTTTATTGACTTTATTGTTTGCTGCTGCACTTTGACTCCCATGACTCCAAGGACTCGTTCCTGAGTCATAACAGTTAGTTCAGAGCCAGCATTGTGTATATATAGTTGAGGTTTCCTATCTCTTAACCACCTCTCAATCCACAAAAAAACCTTCCCTCCAATCCTGTGACAATTCAGGTTTTTTAAAAGTCTTTGGTGAAGGACCTTGTTAAAAGCTTTTTGAAAGTCCATATATATTATATGTTAACTGGATCCCTCCTCATTCATGTGCTTGTTAACACTGTCAAAGAAGTCCAGCAGATCAGTGAGGCAGGATTTCCCTTTCTAAAAATCCTGTTGGCTCTTCCCCAGCAGATCATATTTGTCCATGTGGCTGCTGATTTTATTCTTTATTACAGATTCCATCCGCTGGCCGGGGATGAAAGTAAGACTCACTGCTCTGTAGTTCCCAGAATCATGTCTGGAACCCTTTTTGAAGGTGGGTGTTAGGTTCACAATTCGCCAGTCATCTGACACAGGGGTTGTTTGTAATGATAGGTTACATACTATTTACTTTATCAATTAGTTCTAAAACTTTCTCTGTTGTCACTTCAATGTGGTCTAACTCTTCAAACCCTTCTACTAGAAAGGATTATCTGGCATGGGAATTTCCCCCAGTGTCTTCTGCGGTAAACACTAATGCAAAGGATTCATTTAGCTTCTCTGCTATGGCTTAATCATCCCTGAGGACATCTTTTACACCATGGTCATCTAATGGTCCCAACAATTCTTCAGCTGGCTTCTTGCTTCTGATTTGAAAAAAAAAAAAGTTTTTATGATTAATTTCAGCATCTTTTGCTAGCTGCTTCTCAATTTCCATTTTTGGTCTGCCTTATTTGCTTTTATAATTAACCTGCCAAAGCTTGTGAGTTTTCCTGCTTTCCTCATTTGGGCACATCTTCCACTTTCTCAAGGATGCCTTTTTGCCTTGAATAGCCCTCAACTCTGCTATTAAACCATAAGGGGGCTTATTACTGGTCTGCTTGGTACCCTTTTTGATTTCTGGAATACACTTTTTATTTTTTTTAAACACCTTCCTAGCTGCAGGAGTTTTACATTTTTGACTGTTCCTTTAAACTTCTTTCAAACTAGCTGCCTCATGTTCATGTTACTTCCTGAATTTCAGGGTATCAGCAGGGTTCTGGGTCTCCCTGGTCAGCTAGGACCCAGAGATCTACCTGGGTAGATCACTGCCTGTAATGGTATTATTGGGACTTCTGGGGTTCAAGGAGAGTGATGTGCTTCCTAGCACACACGAAGCACCTGTTTCTCCTGATCCAAAAGGATTTGCTTAGGCCCAAAGTGGCTGTAAAGGAATGAAGAGTGGATTTAATAAGATTTCTAATCCAAAAGGTCCAGCAAATTTTGTAAAGCATACAGGATTGCCAGGCATACAAGGCTCACCAAAACTAACGGAGCCAAAATGTAACAGCAGGGAAAGAAAGTAAAGGCCCAAGGGAGGACAGAGGGAACTGCAGTGGTACAATAAAGACTCTTTGCTTAGAGCAGTGGTCTGCTATGCTTAGGATATCAGGGACATTTACATCCATGTCGTGCAGCCCAGTGCTGAGATGACAGGTCCATGGTATGAGGAGCTGGTGATCTCCTCAACCCTCAGCTACCCATGCCCTTTCAACCTGTAAATCATGGAATGTGCAGTTGGCTGCCCATGCTTTGAGATGCATGCAGCCAACTGCACATGCTGGCAGATGCACAATGGGAGCTAAGGAATTTTATCCTGGATAAAATGGAACATCTTTGAACATCTGGCATGGCAGAATGTGGAACTCTTGGGATCTGAGATAAATTTCCTCAGATGCTATCTCACAATTAAATGAATTAATGCCGAGGGCCATTAGGGTAAAAGAGGATTTGGCCAAAGGTGGCTTTAGCTTTCGATATTAGGCACTTTTGAAAATCCCTGTCTGCATCTTTAGACAAGTAAATACCTTTGAAAATCTGGCCCTTGCTTCCTGATTCTCTTCCAGAGAAGCCAAAAGCAACTGCTTTCAGTGGAAATATGGATCAAGTCCCTAGTATGCTACTGGGGATTTTGCTGCTGGTGGCTTGCCTTGTTACTTTGGATGTTTGTGTTAATCAATAAGAACTACCTCTAAAACTGATCCCTTCATCAGTATGTTTGATGCCTGCAGCTCTGGGCCTCTTGTTGACTTTGTATTGCAATCAGGTATATTTTAAATCATGAACCCTTCAGAAGTAGGAGGAGAGCTCTCGAAAGCTAGAAGGAGATTATAATATTCCAGGGGGAACTTTTTTGCTTAAAATGAAAATAAACTGAACTGAAGGATTACAAAACCAAACATGGAACATTACATGAAGCAATAATTACCTCCTATTATTTCTCTGCACTCACCAAAACAGCTATTTAGACAAACAAAGGAGCAAAGAAAGAGAGAGACCAGCACTGAAAGTTGTTTTATCTCTACTAATCCCAGCTGCTTTGATAAGTCTGTAATAGGATCATTTGGCATCTCCAGTGCACAGTGTGTCTATGGAAATGCTTCTTCATCACATGCAATTTTTGCTCAGGTACATGTTTTGACATTTCAGCAATGAGGCAATATTTTGCCTATTCAGTTGCAGACATACTGTATTTGGAAAAATCAGCTGTATTCTTCATACCTTTGGGTTAAGAATGATGAATTGTATCCCTGGCTGAAATTGCTTCTTAAAGATGTTTTATCATAATTGTATCTTCCCACACTTTATTTGTTTACTATTTTGATTAATTCCAATCTACTGGGAATCAGATTCTGTTACCTTAACTCATTATTAGATCTCTTTACTGACTTCAGTGGGACCACTCAAAAAGTTAATCACTACTCAGCTTGGATAAGTCTATCATAGTCCAGCCCTAGATGACTTCTTGTAGAGCTATGGATATGACATGTCCTGTTTCTCCATGGTAGACTTTTCTTCTGATCTATGAATTATTTAAAGTCATATCGATGGATGCAGGCAGATGCTTTTGGTGCCTCACTGCCTACAGGGAAGCAGTCAGAAAAGCCAAAGCAGAACTGAAACTTAGGCTGGCAACAAAAATTAAAGACAACAAAAAGTCCTTCTTCAGGTATATAGGAAGTAAAAAGAAGGTGCAGGGTAGCATAGGACCCCTACAGGACAAACTAGGGCAATTAGTGACAGATGGTGGGGGCAAGGCTGAGCTCTTCAATGAGTGTTTTGCGTCTGTATTCCCGAACACTGATCAGGAAAAGTCTCCCAATGGGATCATAGACAGGCACAAAAGGGACACCAGCCCACCAACTGTTAGTGCCGACTTGGTGAAGAGACACTTGGAAGTTCTGGGTGTGTTTAAGTCAGCAGGTCCAGATGATCTTCATCCAAGGGTGCTGAAGGAATTAGCCAGTGTCATAGCAGAACCACTGGCACAGCTGTTTGAGTACTCATGGTGCTCAGAGCAAGTCCCAAAGGACTGGAAAAGGGCCAATATAGTCCCCATTTTCAAGAAGCGGAGGAAGGAGGATCCGGGTAAATATATTCAGGTGGATCTGGACAGGTTGGAAATGTGGGCAGAACAGAAGGCTGAGAGCATTGGTGACATGTAGTGGGTGGACTTGGGTGCACATGCACCCCCTGAGCATGGCGGTGCACCCCCTGCGAAAAAGCACTGCCGACAGTGATGGTCGGCGCTCACCACCCACACCCACAACTGACAGTGCTGCTGCTGCCTGCAGCAGCTCCCCATTTGCTCCCACTATACTCCCTCCACCAAAAGCACCACCACTATCTGCAGGAGGTCGCCATGCCCCACCAGCCTCCAGAGGCATGTGGCATTCATGGCCAAGAGGTGATTTTGTGGCCACCTACAAATTCATTGGGGGGCAGCAAGGAATAGGAGATGCTCTGTTTACCAGGGCACCCCTTGGAGTAACTAGGAACAATGGGCACAAACTGATAGAGCAGATTTAGGTTAGACATCAGGAAAAACCTCTTTACGGTGAGGGTTGCCAGAATCTGGAATGGGCTTCGAAGGGAGCTGTGTTCTCCCCTACCTTGGGGGTCTTCAAGAGGAGGCTAGGCATGCACCTGGCTGGGGTCCTCTGACCCCTGTGCTCTTTCCTACCCAGGGCAAAGGGTAGGACTCTCTGATCTACTGAGGTCCCTTCCAACCCAAACATCTATGAATCTATGAATTGATATCATGTTTGGAAGAGAAAAGCTGCCACTGGTCCAATAGCTGAAGGATGCCCTGGCTCTTGGACAAAGGTAATTTGCTGGGGAGAGCACATTAAATTCTTGTCTGCAAATCATCACTTGGCTGCCACAGCTATATAGGGTGCTTTCATGTACACCATGCACGGAAGTTCCTGGCAGCTGCTCTCCAATTAGAATTTGCAAAGTGTATACAATGAGATATGCATTCCTGGTTTTTCCAAAAAGTGGTGGACCATAGATATAGAATCTCACACTTCGTTGATTTTCATCAGCTCTGAATGATCCATACAGTTATTGCATGTTTTCTCTTAACAGATTTTCCAGCAGGAAATCTTTAAAGTTGGGCTTTGAGTGAAATCTAATGATGGTATCCCAATTTTTCATTGTTGATGTATATTTCTTAAGAAAGCACTGCCATCCACACACACATTGGTAGACAGGAATATCTAAAGGAGATCGGGTGGATGGGTAAGGTTTCATTTTTTTAACTGCTGGATTTGAGATCAATTTTAAATGTTATCTTTCATAACAGAGTCTATGAGCCGTACACACAAACCTGACTGCAACAGATAACATCTTTCCTGTCAGGAGCTACACTTTTCTGTCAGATATTATCCTACAATGGAGAATGGTGCATGCCCCCAGCTGGTACACAGGAAGAGTTCATGTGCAGCTGCCAATGAACGCCATGTTTTCCATCAGCAGCTGCACTTTTTACCTCCCTCTTGTCTAACCCATTAAAAACAAAACTAGGAAATGAATACACAAAAACTTTATTGTGAAGTAAAAAAGGATTGCTACTCATGTAACCTGCCCCAAATAAATAAGGTCAGAAAAAATAAGCCACTACACTCCACCTAAACTTTACCATTTCCACGGTTACTTAAGAATGGAAGAACATAAGAATTGCTGTTTACTGGGTCTGAACATAGGTACATCTTACCCAGTAGCCTGTGTCACACAGTGGCAGGGAGTGGAAGCTCAAAGGGAGAGTGGGCAGGGCATGACCAGGGGTTTTTCCACTGTTGCTCTCTCACTTGTGGCCTCCAGCATTTAAGGTCTAAGAAGTTTTGATTCAGAGTCTGTATCCCTAATTCCCATGCTGAATAGCTACTGATGCCTCTTTCCTCCAAGAATTTCTCCAACTCCTTTTTGAATTTGGCTAAACTGTCAGCTTCCACAACACCTGGTGGCAATGAGTTCCATGCTTTAATTGCTTTCTATGTGAAAAAAAAAAACTTCCTTTTGTTAATTTTAAACTTACTACCTTTTAGTTTCATTTTATGACCCCTAGTTGTTGTATTGTGAGAGAGAATAAATAATAAATCCCTAATTCCTCTTCACCATTAGTATTTTCTAAACCCTTACCATGGACCCCTACAAGCATCTCTAAGATACCCTGAGTAGAGGGTACTGTGTAGAGGATAGAAGACATGCCATTCAACTGAACTGAGTAGTCTCTCCTCATGTGGAATGCCTCCACACCACTAATCATCCTTGCTGCCCTTCTCTGGACCTTCTCTGGTTCTTCTATATCCTTTTTTTAGGAGTGGTGACCAAAACCAGGCCAAGTATTCAAGGTATGGAGGCACCAAAGATTTCTAAAGGAGCATGATGATACTAGAACTGCATACCTCCAGAATACTATCCTTCTATCACTCTCTTTTACCATTTGTCTAAAAATACATTTTCACCAATCTGTCTTTTATTAACATAACCAACTTGTATACTAAGAATTCATAACTAATAGAAGTGGGAGGGGGCGGGGAGGGAGACTAGGTGAGAGGTCTGCATGGAAGTGTGGATTGATGGAGGCAGGGTTCATGTTATTGTTCAAAATCACTAATGTCCAGTCATGGCATTGGTGGAGAGCTGCATCCCCACTTCATAACAAAATATATTGTGCATGTGTAGATTTATATGCACCTATGCTTTTAAAAATGTATTTCATAGAATCACAGATAATGGGGGTTGGAAGGGACCTCAGGAGGTCACATCTAGTCCAACCCCCAGCTCAAAGCAGGACCAGCCCCCACTACATCATTCCAGCCAGAGCTTTGTTGAGCTGGGCTTTAACCTCCAAGGATGGAGACTCCACCACCTCTGTAGGTAATCCATTCCAGTGCTTCACCGCCCTACTAGTGAAGAAGCTTTTCCTAATATCTAAGCTCAATGCTGCCACTTGTGCCCATTGCTCCTTATTCTGTCATCTGCCACCACTGAGAACAGTCCAGCTCCCTCCTCCTTGGAACGACCCTGCAGGGAGTTAAATCTATCTATTTCTAGATAGATAGATAAATATGCATGAGAAAGTACTACATCTAATCCTCATTTTTTCTTTACCTGGCAAATTGGTAAAACAAACTATAAAACACTCCATTGATAAATATCCAGAAGATGAAAAGGTGACCAGAAGCTCTGCTGAGAAGGATCTGGGTATTACAGTTATAAACTAAACATGAGTCATCAATATGGTAGCATAGCAATAAAAAGCAAATTCAATTTTTGGTTGTGATAGCAGGAGCATTGTATGAAAGATACATAATATGCAATGATACCTCTGTATCTGGTGGTGGTTAGGCCTCAGGTTGTGCTGTATCCAGAGGGACCTAAAGAAACTGGAGAAAATCCAAAGGTAAGCAGTGAAAAATCTTAAAGGAGCAGAAAAGCAAACTCTAAGAGGAAAAGTTAAAGGAACAGAAGGTGCCAATGCTGGTTGGGATATTCCAAGAGTGTATTCCCTGTGGATATCTCAGAAGATATACCAGTGACTCGTATTTATAGTGATAATACGAACTGAAATGAAATATGAACCGAGATGAACTCTCTCTAATCAACTGGTTACAAGTTAAACATTATCCAGGACTCCTTTTGAGGCTGGCTCACTGGGTAGCCAAGAAAAAGCAATATGTGAGATGAGATGACAAAGAGAAAGCTAGGGAGTGTGTGGTTCTGTAAAATGGCCATTACTCTAGAAAGGAAATGGCCTTACAACTTTTCTAAGCTTGTAGAGCTTAGATAATAGGAAAAGCTTCTTCACTAGGAGGGTGGTGAAGCACTGGAACGGATTACCTGCAGAGGTGGTGGAGTCTCCATCCTTGGAGGTTAAAGCCCAGCTCAACAAAGCTCTGGCTGGAATGATGTAGTTGGGGCTGGTCCTGCTTTGAGCAGGGGGTTGGACTAGATGTGACCTCCTGAGGTCCATTCCAACCCCCATTATCTGTGATTCTATGAAATACATTTTTAAAAGCATAGGTGCATATAAATCTACACATGCACAATATATTTTGTTATGAAGTGGGCCCTAGATTCGAGTCCTTGACCCCAACAGGGACAGAAACTTCCCCACCTGCTTGCCACCCATTTTATCCAATGGCTAGCAAATGCCAAAACAGTCACAAAGAGCAAGACAAACTGGGTTTAAACTGTGCCAAACCAAATCTAGATTAAATATCATGGAAAACTTCCTAACTATTAGAACAGTGGGACAAGTTGCTGAAGGAAACTGTGGAATCTCTTCCATTGGAGGTTTTCAAGAAGAGGTTGGATAAGCAGTTAAGGAAGCGAGAATCTAAACCCCTGCACAATGGGACAGACGAGCTGACCTTGGAGGGCTCTACAATTCTACAATGATGTTTCTAATGGAAGTAGACTGGCTGTCTTCAAACTAGACTGATCTATGAGAACCCAACAGTCTCATCTGTTTTGAATGGTAGAGTGTATCTGGGATAATCCCAATAGTATTCTTTCCTGGTTGAGCTTAAAGACCAAAAATAGATTGGCCCCTTTTTTGCCAGGACCTGTATATTGCATTGAAATATAGCAGTTTCTGCCCCAAAGAGCTCACAGTGTAAATCTCAACAGTTCATTCCTCATAAACATGCCAGAGCATTCATAGGTTCTGCCTGTTCTATTTACAGAGAAGCAGACGCTGGTTGGGTTGTTCCAAGAGTGTATTCCCCGTGGATAGCTCAGAAGGTATACCAGTGACTCTTTTTATTCATAGCAATAATATGAACTGAAATTAAATATCAGCAGTCCATCTTATTCAGCATATCTCTATTTCAAATCTGTATTTTGAAAAGAATATTGAAAACATCATACGGAGCCTTCAGTAACCTGCTCTGCTTTATTACACAATCTGTGCCAGTTTTCCATTTTTTATTGAATTGGTCACTCAGTCATACTAAACATGGCAGAGAAAGAAAGTGAAATAAAATGAACCAGTAAATAAAATCAGAATTTTCAGAGCTCTTCTTACTAGGAAGCTGGCTAGGGTGCTCTTCAAGGTTTATCAGAGAGAAAATGGCCCTGGTTAAAATAACATTGTGCAGTGGCACAGAAAATAAGATGTTATGGTAAACAAAGTATATTCTTCCGTGGCAAAAAAAAAATAAAAATCAAAGGAATCTTAGTTTCTGAGACTGGACCATACCCAGCTTACCTCATTGTTCCCCATGGACAATGGCAAGGTATCCAAGCCTGACTCTTTAAGACACATACCCCTGCCCAAAAAAAGGGCTGGAAGAAGGGGGGACGCTTTCACACCTACCCATCTTTGCTCACCAGGGAGCTTTTTAGTATGTTGTGAAAGTGAAGATGTTTAGTTTGCCGTGACATCTTATTTTCTGTTCTGCTGCACAGTGTTATTTTAACTAGAGCAGTCTGCTGTCTGATAAACCCAGAGGAACTTAATACCTGGACAAAATCTTGCATTCAAATGTGTGTGTGCGTGCATGTGTGTGCGTGCACATAGACATGTTGGAGAGTGAAGGAGAGGCAGAAGAAATTGTTATTTACTCTAGAAACTCTGTTTTTGTGGTGTTCAGTTGCTTAGGTCTCTGCTGTAGGTAATAAATTAATTCATGTCCACAGAGCATGAGAGCTCTGAACTGTGGGAAAAGAAACACCTTCATGGTCATAGGTACATCCCCATGTAGGGATATATAAAGCAGAACTTCTTCAATGGCCAACCAATTGCCTCCATGAATTCAAGAAACTTATAAGACTCTGAAAGAGTGAGGAAAGGGAGTGTATTGTGTGGATCCCTACAGGCCACCATCCTGAAGCACCTCACAGCAAGTAAATTTTCTTTCTCCTCTGGGTACAGCTACCATGTATCCTCCATGTAACTGATTGAAAACTAGTTTCCAAACTAAGAACAGGTGGGGCACAATAGATTTAGTTAGATAAAGATGGTAGGTTTGATCTCCTAAATTGCATGTCAGATCTAGAGGCTTATTCGAAGCAACAATGCCATGAAAAGGTAGCAGAGGCAATCCCCAAACTGATCAAAGCCTCCACCTTGGAGACATTTCCATGGCATTCACCTGAGGAACATTTATAAAAGATAAGATCAGTGGTACAACTAATTCAGTTTCTTGGCCTAGTGGGAAGAACCAGCTTTTGCAGAGGGCAAAGCAAAAACCTTTCAGTAGAACTACAGGATCAGATAAAATGAGGCTTGGAAGGGATCTCAGGAGGTCATCTAATCCAACCCCCTGCTCAAAGCAGGACCATCCCAAATTAGATCATCCCAGACAAGGCTTTGTCTACCTAGGTCTTAAAAACCTCCAAGGGTGAAGAGTCCATCACCTCTATAGGTAACCTGTTCCAGTGCTTCACCATGCCCCTTGGAGAAAGTTTTTCCTAATATCAAACCTAAACTTCCCTTGCTGCAACTTGAGAAGGCAGATGTGGGATAATTCACCCTCCATGGGAGTCTCATCCTGGTCTCCAGTAGGTAGATATTGGCTTAAAGCCCTGGAGTATGAGATGTAATAACCATTTAAAAAATGATTTTGTTGTTAATTATGATAACACTGCACCCTGGTGAGAAAATCATAAATGTCCCATCTCCTTTAAAATCCTACATTCTTTGCCCCAATGACTTCCACTTGCAAGGAGTTCCACCGTTTACTCACACGTTATGCAAAATCCTTTTTCCTCTTCTCAGTTTTGCATTTCCCACTTTTTAACTCCTTGCCCCCATTTTAGGAGAACAGAACTGATACTGCTGATCTCCTTTCCCTAAGCCATTCATTACTTTGTGTATTTCTATCATGCCCCTTCTTTATTTCCTATCTAAGGTAAATATAATAACCCCCATCTGTTCATATGAGCGTTTTTCCAGCCCACTGACCATTTATGCTCTCTTCTCTTCACTGCCATCCATTTTGCAACATCCTGTTTAAGATGGTGTGATAAACAGCACATGCAGAAATTCACATCTGGTGCAGTACTTATTTCTCTACAGGCATTATATAGACCCCCTGTGACTTGCTGAAATGTGAATTAATGAGTAACTGTTAGTACCAGGATCTTCCCCAAGGCATAGAGACAATATTCAGCATTTTAATTCATGCAGGCAATCTGTAGATTGTGACAGCCTCCCTAGCATCAGATCTTCATGTTATGGACAGTTAGGGTGCTCAGAGTCCTATTGGCATCAGCCTAGCCTCCTCCCATGAGAACAAGTTGAACTTGGAGATTTGATAGATTGCTCAAAAGGATAGGAGACAGAAATATTCCCTCTTCTGCTGCATTTGCAAGTACACCAACCCTAGTGTAGATCATACAACCCAAGTTTAGAATACTAGTTAAAGAGGCACCTAGTTCCTGGCCTGTATTTTAATTAAAGACTAGGTCATGTGAGTTCCACAACCAAATTAAGTGTATTATAACCTTGATTCTCTGCTCAGGAAGAAGGGATAGCAATGCATTTCTGATGTTACATGGTGTAAAGGTCTTTTTCTCCCATACCTCCTTTCCACAGCTCATAAGATGAAATTGTAAAAAAGGGCACAGTGGTATTAAGGAGGAACAACACAACGTGCTTCATCTCTAGCTCATGGTCAACCTCAGTCATTTTCCATCTTGCATCTCTTCAAGTGTCATCATCTATGGGCCCTCACCCTGCTCAATCATTGTTTCCCCTTCTGTGCTTGGTTTTGATTACAGGCAGTAGATATAGGGAGCAAGGTTCTGCACAGCAGGGGCAAGGAATTGTGGGATTGCTGCTGGCACCCTTCCTCCAGGCTGGCATAGCATCATAGAGAAGTCAAGCTTGAAGGGACCTCTGGAGGTCATCTAGTCCAATTCCCCGGCCTGAGGCAGAATCACCCTAGAATTGTATAGAATTGCCATCCTATACAAATCCTTGTCTAACATAACTAAAACTACACAATCAAACCTGTCACACAAGTACAAGGCATAACACCCTAACCTACTGCAGGTAAAGCAAGGGACAATGACAGTTAGTGTCCAGCTGCTACAAGGCTTGTTAATATATGCTTCAGAGATTGAAGGAAGACAGCCACACTCCCCATTATAGAAGGGGGCAACACCCTCACAGTGTATATCAATCTGGCTGTAGCAGGGTCAAGCCAGACAGGCAGCCACAATGCCCACTGGTGGCTGTATGACTCCTGCCTGGCTCTGTCTATAAGGTTTCCCTCCCTTAATTACTCACTGCCAGGCCTTGTTGATAGTGAGGTTAAGTAAGGGATGCTGCCCAAGAGCCTTAGAGACAGAGAGACTGAGTCCAATTAAGTCCTCAATGGGTTCCTCCTGGACCCCACTGGTCTCAATCATTAAATTAGCCCTCTTGGTCTGTCAGTGTTCCTGCAGAGCACCTATAGCCTGAAGGCCAAATTGTGTGCCTCCATTCCTCCCCTATATCACAACCCAAGCCTCGCAGGTGTTGTCACTTCCACTGTTTGGCTTCCCTTAGCCCCTCTCTGGATTCTCAGATCCTCTGAGTCACTCTTTGCCCTCTTTCTCTGGGTCCTCAGACCCCTAGCCACTCCTGCAGATATTCTCTGTGCTGGGGAGCCTTTTGTGCCCCAGTCAGCCCCTTCTCTGGGCTGGTGGGCTCTGCTTCATTGTTCAAACCCTTCTCAGGGCTGGGGAATTCTCTATCAGCCTTGAGCCTGTCTCCAGCAGGGCTCAAGGCTTGTAACTCAAACAATATTACCAATGTAAAACCAAAGCCCCCTTTGCATGCATAAACCCTATCTTCCCTGCCCCAGGTGATATTCTCTGGTTTGCAGAGTCTTTCTGCTTCCTCTACCTCCTTACATCCTTCAGGAAGCCTCCTGCCCTACTGCAGAGAACTCCTCTCCTCAAGCTCTCAGGACCAGGCTCTGCACTGGGCTTATTTAGCCCCACCCTGGCCCTCTTCTGGGCATGTGAGCCTGCAATCAGCCCCCAAACCACCTGGCAACATCAGGCAGCTTCTCCCCTTAAAGTGGCAGGCACACCACAGTGCCCTGGTACACTGGCCATGGGATAAACTTCATTCCTGACCCCCAGTGTGGCAAATGGTCTGACCCTGAGCACAGGGGAGAAACCTTTTAACCAGGAACCTCTGAGTTTTAGTCCCAGAGGGAGCACTGGCACACCCTAGTCAAAATCTCCAGTCTTCACTGCAGCCGATTCTCAATGCTTCTAAAGAAGGTGAAAAAAACCCTAATATGTAGCAACAGGAAGGAGGAAAAATCCTTCCTGGCTCCATGTGGCAAAAGTGTAAAGCCCAGAAGCATGGGAAATACTCACAGCATAGCATAGGTATAGCTACTTGTAGATCATCACTAGTCAATGCTTTTTTAATCCAACCTCTCCAATGATAAAGACATCGCCAATGATAGAGATCCCACAGCTTCCCTAGTCAGTCTATTCCACTGCCTCACTGTTCTAACGGGGAAGAAGCTTTTCCTGATATCCAGTCTAAACTTACTTTGCTGCAACTTCAAGTCATTGGTCACATCCCTGAGCAAATTTCAAGCATGCTGCTGGAAAGGGATGGGGGAGCGGTATCCTCAGACCTGGTTGTTCAGTGGGACTTCCAGGGCCAGGCTGTACTGTGATGGGGCCAAGCTAAAGTTTGCCATGTGGAAGGTTGACAGGTGCAGGCTGGACAGCACCTTAAGATTGACCTTAGCCAGCCGTGTAGAAATAGCCAGACTGCCTGGAAGTGTGTGGCTGCACTATATCTATGGTAAATATGGGAAAGCTACTGTAAATATTGAAACTCTGTACTTCCCCCATGACACTAGGATTAACATCATCATGCAAAGAGATACTGCTTTGGTTCTCTTGCCATAGCCAATGCATAGGAAATATTAAGCCTAGTGCAGGACTGTATTTTGTATAGAACTTACCATATAGGAAGCAGGTGCAGAGAAGGTCTTCAGCCACTGCTGCATTGCTTGCTTCACTGGCAGGAATCCATTCTTAGCAGATGAGAATTCAATAGGCTCCTTGTGACGTGTATCCTCTGAGAGGCGTCATTTTATGAGGTCTGTCCCACTGTTTGAGCATAAGGAGAATAAACATGTCTGCTCCAGGCTATATACTGGTGGTCACCTTAGTAACTGAGTCATAGTTCAAGGGATGCTGGACCTGAAAGGGACATCTGGGATGTTTCTGGGGTTGCCTACAGTTAGCAGTGAGTGCAGGAATACTGTCTAGTTCATGGAAAGGATAGGTAGAAAGGGGGATTGTATTGATCTACAGATAGGCACTGAACAACACATGGGAGAAATCCTGGCCCCTGCTGCAAAATTCCTCAGTGATTGCAGTGAGGCCAGGATCCTACCTGCTAAGTGTTGTTTCCACTGGTGTTGTGTTGCAAACGAATGGTAACAACTCTTAATTATGCCCTGTTTAAGTCTGTGCATACAGACACTGCTTGTTGAGCCTCATCCAGATGGCACCATCTCAGCATCCACCATAGTCACTCTTGAAAGAGGAAAGCTGGGGGCTGCAGGGAAGGCAGGAGCTGCTCAGCTACCTTCTGCAGATCCAGAACGAATGAAGGTTCAATCCCATGCGTTGTCATGCTCCGCTTCTCACTGGGGATTCCCTTTCTCACCCAGCAGCCATGGCTGATGCTCCTGCTCTCCCAGCTGTGAACAAGGTGAAAGCTCACAATAGGGGAGCATGCTCCTGCTCTTGTCTTACTGATGGCTTTTGAGAAGTTCCTTCTACCTGAAGGGGCTGCTTCCCAGCTTTTCTCTTCCCACTCCCCCTGTGGGCTACAAATCCCTAAACAGAAACAGCTTAGGGGGATCAGAAATAAAGTCAATCCACCTTCTTGTCTTCCCCTGCTCTTGGCACTTCTCTGCCCCTCTTGTCTGTTTGTCTCTGTGCCTCATACAAGGAGTTATTGCTTCTGAATGTAACCATCCTGGCAGGGTGTTTGTGTTTCTCAAACACTGAGCATCAGTGCCTCTGAGATAATTAGTTTGCATGTGGCAAGTCTTTGTGAGTGTCCATCAAAAATAAAATTAATATTAATGGCAAATCAAATGGCATCAATGCGAATCACTCTGGTGTGACAGGCTCAATTTCCAGCCTATGGCATCTTCTCATTCAACATATTAATATTGTGCTGACCTTCCGAACCCTATCTGTGATATCGGCCTAGTGGGATGAATAATAAAAGAGAGTAAGGGTCATGCAGGTGTAAGAGTTTGCTAATTCTGAGATGGTCTGGGAGTGGCAGAAGAACAGGGCACAGACCAAAGACTACCTTTGCTTACTGTAAGCCATCACAAAAGGTTGGTCATTCTTACCTTCCTTGACCCCTCAGAAGGACAGTTAGGTGAAAAGTATGAATCAAAGTAGCTCTGCTGAAGACAAGCAACTTTCCCCTGTCTTTCATGCTCTAGGTCCACAGTGCTAGCATCCCAATTTGAATCACCGAGGCAGTGCAGACCTGAGAAGTGCAGGCAATTCAAGTCTACTAGTGGTTCTTCAACAAGCCTACTAGTGGTTATTCAACAACTTTCCCTATGACCAAATAATATTCTTGTGGGTCATTTTCCCATTGAACATGTTTCCCTGATGTTTCCCTGAAACATCACTACATGGCTCTCAAAGTGTTTCACCCTGAAAACAAAGAAAGCAACTTTGAAATCAGGGTCCATGGACCACGGTCATAAGGCCAGTGATACTGATAGATCCTGGTGTCCAACCAACCAACTGGAAAGGAGAACATGTTAGAAAATGGCCTCCATCTGTCCTTGGCATACAAATTATCAAATGCTTCGTTTAGTGACAATCAGAAGTAACTGCTGCATGAAGTTCCTTTCTTTGCTCCAATGCCCCTTATTTAACATCATACTTGAGGAAAGTAAAAGATGCATCTCAGAGCGATGAGAACATTCCTGCTCATTGTACATAGTGGGCGAAAAATAGTTGTAAAATATTTCTCTGTATTTATTTTTGATATAGGCAAGAAAGAGAAACTTGCTTCCTAGAGCAACACTGCTTTTAGATTAGGTTTAAGCTTAGGGCAAGAGAAATCAAGCCTTAAATTTCTGTACCATGAGGGCATGGTAACAATATTCTTCTTGTGGTTAACATAAGGGTTCTGTACTTCAAGATAATGGTCTTTCCAGTATGATCTTATCCTGAAAAACAGGGACCTTCTTAATCACTAGGTCCACTTTCTGTGTATACTCAGAGTCAGATCCAACTCTAGTCTACTCTCCTGACTAGAATAAGATGTTTCCTGCTTTGTACACATCAATACTTGTGCAGATCAGACATAACCAGCTGTGGGTGGGCTGCATTCATGTCTGCTCTGTACGTCGTAAACAGAATTGTCTACTAAGGTCCAGTCAGTCACGCTTGTTCAAACCCACACAAGGAAATGGAAGAAATGGGTTTGCAGAGGCGTTGATTATTTGAAGACACTAAAGGTAGCCAGATGCCTCCGAGAGAGTAATGTAAAGAACCCAGCTAGATTCTCAGATCCCAGATGAAATCTTTTGAGAATACACATGAGCAGATCTCTTTTCCAAGTATTTTCTCTCTTTTTTTCAATTGAGGCCGTTCTAAATTGAGTTCTTTTCTTTCATTCCAACTGGTCAGCTAAACCACTTTTTGTATTTTTTCTGTACCTTTATTAGATAAGGACACATGCGATTTCCTTGTAAATGAAGATGGTTTTTTTCTTGGAAACTCACTTTCCTGCAAATATTTGTATCGGCAAAATTTAGTTACGAGAATTGATTGTAAAAAGCAAGCATAATAAGGCATGCAAAATGCATTCATTAAGCTCCTAACTACATTAGTGGAATTTTCACTAATGTAGCCACATCAGTGTAGTCACAGCAGTACAAAACATGAACCGGTCATTGGCACAAAGGAGAACTTGTTTGGTACAGTTTGCTCCAATTACCACACAATTTTATCAGTGCAATTTTCTATAAGGTAGATATCCATGGAAAATATTTACTGTTGTTCTACCACTGCTTATTGTAATCTAACACATTGCCATGGCATGAATGTAGGTGAAATCCTGTGACCTTGCCGGATGAAAGTGGGTGACTAAACACAAACAGAAAAAAGGATGAGACATTTCCATGAGAAACTTCAAAAAAATATTTTTAATTTTCACTGGAACATTTTGAATTGTCACTGAAAAGCCAAAACCTGAAGCAAAAATATGTTTTCTACAAAAGAATAAATAATTTGTGAGAATAGCTGTCACATTCATTAAAAGTTTTCATACAGTTGAAATCACAGTTTTCAAAGTTTTGATGGAAAATTTCCTAACACTCCAAGTGATGATTCACAAATAAAAAGGCCAAATTGGACTACTAGTCTAATTTGCATCTATTCAATATAAGAAGCCAAGATGACGCTCAACAAATGTTATAATCATAGTAAAATAGGCACATAAGGGACCTGAAAAGTCCAATTCCCTTTTTGATGGTTGGGTCATTCATGGCTAAAACATCTCAGCTCACTGTTTGTCTAACCTTCACTTTAAAATGTCCAGTGATGGAGATTCCTCTCTATATAATCTGTTGCAGTGTTTAACTGTCCTATTAGTTAAAAAGTTTGTCCTAATATCCACTCTAAATTTCTC
Source organism: Alligator mississippiensis (assembly GCF_030867095.1). Classification (NCBI taxonomy): domain Eukaryota; kingdom Metazoa; phylum Chordata; order Crocodylia; family Alligatoridae; genus Alligator; species Alligator mississippiensis. The sequence goes on from NC_081830.1 coordinate 32,576,871, forward strand.
ATATTGCAATTTAAAACTTTTACTTCTTGCTCAGGCCCTTGCCACCACAGAGAGTAGTCTATGGTCATGTCAATGTTACCTCCATGCCACACCTGGGAGCACCACTTGAATCAGATCCCACTGGCTCCTACTCCACATACATCAGTCCCAGAAAAGAGGCAATGTGGGTGACCCTAAGCATGCACCCAGAACCAGTCTCAGGCTCTGTCTCTCTGGGGTTCTTACAGAGATGATCTCAGGGATGCTCTAAGGGAGCTACAGTGCCTCCTTTCTGGGGTTTTGCATGTAAGATCAAGTGGGAAGGATTTGCTTCACAGCAGCTCACTGGCAGTGTAGACACCACTTTTGAGCTCTTTTGCAGCATAACTTACTTGGCAATCATACTGCTAATCTTTCCCCTGACACAGCCCAGAGCCAGGGAGTTCTCCGAGGCAGCTGCTGAATGATTGTCCTGATGGTTCTTGTTGAATAACTGGAAAGCACAGACCTCAGTGAGCTGCAGCAGACTGCATCCCATGGACTTATAAACCTTTGAACTACATGCACATTCTCATGGGTTTGCAATTCGAAGTGATACTGGTGACAGCAAGGGTGACAACAGCATGTTAGAGAAATCCATCTGCACTGCATCCGTGGGAGGAAGCCTCAAGCCGTAGCCTGGACAATCTCTAGCTCTGCTGTTTTTCCCACATATTCATGAAGAGGGATTTATTTGGGCCTTTTGTTGAAGCTGAGGGGTGGGTGAAGGTTATTTAATTAGCCATAGTCAGTACCCAGTCAGTCACTTCAGTGGATATCAGCCTGTCTGTGAACAAATGCTAAGTCTCTTTTATGACATCTCAGCCAGGTCTTCAGCCACCGCCCATCTCAAGCCAGATGCTGGCCTGTGTTCTCATTCCACTCAAGGAGAAAAATAAAAAGAGCCCCAATACATTCAGCCTACATAAGCTTGTTTCCCAAATAGCACGCTTGTTAGGAGAAAGTACCTTTAACTGGGAAAATAGAGACATTTTCCTGTCCCTCCCTATGAGCTCCCTATCAGAATTTCTGGCTGTCACCAAGATTTGAGACCTCAGCTTGAGCTAAAGGACCAAAGACTTCATTCTCACAGATACTGAGCTTTGATAGTTCCCACTGAGTTCAGCTGCTGTCCTGAGCACTCAGCTTTTTCTAAAAGCCTGAATGTAACATTTTGAGCTGACCGGTGCAGCACCCTCATCTCCTCTGTGGATCAGTCCCAGGGGAAAACACACAGTGCAGTGGCAGTGATGCACAAGCACATTCACTGTGGTATAGCAGGGTCAAGGAAGGCAAAAAGGCTTTATGGGATCCCCTGTTAAAATTGTGGCATCTTATAAACCCATCCCCCACACCCACCAGGTCAAGATCCCTCTTGAGTGACTGAACAGAAAGAGGAAGCCCTTATTATAATGTGTGTTCCCTCCCTCCCCCAACAGACAAAACAGAATATAGATAATGCTCGAAAAACCATTAGAAAAGAACTAATATGGAGCTGTCTCCAAAGAGCTGCTTTCCCTGTGTGGCAAGTGCCTTGTGGATTAACCTTTTGTATATGCAGAAATGGGAAATGAATAATTGAACAGTGCTTAGACGTAGCACTGTTCCCTGTCCCACATGCTGTATCATCCAGACTCACAGCTCACTTTACAAAACCCCTTCAGCGACACCTTTTAATTGGGATATAGGGGAGGGTTGGTAATGAGTGTTATTTGCGTAATCATTCCTGAAGATACGTCCTGGGTCACATAGGGTTTAGTATAATTCTGTAAACAAAATTACACACAGCAACGAATCTATTAACAGCTATTTATTTTCCTCCCAGAATGGTGATGTAATATGGATTCACTGAATGATACACCTTGGTATAACGGCCTAATGATGTGATTGGGTTGGCAGTGAAAGCACCAATCCTGCAAGTGGATTTGTGTGGATAGAAACCCTGAACAGATCCAGCTGCTGGACTGTGACCCCGATCTTTCTTCTTTCTTGGTTGAAGAACAGGCAGTGTGGCATGCCTCTGATGTTTTGTAGACCAGGGAGTAGAGATCCTTGGAAATATGTTACCTTCATTCCAACACATGCCATCCTGGAGATTCAGTCATCCCCAATGGAAGCACTATCAGAGTGAAAAATCACCCCAGCATCCTGGACGAAACATAAAAAAGAAAGAAGATGAGGGGAAGTGCCCTGAGGTGCTGGAAAATAAAACAAACAGGTGGGATCTCTTTCCAGCCAAGCAGTTTTCTTTATCCTTTTTATTCTTCCCTTGCACGCGTGCTTTGTTCTTTCACCGACCCTTAGTGACGGGAAGCTGATGCAGACATTTTTCACCCCCACGTTTGAAAGCATTTCTCGGTCGATTCTTAATCTGTTCTCTAGACTCTGACATTTTTACAATTTCCCAGGTGAGCCACTGGAATTCACAGCCTTCCCAAACATCAGGGAGTGAGCGTGATATAGCTCCTCTGCCTAAATGGCAAAGGCCGCCATGTCACCACAGCTAGCTGCGCAGTAGATGCTTTGCTGGGAATTTATACCTTGGTGAGGACTCTTTCTGTTCTTAAAGCTGCCACAGCTATCACAACATTTCATAACCCCAGAACTGCTCCACCCCTGGTGTTTTATATTTGACTGCCTTATTAACCCAGGACCTGCAGAGGGTATGGCTGAATGAGCACATCATACGTGTTTGTAAGACAAGTGTCAGGAATGCTGCACCTTTATGAATTATCACACGTCTTTCAGAACCAATTAGTCTCTAAGGCGCCAGCCACCCTGCCCTGCCTTCTGCCTGACTTCAGACTAACATGGCTAACTACCTCTCTCAAGTGTTTATTTCTCCTTGTTGATGTAACCCTTTCTAGGTGGGATAGGAAGAAGGGCAAAGAGGCCCTTAACTAAGCCCAACTGCATAAGGTAGCCAGCTTCCTTGCATGCTGTGTCAGGTATGTCCCTCTGTTCTTTTATTCCCATCCTTGAGTTCAGGGATGTGTGTGTGCAAGTGTATGCCCCTCCAAATCACCTAGCAGCTCCTTGAGAGATTCTGCTTACCCATGTCCTTCTTGGCCTGGAGTCAGGGTGCAATTGCTGTGGGTCTCTCCCCCTCGTTCTGTTGCCCATTCAACCTGGCCTTGGAGCCACCCAAGTGTGACCTTTGAGAAGATGGATGGTACTGTGGTGGGGAGGCACATCTTTCTCCCAAGGGATTTCCAGTCTGTCTAGGTGGTGTGTATATAACATACATACTGCTTGCTGCTCTCACAAAAAAAGTGCAAGGGAGCTCCTTCGGGGTAAGCATGTAGTAGAATTTGGGGTGCTTCATATTCATGTCTTTGGGCATGTCTCCATGTGCTTTTACATGTGCCTAAACTTAATGTGCATTAGTCCTGGCCTGTTCATGGCCAGCTCCCTCTCAGTCTCATGGATTTCTTGGTTTCTTAATTTAGCCCTTTTGCTGCTTGTTTCCTGGTCCCTGATTCCCGATTCCTGATTCCAACTCCTGACCTTGGCTTTTGAGCTCTGGCTTCTGACTCTAGTTGTCTCCTAGCTAAGGACCTTGAACCCTGACCACTGGGTAAAGTTACCTATGGTGTGGTCAGTCCAGTGAGACCTTTCTGAGAAGGCTTTTATATAGGTCTTATGAAGATAATGTCAGTTGTTACCAAAACAGTAGCAGTATAGGCACTTTGTAGGCATTGGTTGAACACTGGCTTCCAGCCATACCCAGGGGGCACATCTTTACTTTGCTTTAGCCTAATAACAGTCTGCAGTAGCGTGGTGGTTAAAAACCATGTGAATCACTTTACTGCACAGTGTTATTGGGCTAATGCACGGTAAGCATCACAAAATAACTGTGCACCAGCACTACTGCGCAGTAACTCTAGTTACTGCACATTTAGTTAGCATTTTATCAAGCAAGTTCTAAACTAAATATGCAGTATCTAAGGCACATTAATGAATGAGTAGATGTGGCCAGGGAGATTTCAAAACAGCGGTGGAACGTTCACAGCTTCGAAGTAAGGAGGTAGTGACCTGAGACTTGCTATGACATAGCAGTGAGAAGTCAATTCATGGTTCAATTCATTCCCTCATGGTGTTACAGATCAAGTAGTCACTCCTCTTCCTAAGCAGAAGATGCAAACAGGGAATGCCAAAAAAATATGCCCCAAATAAGAACATTATCAGCATGTTTCTACCAGGACTTCTGTAGAATCCTGCAGTTCGACTAGACAGTGGAACTAATGTAGTCACAAGGATCCCACACATCCTTACAGTTAACATGATCAGCTCAGTTGGGAAGTTTCTAATTACTCATTTGTGTGTTTCACTCCAGCAATCACAGATGGAGTTAAAGCAATGCGGTGGCATGTTTATTTTGTTGGGATACACACGTAGCTCATTGGGGACAGCTTAACCTTCCATATTTTCTACTGAAGTACTTGTTCCACAACACAGGTTATATGCCCCTATGCATTACTGCCACTAGATGACACCATAACACAGCCATGCAAAGAGTATTTTGCTCTCAGATGGAGGTAGTTGGTCCATTATGTTTAGCAGTGGGATGATCCTACAAGTCAAGACAGGTAGTTAACTGTGTTAGTCTAAAGTCAGTCAGAAGGCAGGGAAGATATGCACCTTCCATTAGTCTATAAAGGGGTGTATCTACCCCGCCTACGGTTCTACAATCCTTGCTTGGGAGTGTTATTTCTATAAACATCATGGCCTATTTCCAAGACATGGCAAGCAGAATAATATGACTAAATCAATAGATTTGGGAGATAATTAGGTGGTTACTCTAGGAAATCGAACCTGAAATGAAATCACAGTCCTTGGATTCTAAGACCTTATTGCCAAGACTAAGGGTAAAGATAGATAACACAAAATCAACTCCTAAGACAAACCTATTGGCAACCATGAGGAAAAGAGGCGAGCCAGATAAAGTCTGTACTACATTGTTTGTTTATCTTGCTTTCCTAATATTTGTTGTTTCCATAGTGACAGATCCATCTTCACCAGTGTCAACTCATTAGACCTAGTAATGACAAGCCATCTTTCTCTAATGAATTTCTGTTAATCTCTCTTGTGGCAAGTCCCTATTTACTCTTCAAAATGGCATTATGCAGCTCCCAGCAACTTGGAATTTATTTATGCGTTTTGTTAATGTACGCAACTTAGTTTCACCATTTCATACTTCTGGAATTCAACTGTTAAAGAAAATAACCAGCACGCATGGGAAAAATTCTTGCTGAAGATGGCTCAGTGCTTTAGTAAGTTCATGGACTTGCTTTTTCACTTCTAGAAATCTGACAGTGAAATCCTGACTTCAGTCATAAGTGAAATGTGTTAATTGTTCTCTGTTACATCACTGCAGCTACTTAGGGTGTGTGTAGACAAAACAGGGGCCCTAAATTGAAGTGGTGGGTTTTAAAAAACAGCACTTCAATTTAAGGCTGATTAAACCCCTGTGTCATGCACACACCCCAGTGACTTACCTGCCTCTCTGGCGGAGAGGGGAGGGTGAGCTGGCAGTGGGTGGAGTGGTCCCTGGGCTGCGGGGTGGGAATGATGCTTCCCTCTGCGGCAGTGGTGGCCCACCCAGCCCCAGGCAGCACCCACCCACAGGTACCTGGTTCGGACAGTCCAGGAGGTCACCGCAGCCATGGAGGGAAGCACCGGGTCCCCATGCATCTCAGGCAGGCAGGCAGGCTCCAGGGGGGAAAGAAAAAATAAGATCAGAAGCTTGCCACTTTTCTTGGGTGGAGCTGCTTCCCTGGGCTGCTGCCAGGCTGCCTGCAGGGCTTCCTGCAGAGCTGTGGAGCTGCATGGAGGCTGGTGCTTCACTCTACGGCTGTAGGGTCAGCAAACTAAAACTCCTCGAACGAGTTTTAGTTTGGTGCTCCCCAAGTCATTTAAGGTGCATTACGCTGCCAAATTTCTTACAGCAGCTGGAATTAATGCTCAATATGCCACTGAGGCGTGCAAACACTGACACCATTAAGGCAGTGCAAAAGTATTTAGCCCGCTTTAAAGTGTTGTGCACATATGCTTCTCGTTTTGTCTATACACGGCTCTAATCCTCATGTTCATTCCCTAAGTTAATTTAGAACCTGGTAATGAGTATGGATCATTCTAATTATTCCTTCTAACAGGGTGCATCTACACAAGATGCTTACTGATTTTATTAATTAGCACTGCAGTAAACATCACATGTCTTCATGTGCACCTCTGTTAGGTTGGAGCAAACTAATTAACTCTGCAGCAGAGTACTCTGCCGCTATAGAGTAAAAAACTCCACAGCAATGCACATGTAGACACTGGAGAGGGACACAGTGGCTGGGACACAGTGGTGCTTCAGTGCAGGGGTTGCCTGCTGGATAGCCTCACACTGAACCATCTTTGTCCCCCAGCCAGTTCCTCAGCAGCGGGTTTAGCTGGGGGGGAGCAGCCCCAGGCTAGCAGGCTGACCCCTGGGGTCCTCTGCCAGCTGGGGCTGCTCTGACTCAGCTCAATATGCTTCAGTCCTGGGCACACCTTCAAACAGCGCTCCTGGGACCAATAAAATCTGGAGTTTATTGTTTCACATTAATGGCATGTGTAGATATGCCCACATGCACTGATCAACACTGAATATTACTGACTGTTACCTAGGTCACCATGCAAAGAACTATTGTTCTGGTTAATACAGAGATGCCAACCCCTTCTGCCTTGCGTAGGCACTAGGATGCTGAGTTGTCTAAAAATCATCTGGAACCACCCTTGGCAATGGTGAATAGGGCATGAAAAGACACAGCAAGGGTTCATTCTTCAGCAATGGAGCATCATCATCCAGCTCTATCCTCTTTGCATTTGGAGGAGGTGAGATTGTAGCAAAACTGTAGGCGATTGAGACTGCAGAGGCCCATCACTGAAAAGACAAGATCCCAAAACGGAGCTGCCACTGGAGAGGGAGGTTCAAAGAAATGCATGGCACAGTGCTGTCTTGTGGATCCTGCAGTCATCTAATGGGAACACAGTCCAAAGAGAATGTAGAGGAAAAGGCTTAGGGGTTCCTGGAGTCAGGCACCCTGAATCCAGTTTCATCCATTGCAAACTGCTTGATTGAATTATTAAATCAAAGCACCTTATTGGAAGCTAGGGTTGGCTGAGGAATATGTGGAATGTACGAGGTGCCCAAAATAGGCAGACATAGAAAGCCAAGCCATGCAGGCTCACACATTTCCTTAAGAATGGCCTGCCATAGCCTAGTCAAGCATTGCAACACCAAGTTGCCTTCCACACCTCATTCATAACTAGTGAACTTTCCAGAGGGTCACTGCCTACCCCATAGAATCACAGAATCATAGACCATGAGAGTTGGAAGGGACTTCAGGAGGTCACATCTAGTCCAACCCCATGCTCAAAGCAGGACCAGCCCCAACTACATCCAGCCAAGGCTTTGTCTAGCTGGGTCTTCAAAACCTCCAAGGATGGAGATCCCACCACCTCTCTAGGTAACCCATTACAGTGCTTCACCACCCTCCTAGTGAGAAAGTTTTTCCTAATATCCAACCTCAACTTCCCTTGCTGCAACTTGAGACCAGTGCTCATCTCCAGCTCGGTCCTGCACTCTCTGGCAATGTATGTTGTCCTGTTATCCTAGAAACTCCAGGCCCATACTTTAGACTTTCATTTAGATTCCACTCCACTCCTCCCTAAACTGACCAGGTTTTGTTTACTGAATTAGAGTGTGATTTGATAACTGACATGGTGCTCTGTTTTCTGATTGAGAGGAGAATACTGAATTGCTTTAGCAATCATTTATTGAGTACCTAAGATACAGAAAACAGAGATAACAATGTACGGGAGATAAAATTCTCCATTAAAGAAATCTCACTTAATAGCTGGGCTAGGAAATAGTTTTCTCATCATCCTTCCCCCACCCCTGCACTAAAATGTGATGGAATGCACAAAAACTGTAGATATTAATTCATCATTACATGATACAACAAAAGAAAGCAGCCAAAATAGAACCAGTAATATCACTGCCTCAGGCTACAGAATTCAGAAAGGGGGTTCTGAATCATAATGGTTCATCTCCTATTGCAACAGTGCTCTGACCCTATACCCTAGGACTTTCAGGCCAATACAATGCAGTGCCCAGCTGTGCTTACTTTATTCATGTATGGACATATGCTGAGTATAGTTCATCCTGGTGGATGTATCTAGAGACATTTATGTTGGAACAGAAACCTCTGCATCACCTTGCATTTCTCCCAGAGGCACTCCTTTTGGCTCCTGTTAGGTTGGTAGATGAATCGACAGCTGATCAGTGCATGTGCAGTCTAGGTGGAGTTTAATAGCCTGACAGTATAAAGCACTCCCATGGGGGGGTCTCCCATGGTATATAAGGCCCCTTTTCAGAGTTGAACATCACAACTTTTTGTGTCTTATCTGGTCCTTTGCCTATAGAAATAGCCAATAAATATCCTCAGTAATTAATTTGCTGTTGAATTTAGCATGAAGCAAGGATTTCTGTAATGGCAAGGTGAATATAGAAACATGTACAGTAAGCTAATACTTCAAATTGAATTCCAGTCACAGTTATTTATCATTTGCAGTTAAACTTACTCTTCAAAAATCCCTGTGTCTGATAGCTTCCCCACAAACTTCAGGCAGTTACCTAATTTCTAATTTACTGTCTGATCCAGTCTTGGCCCACACCAGGGCCAGGAATTAAAACATCATGAGCTATTTCCCCAACCTTCCTGAGAGCTGGGAGATATGGGATCAGGACAGAAGAAAATGGGAGACATAAACCCTGAGAGGAAATAGAAGCTGGGTGTTAAGTGTCCAGGGCATGTGGGTATGAGACAGCAGTGGAACAGAGAAGGAGCAGGGTACAAGGTACTTGGGGCTGGGAAGGTTAGAAAGGCTTCAGTTGCTTTTGGGTGGGAGAGGAGAAAGGGCATCTTCTGCAGCTTCAGATTTATTACTTGGTTGGAGCTTGTGAACTGGGGACTGGTAAAACTCCCCATTGTGGTAAAGGCAAAAGAAAGCAGGTAGAAACACTGAGTGGTTTCTAGGCAAAAGGGTGGTCACATTTCTGGCTAGAAGACAGATCTTTCTGGTGGCCGTCTCAGAAGGTATGCACTGAATCTGCAAATGAACCCTGTTAATAGAGCCCTGGCTCTCATTACATTTCTTCTGAACTGGGCACTGTGGGTATCATTTTATTTTTTCCCCACCCAGGAGTCCCATAAAATTTCTCAAGCAAATTTTCTCAAGCAAATCCCGGGACATCTCTCAAGCAAATCCCGGGACGTTTTCTCAAGCAAATCCCGGGACGTCATTCTCCCCCTGTACTCGGCCTTAGTGAGGCCGCAGCTGGAGTACTGCGTCCAGTTTTGGGCTCCACAATTCAAAAAGGATGTGGAGAAGCTTGAGAGAGTCCAGAGAAGAGCCACGCGCATGATCAGGGGTCAGGGAAGCAGACCCTACGATGACAGGCTGAGAGCCCTGGGGCTCTTTAGCCTGGAAAAGTGCAGGCTCAGGGGTGATCTGATGGCCACCTACAAGTTTATCAGGGGTGATCACCAGTATCTGGGGGAACGTTTGTTCACCAGAGTGCCCCAAGGGATGACGAGGACGAACGGTCACAAACTACTACAAGATCGTTTCAGGCTGGACATAAGGAAGAATTTCTTTACTGTCCGAGCCCCCAAGGTCTGGAACAGCCTGCTGCCGGAGGTTGTTCAAGCGCCTTCATTGAACACCTTCAAGATGAAACTGGATGCTTATCTTGCTGGGATCCTATGACCCCAGCTGACGTCCTGCCCTTTGGGCGGGGGGCTGGACTCGATGATCTTCCGAGGTCCCTTCCAGCCCTAATGTCTATGAAATCTATGAAATCTATGAAAATAATTTAATCACATTCAGTTGGGCTGAGCTTTTCCCCCTGAGCAGCAGACACAACACTGCACTGGGACACAAGTACCCTAGGTTCTGTTCATGGTCCTGCTACTGGTCTGTTGGGTCACCTTGGACAAGTCACTTCATTGCACCATCATCAATTCCCACTTCTATAAAATGGCAATAAAGGTACCAGGTACAGAACCTGAGGGTGCAATGGTACAGTCACACTGCCAAGAGCGCCAGTCTCCAGATGCATGTGCACCGAGCTCTCTACTGCAGCCACCCACCCCTTTGCAGCATCCTGGATCTGCTCCTGAAGGGTACTGATGTCCTTTCCAAGGTACATATTGAAAATGCTGCATAGGAGCGAACTTCTAATATTAAACTGGGGGAAAAGATGCCCGGGGTTCCTTACCGTGAGGATGGTGAGTCTGAAACTGCTGACTAAGCTGCTTTGGGGCCTTTTCACAGTAGCCAGTCAGTAACCAACAAGTCACAGTGATTACATAGCTTGGTATTAAACATAGTGCCATTTCAGCTGGCTCACTTACATGCCCTTACGTTTCCTACCTCCTATGTCTTCAAGTCTTAACTGTAATGGACTATTTCTCAGGCATGTAGTGAGCATAACAAATGTGTTTGTTTTAAAGGTGTGTTACAAACCTCATCAACAGGAATGAATGTGATCTTTTCCAGTGCTGAGCTCATGGGAATGAAGTTTAGTGTCATAACACCTTGTCATCTATTGTATAAGAGGCTGCCTACACTTGGCTTCCACAAATTAGAGGTTTTCAGGGGCAGAAAATATGAATATGAGTTGATGCCTCTAAAACATCTACCTAGTACCATTCCTAGACTCCTCCGAAATTGGATCTGTTACAAATGCTGTTTCACACTGAAGAAGCAGAGACATTAGGAAGAATGTATGGCAAAGATCTGGCAGTTGGCTTGATGTAATATGAGCTAAAAAGTTTGTGCAGATGTGGCCAGCTATGGATATTCCCATTTTTAGAGCCAGGGTCTCTGTAAGCTACAGTGCAATTTCACGGCAGCTGATCTTGACACGAGGTGACCCCTTTGGAGATGCTCTGAGCTGAAGATCTCCCCGAGAGGAAATAAAGTGCACCATCCACTCCTACCACCTCTGGATCTTTATGCACACAGGCAAAAAGGTCCTTGCAATGATTTCATCTGGATAGGCTGAGCTCTCAAGACTCCTCTAGTTCATATCCTATGAACATCCTTAGGGATGGGAATTAAATCTGTTGCTCTTTTGAAATGATGATTGAGCCTTCAAGGACTGTTGTCGCTTCTTTATACAAATATTGAAAACATTAGCAAACCTTACGTGTGCCATATAAGAGAGTGGTTGTTATATCAAAGTGGTTCTTTCACTGTGTACGCATCACTTGCCAAATTACACTAACTAAATACAGCTCAATAGTGGCTCTAACCATCCTTGACATGGGCATGTAACTGTGATTGTAAATAACAGCGTACACAGGCAGAGGCTGGAATTACGTCCCTCCAGACAGCCATTCTGTAAGGGAGAGAATAGGGCACACCGGCTGTAATGCTATGCATTAAAAAGCACTTATGCTGCTAAAACCAGTGTTAGAATAGCACATAAACATTGCTGTCATGCTCTCAATGGGACTCTGGAGTCCAAATGGGAGCACTAGTGGCCTTTCAGAGCCTGCCTAGGGGGGGAAAAAGGGCCATTTCATGTATTGTAATGACATGTGTATGCCATACATTGCAATGAGCTCAGCAGCCTGCATGCCCAATACTGACACACCCACCTGCCCTGTGCCACCACGCACACACAAAATGCAGAAATGGTGACCCTGACAGTTTGGCAGCCCTCTTGCTATCACACATGGGATATGAAGGGAGCAGATGCTGGAATATGGAGCTGTTTGAATGCTTCTAGCTCCTAGGTGGCAAAAATCCAGCTAATGCATGTTGCTTTCCAAATGCCGGGGGAGAGGGTTTGTGTAGCTGAAGCATTCAGTTATTTTCCAGGTTATTCTACCCATGCATCTGGCCATGCTCTCCAGCACCAGCTAGTTCAGAGGGAGCCTGGGTCCAAATGAGAAACATGGACAAACCTAAGACCACCCCTCACCTGCCCAAAGACACAACACAAGGGAGACCAAAAAGGTAACTCAGGTGTCAACCTAAGTATATTTGTCCTGTCTGAAGCCCATTAACAGACTATGACAGCCCTTAAAAACACTGGAAATGGACTGAAGCATCCCACTCAAAGAGTTGCCCTCTTATGGATAGCTAGGATTAACCATATGGTTCTGTCTCTACACCTCTTGGCTGCTTATGGTCCACCATGTTCTGTACATGCACCTGCATGTGCCATGAACCTGGGCTTAATTATAAGAATAATTCTCCCTTACAGACACATTAAAAAAGTAAATAAACTTCCAGGTTTTTCTAACTTTTCTATATCTTTAAAACACCTTGTCTGAGTCCCTTTGATTCTGGCCCACAGGAAAGCTGATTTTTTTTAAAGAGAAAAGAATGCAATGCAGTGATATGATGCAATGCATCACAATGTGTTTGGCCTGTCTTGAGGAGAATATGGAGGAGGGTTCAATATCGGGCCTTCTGCTGGAAAAGTGCTTACAGCCTTTCAAGTGGAAAACTGCAGTCTTGCTAGAACTTGTTGTGGAATTCAGTAGCATTCCTTTCTTTTCTTTCCCACGGACTTTCAACTTTTAATTTATTCTGTAAATATGACAATTATGGTAAATTTGTTCAGTGTGAAGGAAGTTGCTTCTTTTCCCTGAAAATTCAATAGAGCACTCCTGCTGAGCAGAAACTCAGATTACGTTAGCCTCTCTCTGCATAGAGAAACACAATCTGCCAGCCTACTGTTTATGGTTTGAAACCCAGTGAAGCGGGCAAGATGATGAGAAGTGGAAAATAAAACTGAAGTTCCTGGTTAGGGTTAAGTTTTTAAGACTACAAAGGTATAGTGAAATCAGAAAAGCCCTTTTTTCTTTTTAAAAAAAGCCAGCTTTACCTGTGCATATTGATATTTTCCATTACTTTTTGTTAGTTTTAAGCAATAATGTAAAAAAAAAAAGTGTAAGGATCTCCAGATCCATACAGTAGATCAAAACTAGTTCAGGAGTTTATGATATCAATTTTTTTTTATCTTTCAAAGTTTTTATGCTCTCTCTCTCTCTCTCTATTTTATTTTTTTGGTTTTAATCCCTTATAGCAGGGATGGTCAACCTCTGGCATGAGTGCCATGAGTGCCAAGATAGATCATGCTTCCATGACATAGGCCTTGTTAATCTATAGGCTTCTTCTGTTTCTTCATCAATCCAGGATTTCAGCACCTCAAATATTAATGAGTTGACTCTCACATGACTCCTGAGAGGTTAGGAAATATCATGAGCCTTATATCCCCATTTTATAGATAGTAAATAGTAGTGGGTCCCACATTGACTTCAGAATGAAGCTGGCTCTCAGAGTGGGTACTAGGGAGGAAGAACCTAAAAATCATTAAAGCCTTATCACCAAAATGATTTGGATGCCATCTTTGTATTAATTTAAATGAAAGTTGAGAATTGAGCACACCCTCCCCAGCAGTTTTGAGAAACTGAGCGTCCATTCCTGTGGCTAAGATACCTCGCCTTTCCACAGAAGGAAAAGGAACATATTGACAGAGCTGGGGCATGCAGAGAGAGAAGGCTACTGCAGGCTACATTGCAAAGAGGCCTTTAGCAGTGGTTTCTTCACTCCCCACCAGGATGTAAGACATCTGGAAGGGAGAGAAAGGAAGTGGAAGGAGTCTAACATATTGCAGGGGACCAGAGGCAAGAGAAACAAGAGGAGAAAGAGGAGATAGAAAGAGCTGAATGTAATGGGGAAAGCCAGACAAGCCTGTGGACCATGGGCACTAACAACCAAGGTGCTGTGCTCTTACTGGTGGGCAAGGGGAAATGAAAACAACTACTAACAGCTAGGGAGCAGGTTATCACTGTAACTGAGCTCCATTCCATCTGGCCCAAGAGGACATGGAAAGACCTAGCTGTGGCTCAGGGAGAGATCCTCTAAGTCCCTCAGTACATAGCAGTCCACACCACTGAGATGGTATCAAGAGCATTGCTTAAGCAATGCAGTTAAGGATTCATTATCTCTTTAATCCTTTTGGTCCAGGTGCATGAGGACATAAGTATGTCTTTATCTTCAGTCTATCCTATAAACCCCACCCTTTCCAGCATACTGCATCCCCTTCAGGATTGCTTACTCACTGCTAAGTGGTGGAATATATCCTTTGAAGGCCACCCACAAAAGGTTGGTAATGTAGTGATAAAAGTTTGGTATTGATAAGCAATTTGGAGGCCCATCTTTACTTGAAAGACTAGGGAGGTTGAAAGTTAGGAGATGGTCCCTCAGGTCAGTAAGATAGAGAAACTGAAGGACTGCAGAAGGTTACTTGCTGCTTCACAAATAAAGCTTGTTTTTTAATTCTTGTCATTCATGTATCCCTGTCTTTATAGAACCTGCTGATCACTACCTGGTGTCAGAAGTGGTGAATGAGAAAGAACTTGAATGTTTTTTGAGATGCAAACTGAAACAGAAGCTGGAAGCTGAGAACAAGTGGAGGAATAAGTGTCTAAGTGATTGTAAGGGCTGCTCTAAGTGATCTGCCTGCACAGTTAGCTAAAAGGATAGCTAGATGTGGAAGTTTTGCAATCTCTACCTGCCCTTCTGTTGGTGGGCAACACAGCAGAAAACTGGTGGGCATTCAGACAAAGAGTTGGGTGGCACCTAGCAGTCACAGGGGAAGAAGAGAAAAATGACAAATCCTTAATCTTTTTGCATGAGGTGGGGGAGGAAGTCCTGGCTATTTATAGCACCTTTACCTTTGCAAAAGGTCAAAGTATGAAATTATATAAAATACTGTCCAAATTTGAGGAGTACTGCATGCCAATAACTGGCTATTCAGAAACAAATGCACCAGTGAAATGGAGGTGCATTGCTAGCATCCAATATAAAAGTAAAGGGTACAAACTGCCATTCATTGTGGTGCCTAGGGAGGTGACACCAATTTTGTGTCTGGCAGCTTGTGAGGAACAGAATCTAGTTAAGTATGAGATTGTGGTACAATGTTCATGCCTCTGGATGATCTTCTTGGCTGTCACCACCCAAATCCAGGCAATTTTCTTAGGATGAAACCAAGTCTTCCAGGATACAAGAAGCAACCATGTCCTTATGGGAAGAAATGTACCTATGGACACAAATGCAAATACTGTTATGCAGAAAGAGGAAATCAGCTTTAGCAATCTGTAGCTAATGAACATTGTGCTGTGTGCAGGAGCACAGCTGCCAAAACTGCAAGCCAGGTGGATTCCACTAAAAGGCCTCAAGCCTATCAAGACTTGGAGGAAAACCTTCCCTACAAAACAAATCAAAAACTAGATCTGATACTTGGTGGAGCTGAAAAGAAAGTGAAACCTTCTGAAAGACATGTTAAAAAGGTGGTAGAAAATGGGAAATAGGGAAATGACTGGTAAAGACTCACTTCAGAGTAAAGTGCAAGTAACTTCTCCTCTGCACTGGGGTGTTCATTCATTTTTGTACTTATTATTAAGAGGGAAGAGGTAGTGGCAGGAGTTGTCATTTGGAGGTGTTCCCATAGTTGGAAAGCTGCAGAGGTTGGGAGTTGGGAGATGTCTGTTGGCAGCCATGGAAGCAGGTGGGTTTAAGTGGATTCACTGGGCCAAAGACTTAGGGTCCAATTATCATTTATAAAGAAGCTTGTGTACCTACTGTATTCTTAAGAGTAACAGTAAGTAGGGGTAAAGATAGTGTCCTTCTGTGCAGAGGATTTTGAGACATCCTAACAAAGAGCTTCTATTATTGTAGTGGGAATCAGGGCTTTGGCCTCCTGGTTGGCTCCCATATTGGCAATATTAGAAAGAAATCAGACAGATTTCATTCAGGCATGACACTTATCAGGTAATATCAGAAGGTTTCTGGGACTGATCTATTCATCTAGGTCTGGGACAGTTCCAGCTTGCTTTCAGAGACAATTTTTCATTGAGCAGGGTTATTTGAAGGAAGTCCTTTAGGGAGTTGTACTGAGGAAAAACAAACTGCATGTGGCACATTGAAGTATTATATAGCTCAGTCTTGGTGCAAGTTAGCATAAACCAGAATAGGATGATTTGCTTGGAGACATAGGTATTCCAAGTACACTGTATATATGGTGCACAGTATAACGTAGCCTTTCATGAAGATGAGATACTATTGACGTGAACAAACCCCAAGACCTCAATGCCCCATATCATGCAGGGAATTTTTAAAAAATGAAAACCTGGAAAAGAACTCTGGGTTTAAATTCAATTATTCCAAGTTGAAGGCAACAGGAGTAGTTTTCACTCTCTCAATATTGGAAAATCTATACCACTTGAATGTAAATGGGCCATGAATTATTTGGGAGTGTAAATCATCTCTCCTTGCAAAATCCTCTTGCTGCCAATTACATCTGTCTTCAGAAATGTCTGGGGGAAAAACCTGGTTAACTGGTATGCAGGCTTGACAGTTTTAAAGCTGTAAAAAAAAACTCATTGCCCAAAATGTTTTCCTTTTTCAAACTGGTAAGTTCTCTAAAGGGTACTCTGCCCTTTGGTAGTAAAAGACACCTATGGGGCAGAATTTTGTAGCGTCAACAACCAAACCCTGCATTACCACTAAAGAAGGAAGCTTTATATATGCTCTTATGTTAAAGAGAGAAAACTGTAGCAGTTACGCATTTTAGAGGTGCAGTTCCAGGTGTATTCAGACAAACCATGCAGAAACGCAGAACTCTTGTATTCTGATATCCTTATAAACACCTCTGTGATGTCTTCAGACGTGTTCTTTTCCACTTGTTGGTCTATGGGGAAAAATTGGAATTAAAATACATGCTGCTGTTTTTTTTCCTTCCTGACTCCAGTCTGAAATAGCTCATATTTCCCCTGAGAAGAATTTAACTTGGGGTAAAACCTAAGACACTTAAGAGCTACAGTTTCATGTTTTTTTAAGTGTCCAAGTGACTTAAGATCTGCAAGTCAAGAGAATTTAGACACTTCTAAAAAATTTACCCTGGATATTCCAAATGGTGGGGTGGAAACAATAATTCGGGGCTTCATGTTGCTGAGCAGGTCTCTAAAGATGGCAGAGTTTTAGATACTGAAACATTGATTAAAATACAGAACTACCCAAACCTTCCAATATTAGCTGGGTTTTTTTCATTAAAAAATTATCAAAAGAGGGGACAGAGAAGGTGAGGGAGGTAAGAGATAGCACTTGACCTATTAGACTGGCACCATAATTCCAGCAAGAAGCCACATCTTCGAGGAAGGGCAGTTCATTGGATGCAAACCCTGTCTTCCAGTATCCAACATCAGAGACTGTGGTAAGAATGAGATGGGGTTAATGCCAGCTGCAGTGGCAGGATGGCTGGTGCTGTAAAGGAAACGTGAGATTTAAAATACATTTCTCTGCAGAGTGTGTTCCCCCAGCCTCTCCCCATCTCCTCAATGACAGCAATTCCTGTTCCCCATCCTCTCGAGAAGAAGATGGGAAAATTTGGGTGTAGTGACACCTTAGGCTGCCTCAAGAACCTTTCAAGGATGCCACAGGGTGTCACACAATGTTAACACGGTTAGGGGTACAAACATGACCTTGATTCACAAGAGGAACCCAGAGATTTCAGCTAGGAATCCATGGTGCGAGAAACATTCGGACCTGTTGTGATCTTTCTCAGTTTTTGCAATAGTAGAATTGCTCTCTGTTTTTCTGTGGTTGAAAAATTAGTGAAAATTAAGAGCTGGCATTCTCCAAGGGATGCCTTGAGTCTAACAGGGAGGACCTCAAGTATAAGAAGGTTGAGAACCACTGCCTCAGTGTTTATACATATCTGCCCAGGGACCAGCATGAGGACATTGGATCCCAAGGAGGTCAGAGAGCCTTCCAACTAAACTTTAGTTGTAGTTAAAGGATCTCCAGTAACTGAAGACAAAGGAAACTCCACCAGGATAAGGATATTACCACCAAGAAGCCCTTTCCCATCTTCTTCTTTTCTACTAAGGGGTATATTTGCCCCTCATAAGGGGAAGCAATTGACCAGTGAAGCTCTCCTTCTCTACAGCTGACATCATCCAGTCTATGTTCAGCAGATAGTCAGCTGGACCCACAAAAATATGCTCTTTTCTTGTGACCCTTAATGTTCAGCCCATTCTGGACCAAAACAACTTCTCACTAGCCAGGGAATTTGGCTCTCCACCTTGTTTCCCCTGGGATGACTAGTGACAGTGGAGTGTTGTCTCCTGAGATGCTGTGATGAGGCCCTAATGGACATTAAAAAGCCTATACATGGAAGATACAAGATGAGACTTTACAGGTCTTCAAGCAAAATATGTCCTGGACACTTGTGCATCAGTTTGCTTAGCATCAGGCTCTTCCCACTCTCCATATTTACCACATGCCACACACACATTTTCCTCAAAACCAGTCCTCCAAAATTGGGGTGCATGTCTTAAGCAATGACACTGTTTTTTTTTCTTTGCTGGAATAGAAGCAAGCAGGCAATGTGCTCTAATGGCTGCCAAGATGGCTGCAACTCATCACTGACCCAGCAAGCAGAAGGGGTGGAGTCCTGTGTTAACCCTCTCACAGGTACAGTAGCTATTTTTGTCATTCCTGTCTCCCATATTCCTCTTCCCCTCCATCTAATATTCATGTAGCTTGTAAATAAAGAAGCAATTGAGCTGTCTCAGGGCAAGTGAGCTGCTGCATGCAGTTGGTAATATGTTGATGCACCTTGTGGTGTGGAAGCAACACTTCTTTTTATTTACAGGAACTTATATAAAGAACTATATACAGTAAAGAAGAGGCGTGCTACTGCCATACCTGGAAGTTCCTGCTGCCTCACTCAGACTGTCTGCTGGGATACCACATTTCCGGGACATACTGTGTTTCCAGGAAGACTTACTCTATGTCACACAGGCAGCCAAGACTCTGGAAAAATCCTTTTTTCCTACGTTCTGCCTTCCAAAAACAAGTACATGTCTTAGGAGTGTGTGTGTGTGTGTGTGTGTGTGTGTGTGTGTGTGTGAGAGAGAAAATAGGGTGATAAGACTTTCTTTGCTGTCCATGGCTTCTATAGAGAGGATGCAAGTAGAGCCTTGGGTACCCTTTATGAAGAATGCATATCAGCCACTTAAGTCGTAAATTGAGAAACATGAAGCCTCCATTCCTTCACAGTAGACTTTAGCCATTGCATGGATTGGTTGGGATATCAGCTTCCCAGTCTCGGAGAATCAGTCCAGTGCCACTGCTGGCTCTACCTCCAGCACTCATCTTGAACATACCACAAATAGTCATCATCACTGGTGGGTGCGCAAAATTCACACCCAGCTGTTTCTGCCTGCGCACTCAATGGCTGCAGAAGGTGACCTAAGAGGGATTAGGCTCTGACCTTGACCATGGTTGCAGTCAGTGCACACAATATAAAGAGGTATCTTTTACCTTTCTGTGATATCCAGAGCCCTGGACCAGTAATATCAGCCAGGGCATGGTCTGATGGGTAAGACAATGGGCTGAATCCCATTAAGTTCAGTTTCCATCTCTGCTTTGGCTGACTTTAGGGACATCAGTGACTCCTTCTGCATCCTTTCCCCTCCCAGCTCACTTCCTCCTACCTTTTTCCATTGTCAACTCTAAACTGGAAGCTCTTTGCAGCAGGGTCTGTCTCTTACATGTGTTTATACAAGGCCTGCATAATGGGCCTTGATCTTGCTCAAGAATTTCCAGGTGCTCTCATCTTCATCATCATCATTATCACCATGTATTTCCCATGATGCTCATGTCCTATGCAATACTTCACTGCAGCCATCATTCCAATTGTGTTCTATACTGATACTTTACCTGGAAAATGGCAGCAATCACTTAGTCCTTTGCAATCCCGAGACTGAGTGAGTCCTCATGGGCAATGGTCATTGTTCCATTGTTCCATGTCCTTGATCCCTCAGCCTGCTCCTGATTTTTCCCAGGGTTTGTTACATTTTTCTTAGGCCCGATCAGCTGAGGGTACACTACACCTAGTAGCCAAGCTGGGTAGCACAACGTGTCCTAGTGAACATTCCTGGAGCATGTAGTAGCACCCCACTAGTTCAGTCACACAAAGCAAATTTTTAGGATGCCAAACTCTCTCTCTCTATCATGGTTTGCCTGGCTTTTACAGCCCTGTTCATACATTTCCTATGAACATGTTAGAAGACTAATGATTGGGGTCATGACTCATCAGTCAGGTTCAAAATCAATGTCCTCTGTCACCTGTGGTAAAAGAGAGGGTTCAGTTATGGTTAGTGTCTGTGTTCTTTGACGAATTAACTTGTGGCTCATTTTGTCTGTACTTGTATATGGGGTCCTTGTGTGCATGCATGCACATGGCAGGAAAAGAGAGAAAGAGAATCTCTACTCACCAAGTAGTCACCAAGACTTGATATTTCCTCCTTCAAGGGCAGACCTGAAAGCTCTAGGATATAGGAGTCATGATTAAAAACTAGGAAATCTACCTAGCACTGCCACAAACAATATCCTGCCACTAGTCTTATCCATATTTATCAACTGTTTGTTTTCTCCCTATATAGGCTGTGTTGACTCACCCAGTTGATGCCATCTACAACACCCAGCACAGATGAGGGGTTCTCCAGGCAGAACAGCCCTGAATGATTCCCCTGAGCCTACCTCTGCAGCTGCCCATACAATTGACTTCAGAATTTTGTGATGACATGCGGGAAGAGCTCCTACCACTCCTACAAAGCTCCGTATGGGAAAGAGCCACAGCTCCTCCTATTGCTCCAGCTACAACAGCAACCAGGGTCTCCAATCTCCTTCTGGCTGACTGCCACTTCCTGCCCCCACCCTAAGGTCCAGGGCAATGTAGCTCACAATGCAGGGAGAGGAGGTTGAGTCTAGGGTCACACAGTGCAGCAGGAGGAGGGAAAGACCATGCAATGCAATGGTAGGAGCATCCACGCAACATGTGACACCAGGGGGTATGACTCGCCCTGGTGCAGCCTGTGCAGCCTACTATGGCCCTAGCCACTTGGAACTTGGAGATCCCTGGAATACAATATCTAAGCAGATACTGGACTGGCTCTAAAGCCAACTGGAGTTCTTCTGTTGACTTCAGCAGGCTTGGGTCATACCCACAGAGACCAAGAAGCGGAGAAAAAAAATACAAGAACTAAAGCGATACCTGAAAAATAAGGAAAAAGAGGATCCAGTGTTACATCTCCCAGACTGCTCAGAAAAAATAACAGAGCTCACAATCAAAATAGTAAAGCCAGGCAAACAGCAGCAGGAGAAACAGAAGCACAGAGAGATAATGTGATTTGTCTTAGTTCACTCAGCAGGTAAGTGCCAGGAATAGAGCCCAGGCCTCCACATCTGGCAGGCCATTCCTTAGACTGCACTGCAAAAAGACCTTATGTAACAAGATAAAAAAAACACAGCTATTTTGAGCTCTCTGCCTTAATTCTTCAGCTCTGAGGCAAATGACTGGGGAATTTACTGGGAAACAAGGTAAACAATTAGAAAGCTGTGACAAAAGGGCATACATGACAGATGGGGCTTTCACCACCCCAACAGCAATTGAGGACAGAGCTATACGGTTAGAAATACAAAAGCAGCGCAAGAGGTCCTTGTATGTTTGGCCTGAGAAAAGAGGGCAAGTGAAGGAGGATCAAGGAGCAAGTATGGAAGGGTAGGAGTAGGAGTAGGATCTGTGCAAGCAGCAAAGCCTGCTTGGAGAAGAACACTTCAAGATAAGAAAACAGAAAGGAGACACTGGTTAGAAGCAGGCTTATAATGAGGATGCATTGCCATGAGGACAGACACAAAGCCAAATAAAAACTGATGAATGACAAACAGTACATAAGGACATAAGAACTCCCATTTACTGGGTCAAACCATAGGTCCA
The DNA here is from genome assembly GCF_030867095.1 of Alligator mississippiensis. Lineage (NCBI taxonomy): Eukaryota > Metazoa > Chordata > Crocodylia > Alligatoridae > Alligator > Alligator mississippiensis. The sequence goes on from NC_081830.1 coordinate 32,598,790, forward strand.
TCTTGTCCAGTATCGTGTGTCACACAGTGACATAGTGTGATGCTCAGAGGGAAAATGAACTGGCTATGACCAGGGTTTTTCCACGGTTCCTCTCTCACTTGCATTTAAGGTTGAGGAAGTTCTGATTCAGAGGCTGTGCCCCTAACTCCCATGCTCAATACCTATGGATGTTCCTTTCCTCCAAGAGTTTGTCCAATCCCTTTTTGAATCTGGCTAAGCTGTCAGCTTCCATCACATCTGGGGGCCACAAGTTCCACACTTTACTGACACTCTGTGCAAAAAATAATTTCCTTTTGTTAGTTTTAAACTTCCCATCTACCAGTTTCATTTTGTGACCCCTTGTATTGTGTGAGAGTAAATAATAAATCCCTAATTTCTCTTCACCATTTAGTATTTTATAAACCATTATCATGCCCCACCATGGCATAAGAAACCCAACGAAAGGGAGATTGTGGAGCTACTGTGTAGAGGTTGGAGGATATGCCAATTAATTAACATCCATGGTGTAGGGGTGGGATACTGAAAGAAGCTTCTATTACACTAGGAAGGTACTGATCTGTCTTTTAAAGGTGGAAGTCAGGTATCTGTAGCAACATCAACCTTTTTATATGGCCTATGAAACTACTGGAGGTCATCTATATTGTGTATGAGGATAGAACATATTAGGCAAGAAACAACATCTATCTCTCTGAAGAATAGCATTGTCAACGTTCCACTGGCAACAAAACCTATTAACATTGCCTGGGATGGAGAAAGACAGTAAGAGAGGGAATGTGGAGGGGTGGAGATGGATAAAGGTTCAGAGTGCTGTGGAATTAATTAAATGGAGTCCCACCTGCATGGATCTCACCAACAGAAAAGGTGAAATATGTGAACGTATTGCCAGATGGGGCATGCATCCATATTAGAGGGAATGAGACATGCAGACGTGGAAATGTAACTGCTTTTACAAGGCTCCAAACAAGTCAATGCTGCTCAGAAGAATGTAACTCAATACCTCAAAACAAATAATAGAGATGATAGGAAAAGACTGATGCCGTGATACAAGATTCTTTGGGTAAATGTGATAACTTTTATTAGACCAACTAAATAGTTGGGGACAATGTTCTTTGCAAGCTTTTGGGCACAAATAAATACCCTTCTTCAGGCATAGGGAGAGCCTATGTCCTTCGACTAACATGGCTACAACCAATGACACCATAACAGGCATGGAAGATAATGACTAAAAGACACTCTATCAGTAGTATGACTAGGAGTCAGCAACCAGGACACCAGCCCTGGCTACCTACTTAGAGGGGACTCAAGAAGGCAGCTGCCATCACTGCCAGCCCAGCTGTTGCAACCACAGCCACTAACCCAGCCACTGGTCTGGCCACTGCTGCTGTCCAGGGCACAGAATCTGGTGGTTACATCTCTGCACTCTACCTCAGAGCATCTTATTGGTAAATAGGGAGGAAAACAAGAAAGCCAAAATGTGGACCAGATTCATAGATCCTCAGGGTCAATAAAAGGTTCTCAAAAAACCTGATCAATGCAAGAGGGAAAGGAAACATCCTGACAGCCAACTCCCATGCAATAAATAAGGTGTTACAAGAAAGACAATAAAGGTGACAGAAAGCATAGAGGAAATGCAGAGACAGTGTGGTACACCTCTCTTTAAAGATAAAAAGGAGTGCAGACACCTTCCCGCTAACTTGTGGCCAGCAGAATGTTGTCAATAATTCAAGTCCTGACTTGGTCTTCAATTGGGTCCCTTTCCTTGGGAAAAACCACCACCCTTTTGTCAGTGGAGATGGCGATGTCTTCTCAAGAAAAGACAGACTGACAGTTTCTCTAATGGTAGCATTAGTACAGCTCATGAAATGATTACTTAACAATGACAATTTGGCTAGTGACAGCTTCATATGTCATCTGCTTTTTCTGCAGATTGTTGGAAGGCAGGTAATGATTGTTGGAAAGAATGTAATGATGACCTAAAATCTCTAACAGCTTTGCTAGCATAGGAGGGAAGTGGTGCTCTGTTGCACAGGTAAGTCTGCACCTGAGGATGAATGAAGAATAGATTTCTGCACTCATATCATTGGCACCATTGGCTGACATTGAGACATTGGCACCATTGGCTCCCATAGTGGGAGGGGATAGAGCTACAGAGTTTTATAGATCTATGAGGAATAAATGAACAAAAATGAATTTCCCAGTAGACATGGATGCAGAGTGCCAAGTGTTTGCAGCAAGTATATACCCAATGATTAGTGATCATCTGGTGTTGAAACCAAGAGCTAAGCTTGTTTCCTACAGCAAACACAGAATAAGACCCTGTGCCAAAACTACATTGCTATGTCTGTATAAAGACACATACCACAAAAGTGGAGCAGAAATTCCCATGTTTGCTGGGGTCACAAGTCAAACTGCAAATGCAAACGATCAAAGAGATCTTCCAGAATAGGATGAAGAAGATATTCTTCCAGAATGTTATGAAATGCTCAACAGAGTGGGATGTATTAGAGAGATAGTACATCACATTGGTACAGATTACAAAGTGCTGCCATAAATACGTGCATCACATATAATCCCATACGCACAGAGAGGTAATGTAAAAGCAGAATTAGAGGGTGAAATTAGCTGTTACTGGAAGAAAACAGATATCAATTGTCAGGATGAATAGAGTGGTCACCTCAGTGAATGCTGAAAAATGAAGGAACTGTGTACATTCAAAAGAGCCCATCAAATATGGGCACTACCCCATGAGAACAGCTGAGGATACCATATCTAGACTTCAAGAGTCAAAAATGGTTTGAGTTTTGAGGACAAAGTCAAAGGTTGTGGCTGGTCCAACCCCTATAGTAAGTGCAAAACTCTGAACCATTAGGTAGGTAGTATGCGTAAGCCCTACCTCAGAATCTGAGGTACCCTACAATAGTATCTCCCTACAATTTTAATAAATTGTACAGGGTCAAAACAACAGTTTATGATCTGCAAATGTGGCATAAAATTGACCAATAGAATGAAGGGTCATGTGACATTCCGCCATGTGTAGAAGAAAACTATTGTTAATCTGGATTTGAATATGTAGCCACATATGATGATCTTTCCAAGAGAAGACAAGAGAAGACAAGAGAAATAAATAGAAACGCCCTGTAATTTTCCATGCCAATTCACCTTCTGCTATGTATCATTACTTAATGTGTTCCCAAACATCTCATAAGAGTATCAGTGCATCATTGATTTTGTCAGGCTCCAGTTTAGAAAGATTAAGACATGGTGATGAGTTACACAGACCAAATTTCGAATACCAAATAGACAGGAGAGAACTCAGTGACCAGTCACTGACCAAATGCCGAATTCTAAAACAAAAGAGCATATTTCTCAAGAAATCCATCAATCTAAAATATTTATAGCTACTTTCAACCTTCACTGAACAATTTTCAAAAACAGAAAAATCATATATATATATATATATATATAGTATGTGTGTGTGTTCAATTGATGAATGTAGCTAAGAACATGTCTGATTAATAAATCACAAGATCTTCTTACAATGCCTGTATTCCATATTTTTTCCTGCAATTAAAACTTAAACCATTATAAATTATTTCAGTGGTACTTTTACCTTCACAAGGATTTATATTTCATTATTCCTTCTGACTTTTGTGATAGTACAAAGAGACAGTTGCTGATACTGCTAAGGAAAAAGGGGAAGTGAATAGATGCTCATTTTACGTTATCAAGACTTAGATGATTAATCTGTAGTTAGCATCCACTTACTTCACTATCCCTTCATCTGAGTTTAACAAACATGAAAAACAGAAACAGAGCAAGGAGTAAGAACACTGAATGCAAACCACAGTAAATCTCATACTGAAAGAGCACACATGTACCTTATACCTTCTTTCTGTCTATCATACATATGTCTTTATGTGTGTGTATGTGTGCGTGTGTACACACCCTAATACACATGTATAAATATGCATGTGTGTGTTTACACACACACACATGAACACACAGCAGTCATATACATGAAAATATATGTGTATAACTGTATATTCAAAGGCAAATGTGTATGTGCTTATGTATGTGAATACAGGTATAATGCCCTTGCATATATACTGTTTTATCCTTTATCAGTTAGGTCTGGGAAACTACTTCGGTTAAAAGGCTGTACATGCACAGCTTGAAACTCTGCCCAGTCTCTATCTGTGCAGAGCTCCCCACAAACCCCAACCAGATGTGCCCCTGGGTACCCTCTGCCTTCCTCCTTCTCTTCCACTCTATGTAGTCTTTGCAATTCAGGGACAAGATGATGAGCAAGGAGCAGGAGGTGCATTTGGCTTTGTTTGCAGCAGACCCACAGCAGCACTGGACTTGAGTGAGAAACTATCTTGGCACTTTTGTCTGTACACAAAGACCCTCACCTCTTTGGGCCACAGCACAGTTTGAGAGTGAAAAACAGGCAGTGAGTCAGTGCAGTAACCCTAAAAGGCAATGATGACTACACCTGATAGTGACTCATGTCAGATCTCCAAGTGCCCCACACTTGTTTTTCTTTGAACTCTGCTTTCTGTATGGGAATTATTTTACTGCTTTTTTGACTGAAGGGAGGGGATTATTTTTGCAAAATAATGAGAGAGAGTCCTTTTTAAAATTAAATTGTTCTCTTTTAATGAAACATGCTTAATATTCTCCTTTAAGGGAAAAGGGGTCCTATGCTTCCTGGTGACACGGCTATTCGAGCAGACAGTAACTACTGAAGTGTGCAGCAATCATGTCTATTCCAAGAGCTCCCCATGGCCTAAGTCCTACAAAGGTGTGTTAGTTTCTCCTGGGTGATTGGTGCCTACAGTCTGCCAAGCGCCAGCCTATTGCAGATGTTAACATTTTGTATGCATTCAACTTTAAGAGCAGTCTTGCGAGCCTGTAATCAAAAGGCTGGCACTTGGCAAGCCGCAGGTTTGAAGAACCCAGCAGATGCTACGTCATGCATGACCACAGGTCCTGGGCACGTCTACCGCACCGGATGAATTTTAACACCTGCCCCCAATCATCTTCAGTGCACCGGCTTGCCTGGGTGTGCATGTACAATCTACATATGCTAAAATGACTCATAAATATATGCTTAATCATGTATCTGCACAACGCCCTTGCTACTTTCAAAGAGGTTAGGCAGCAGCTGTGGAATGAAATAGCTATGCTGCAAAAGTGTTCGGCTCAAGACAAAGACTAGGAAAAAGGGGAATTTCACTCATTTCTATAGTCCCAACTGAATTTCTAAAGGGAAAAAAACCCCTACTATTAAAGAAGCCACTCATCCACCCTTCAAGGCGACCTGCAATGGAGAAGAACGAAGAAGCAGGGGTTTGTACCCTGATGTTTGGCTATGTTATGGAGAAGCTATAAAAGTTGGCAGAGATAGGAAGCATTTTTTTGCTGTCTGTTTTCACAGAAGAAATTCAGGGTTTATGTTTCCTGGAATTTTAGGGAGATCTTGTGAAATTGGGACATCACAAGAGACTGACATTTGCGCACCCAAGTAGGAAGAGATGTTTTAGACATCTTTACATGTCTCTGTGAGGAGCTTTCTCTCTTCCTTTTTCACTTTCTTTCTTCCTTTGTGTTTTTTTCATTTGTTTTTGTTTTTTGTTAACACATATACAGCTCCATTGACCAAGAAACATTTTGGGAAAGAATGTCTTTAAAAGAGATTCTGTGTTCTCTCTCCATCCCTTAATGTGTGGACGTTCACAAAATTAGACCCATCTGAAGGGGGTGGAGGGATGGTGAAAAAAAATGGTGAAAAAATGCCAAAAGTTTGATAGAAAAAATTATTTGGGGTTTCTGTTTTTAAAAAAAATATTTCAGCCAGCTTTATAACATGGTGCACAAGCATCACACACATGCGCAAAAGCATTGCAGAAGCATATCAAAACTTGGGAAATTATAAGCAGCTGGACAAGTCCTTGCACAAAATCCAACCAGACATGATAGCCCTGATATTTTGGGAATGAAGTCTGGCAGTCCGATGGTCTGGCAGGAAGGAAGGAACTAAGGAAGGAAGGAACAAGCTCCAGTCCTCCTTTATACATCAGAAAAAAATAGACAGAAAGCTGCCTTCCCACCCCCTCCACCTTGTAGAAACCCTTTTCTATCCAGAAATACCCTCCTCAGGACATGATAGAGCATGCCACTCCCGAGCTACAGACATCAAGCAGCCTCTAGCTCTTGCCAAGTCTCCTTGTAGTCAGGGTAAATGCACGATGATAGCATTTCTGCCACTATAGTCAGCTCTTCATCTCTGCTAGTTTCTGCCAGACAGCACCATGCCCCATCTTCAGAAAAGGCTCCCAACAGGCCTGCCCTGCCCAGACACATCCCCCCCCTGCCATGCCTGCAAAGACCACCAGGCTGGGGACGGGACCAATTACTCTGTCCCCATAGTCCCTCAGTGAAGACATCTCTTGTACTTCCCATGGGAAGAGTGTGATCTCTGTGCTCTCACAGCCTGACTGGGAAGGCTTCACTTATCTCTGAGGACCAGCAGCAGCCATGAAGGTCAGGTAGGACATGCAAGGTAGCAAGGTCCATACTCATCCCACCACACTGGGGAGAGAGAGTTTGGCTAGCAGTCAGGAGAATCTGCAGGTCTCAAGAAAGATCCAGATCTCCATGTTAGTGTCCTGGCCGTCAGGGGATTGAATGCCACCTGATGAGAGTAACTGCCAACTGTACTGGCCTCTGTCCCCTAAATGGCACCCAGTCATCTCAACTATTACCCATAGCGATGTGGATTGCTCAGTACTTACCATTCATGGAAGCAGAAACCAGTTCCCTAACAGGCTCTGGCAAAGCCTTGTCTTGCATCATTATACTTTCTGTACTATACTTCCTATTTTACAGTGAAACTATTTTAGAGAGTTTTGAATCTCGACCCAGTCCTGCTCTCACACTGAAGCCAAAGAGGTTTTGCCATTGACTCCAACAGGAGCAAGCGTGGGCCAGACTTGGGCTGCATTTCCTTCACCCCTCAAGGCAAATTACACTGGACCCACAGTCCAACTCAACAAGCCTCTGAGAAAGTAAATTGCTAGCATTACAATTCAGAAAACCTATTAAATTTACCTAAAATAGTTTTCTCATACATAACAGTGCCACGGTGTTAAGGTCTGATATCTGACAATCTGCTACTGGAAATAGGGGTTCTTGAAATTCCAATAACATAAAATTCCTTCACGGGTCACAAGATATTGGACCTTAAAACTATTATGGGTCCGGAGAAGAATATTGGACCAGTATAATTTTGAAAGGGAGAATCTACTTTTGTGATACTGAGCAAGATTTCTTTCCTGGCTGTTTTATTAGTAGTAGTAGCAGCAGCAGAAGTGTTGTTGTTGTCATTATTATTATTATTATTATTATTATAAATTATTTTATTGATAGCTTTTAGAAGCTGCTCAGAGTTCTGGTCCTTTGTTCCTTATTTCAGGAGACATCGTTCTTTTCAATGCCAATGCCAATTATGTTCCACACAAGCCTACTGCTTCCTCACTTTTCCTGTTGAACATTATTTATATCAGTAATAAAGGATCGAGAGACAGAAGCTAGGGAGAGAGCCAGTGACATTCAAGAAAGACATCCCATCGCATCTCAAGTTTCCTTTAGTGATCAATAGTTTTGTGCCGCTTGTTTCAAGCCCGTGTTACAGGCTACACCCCACTTTTGTACTACAATGGGTTAAGATGTATGAATTTAAAATAATAGAAGTCATGCTTGAGATGGAGTAGTGGCTAAGGGACAGGTGAAGATACTAGAAGTACCTGAGCTATCCAATTTATCCTATAGCTCTGCAGTTTGCTGTATCGTTCTGAAGTATTTTAAATGGACACCATAGCAGGTGGTGTTGCTAGGGGACATAGAGAAAAGAAGCAAAGAGTGATTTACTTACCGATTCCAGTCGGCGACACAGTTTGGCATGATCCAATCTTTCCGTAGCAAGGCAGGGAATTCCAAAGGCACCTCAAAGCAAATAGCTCAAGAAAGAGTGAACTTGGTTTCAGTGGCTCAGGGATTTTTATGCAGCCCAGGTTGGGAAAAAGGACAAATAAAAAGGAGATGCTCCAAAATGACTTAGGCATCTAATTATGTAAAACTGTTTTAAATACCCGTTTGTTCAAAAGTGGTGGCCTTGAAGAGATTAATCAAATTAAATAGTATGTGACAGCGTTTGAACTCCCGACCTAAATGGAGTTATAAGTCCCTTTGGACCGAGACCCTCTCACATGGAAGTCTATGACAAAATTCCCGTAGACTGAACTAGGAAACCGAAAAGTCAGGGCCTTTGCATTAACTTCCCCGTTTTAGACCCTTAACAGCAACGAAATCCTTCAGAAAGTTTATTTCTAAGTGCAAATTAAAACCAATGTAAAGGACACATATTATATGATCTACACAGCATACCAGTCAGTGCATCCGGACATTAAAAATAAACCTGTCTTCATCCCAGTCGTCCCTGCATTTTAAGCAAACCTTTTAATATTATCTTCAGGAATCTTCTTTCAACTGCCTTTTTCTTTAAGAGTTCTTCATGGTGATATTATTATGAATGGCATTAGGTGACATTATTATGCCTTTATTCAGATACAAGTTTGAAACACAGAATGGGTTTAACATCTGCAGGTCTCACTCACAGTCTGGACTCTGGTCACTTCTGCTTTTCATCTGGTTTGTATTTTCGCAGCAGATCTGTACAGGGAGGGTCTCCACTAAGTTGTTTCTCTCTGTGCTATTACCTGTTCATTTGATCTGGGGGTGATTGATAGGTCTGCTTCTTTATATGTGTATTTTTAAAAGATTTCAAGGACACCTGAGAGTGCTGGATGGGCACTTTTAACAGACAGCAGCAAAAATACATTAACAGACAAACAAATAAATAAATACGTTTTGATACAATAGAAAAGCAACTTTTTAAAATGTCTTTCCCTGCCCTATTTAGGCCAAAAATGCAAGTCTTTTCACCCCAACCCATTTTTCACTTCCACAAAGCCCTTCAGGAAATTGCACTGATGAGTTAACTGGAAGGCTAACCCTTCAACCTTCTCAAGTGAGGAATCTCATTGACATCCCTGGAGCTGTCCTAGTGAGTAAGGGCTGTCAAATCCAGACCATAGTAGAGCACAAGTCATTTAAAGTCATATATCACAACCTAAAGCACACAGGCAATAGGAGTGAACAGGAGCCTGTAGACAGTGGGCTTGCATTCGGATTATAATGCATTTCTGACAACAAGAAAGGTGTATTCTCTGCTTTAGCTGGTTACAGCTTACAAAAAGGAAATTGTATGTCAGTTCCCCTGCCTTTCTCGAATACATATATAATCATTTACAGATTTTTAAGGCCACAACGAACCCCGTTGCTTATCCAATCAAACTTCTAGTTTCATAACTCATTCTGTCCTTCTGTCTCTCTATATAGCCTATGTGTATGTGTGCGTATGTGTTAATATTATGAATTTTAAGGGACTGTTCCAGTTTGGAGAGATGTTATCTCTGTGCACAGAGAAAGTTAACCTGGGGAACTTAATCTCTGTACATACATAAAATACACACACATTATCTATAAAACACACACTACATGCATGTTTTAAATATATATACATAGTATATGCATGCATAGGGGTATGATGGATAGGTGCACTTATGATATACCATATGTAAAATCTATATGCACAACATACATGTGGTATATAGTGCATATATTATGTACACTATGCATGCATAGTGTGTGCACAAGCACGCAAAATCTATTCAGACAAGAGCAAAAATACATTTTTTTAAATCTTGAAAATTCACCAAAGATCATAATGTAAAACCCATTGGGAGGTACTTTTTTCTCTTTAACTACTTCAACTCAATCCCATATTTTTTTTTCTTAACGGAAACTTCATTGTATATTCCAGAAAAGTATATTGGTGGGGAAGGTTTAACAGAGCCAGGGAGAATGTGCAAGGAGTGAGAAAGTGAATTGATGGATGGATGGTTAAATGAATATAAATGAACTGATACCTTTACAGGAAAATAACATTTCTTTTCTTTTTTTATTCTATAGATCAGTGGGTTTTGTATCTGTAATTCTTTCATATCAGCAAAGAGGAAATAAACTCCCATGTAAATCATTTTCCCCCCATCTGGAAGCATATTAAAACCATGCCATTTTTTTCTTTTAAGCAGAGCCTTTTTTCCCTATTTGCTTATCAGTTCATCCACCATTACATTTTAAATGAAATTGCAAGACCCCCCCCCTTCCCTCCCCCAAATTCAGGGCTGATGTAGAAAAGTGGGAAGCAGACTTTTCTTGCTTTAGAATACTGACCTAGATTCAATTACAGATAGACCCAGAGAAGAGGATGACACCTCACCATTTTCTTAGAGGTCTCTTTAAAAAAATTAAGGAGAAATAAAAACCACATCAAAAACCAAAATAGTCCATCCATTAGTTAAGGAAAGGCATTTGCTTATTTCAACTCCAGCTTTTGTCTCCCCTTTCTTAGCCCAAAGCCTGTTTCTGAAATACAAAATCCTACTGCCTGTGATCCTGAAAATAGCATATTTCAAAGTATTTTTTTTTATCCTGGAGTGGGGTGGTCGCTGGCGCATGTGTGCAAATAAGGGGTGTCTATATTAATGATAAACTGAGTGCAAGATAAACACATAATGCCAAAAAGAGGCACATCTCTCTGCCTGTCCCCGCCAACCAAAAACCAAACTAATTACATTGCAGGAAGGCTCCTAGTACAATTGGTAGCAGGTAAAAAAGAAGCTTTGAAAGAACCTGGTGTCCACCCAAATATAACCACAAAAAACTCTGGTTTCCCCCTTACTCGGAAGTATTTACTAGGAAAGAGACACAACTGTGATCCTGGCTTATTGACTTCTGGCACTAAATGAGGCATATAAATGGCCTGAAATTGGTGGCTGCTGTGTGCGTGCATGTATGAGGGGGGTGGGAGGGTGTATATATATATATATATATATATATATATATATATATATATATATATATGTGTGTGTGTGTGTGTGTGTGTGTGTGAGACTGTGTGTGCGCTCATATGTGTATATATACATATACACACACTATATATGTATGTATATGTACATTCATATATATATATACTTTTATACATTCATATATATGGATGCAATATGTGAATGCATACAAATGTATACATTCATGTATATATATGTATATGTATGTGTGTATGTGTGTGTGTGTATAAAAGAACAATTATTCTCTCTTCTCCTCTCCCCCTCCTTTACTTCTCTGATCTCAACCTGAAAGGAGCCTGGATGAGATAAGAGAGAGATGGGATTCACTTCTGGACCTATTCTGGCTTGTTCTGCTTTAAAAAAAAATTGGCTAGGAAATCAGTTGCTCCATTCATATCCGTTAGTACACCAATGTTAGCAGTTCAGACCTGAGACACCTTTTTCAGGGTAGAAATGAAGTAGAAGGGGTTTGGCTGCCTTGATTCTATTTTACAGGGAAATCACTTGGGCTTTTTTGTGCCTATTTTTCTTGGGAGATAACACAACCCTTTAAAAAAAAGAAAGGCTTTTTTTACGGAGACATGAACTACTTCTGTATAGGTGACTGCAGAACACCCCCGTCCATGGAACTGGTGGTTGCAATGAGGTGGGAGGTTGGCACGCATCTCTATGGGAGAGCCAGAAGCAGTGATAACGGGGGGATCTGTCCTGATGCCAAGCAAGAAAAATTCTTTCCTAATGCTCCCCCTGGCTCATCAGCCTCCAGGAAGAGAAAGATAGCTCCTTTTCAGGAGGTGGGCTCAGGGGGTAAGAGATGTTTGGGATTTTGGTCAGCCAGGTTTGCAGTACCTCCCACCCTGCTGCACAGTGGATTGCTGCATTTCAAAGTGGGGACCTGCCTGCTTTTGGAAAAAATATATATATAATCTTCATATGCAGTTCAGTGGAGGATCCTTCTAATTTACAGCGCCAAGATAAGACTGGAGGATGTCATATAAAAAAAAAAAAA